>NW_027141272.1:701666-1052500 GCF_036365525.1 Heterodontus francisci
GGGGCCTGGGATAGTGAGGAGAGAGGAGGTAAATGGGCAGGTATTACACCTCCTGCGATTGCAAGGGAAGGTGCCCTGGGACGGGGACGAGGTGGTGGGGGTAATGGAGGAGTGGACCAGGGTGTCGCGGAGGGAACGATCCCTTCGGAATGCTGACAGGGGAAGGGAGGGGAAGATGCGACTGGTGGTGGCATCACGCTGGAGGTGGCGAAAATGGCGGAGGATGATCCTTTGGATATGGAGGCTGGTGGGATGAAAAGTGAGGACAAGGGGAACCCTGTCACGGTTCTGGGAGGGAGGGGAAGGGGTGAGGGTAGAGGTGCGGGGAATGGGTCGGACACGGTTGAGGGCCCTGTCAACCACAGTGGGGGGAAATCCTCGGTTGAGGAAAAAGGAGGTCATATCAGAAGCACCGTCATGGAAGGTAGCATCATCAGAGCAGATGCGTCGGAGACGGAGAAACTGGGAGAATGGAATGGAGTCCTTACAGGAGGTAGGGTGTGAAGAAGTGTAGTCGAGGTAGCTGTGGGAGTCAGTGGGCTTATAATGGATATTGGTAGACAACCTATCCCCAGCTACCTCGACTACACTTCTTCACACCCTACCTCCTGTAAGGACTCCATTCCATTCTCCCAGTTTCTCCGTCTCCGACGCATCTGCTCTGATGATGCTACCTTCCATGACGGTGCTTCTGATATGACCTCCTTTTTCCTCAACCGAGGATTTCCCCCCACTGTGGTTGACAGGGCCCTCAACCATGTCCGACCCATTCCCCGCACCTCTACCCTCACCCCTTCCCCTCCCTCCCAGAACCGTGACAGGGTTCCCTTGTCCTCACTTTTCATCCCACCAGCCTCCATATCCAAAGGATCATCCTCCGCCATTTTCGCCACCTCCAGCGTGATGCCACCACCAGTCGCATCTTCCCCTCCCTTCCCCTGTCAGCATTCCGAAGGGATCGTTCCCTCCGCGACACCCTGGTCCACTCCTCCATTACCCCCACCACCTCGTCCCCGTCCCAGGGCACCTTCCCTTGCAATCGCAGGAGGTGTAATACCTGCCCATTTACCTCCTCTCTCCTCACTATCCCAGGCCCCAAACACTCCTTTCAGGTGAAGCAGCGATTTACTTGTACTTCTTTCAATGTAGTATACTGTATTCGCTGCTCACAGTGTGGTCTCCTCTACATTGGGGAGACCAAGCGCAGACTGGGTGACCGCTTTGCGGAACATCTCCGCTCAGTCCGCAAGCAGGACCCTGAGCTTCCGGTTGCTTGCCATTTCAACACTCCCCCCTGCTCTCATGCTCACATCTCTGTCCTGGGATTGCTGCAGTGTTCCAGTGAACATCAACGCAAGCTCGAGGAACAGCATCTCATCTACCGATTAGGCACACTACAGCCTGCCGGACTGAACATTGAGTTCAATAATTTCAGAGCATGACAGCCCCCCACTTTACTTTCATTTTTAGTCATTTTTAGTTATTTTTTCTTCCTTTTTTTTTTGCATTCCTTTTTAAATTTTTTGCATTTATTTCATTTCATCTTAGTTTGTTCAGTTTGCTTACCCACTGTTTTTTAAAGGTTGTTGTTCTTCAGGTTTGCACTTGCTGATGTTCTATATTCAGTATATTCACACCTAATCTGTACTAATGCTTTGTCTTTCAAAACACCATTAACATATTGTTTGCCTTTGCTCCGTGACCTTTTGGTCAGCTATGTGGCCTGGTCCAATCTGCACCTTCTCCTTTGTTATCTCTTGCCCAACCCCCACCTCACTTGTTTATAATCTGTGACTTTTCTAATATTTGTCAGTTCCGAAGAAGGGTCACTGACCCGAAACGTTAACTCTGCTTCTCTTTCCACAGATGCTGCCAGACCTGCTGAGTGAATCCAGCATTTCTTGTTTTTGTTGTAGATGAAAACACACTGGTGGGCAAGATAAAACAAAATCCTAAGGCGTGTCATAATTATATTAAGTGCAAGAGTATAACTAGGAAAGAGTAGGGCCTATTAGGGACCAAAGTGGCAATCTGTGTGTGGAGCCGGAGGACATAGGTGAGGTTTTCAATGATGGCTTTTCATTTGTGTTCAATATGGAGAAGGACGATTTATGTGCAGAGATCAGGCAGGGGGATTGTGATATACTTGATCATATTAGCAATGAAAGGGGGGAAGTATTAGCTGTTTTAGCGGGAGTAAAAGACGATAAACCCCCAGACCCAGATGAGATGTATCCCAGGCTGTTATGTGAGGCAAGGGAGGAGTTAGCAGGGGCTCTGACACAAATTTTCAAATCCTCTCTGTATACGGTTGTGAAAGCTCCGCATTTCCCCCAGGACCTGTCTTTAAAGTTGTGACAGCTCAGTATTTACCCCAGGACCTGTCCTTAAAGTTGTGACAGCTCAGTATTTACCCCAGGACCTGTCCTTAAAGTTGTGACAGCTCAGTATTTTACCCAGGACCTGTGTTTAAATTTGTGAAAGCTCAGTATTTTACCCGCGACCTGTGTTTAAAGTTGTGACAGCTCAGTATTTCCCCCAGGAACTCTCTTTAAAGTTGTGACAGCTCAGCATTTCCTTCCAGGACCTGTGTTTAAAGTTGTGACAGCTCAGTATTTCCCCCAGGATATGTCTTTAAAGTTGTGACAGCTCAGTATTTCCCCCAGGACCTGTGTTTAAAGTTGTGACAGCTCAGTATTTCCCCCAGGACCTGTCTTTAAAGTTGTGACAGTTCAGGATTTCCCCCAGGCCCTGTCTTTAAAGTTGTGACAGCTCAGTATTTCCCCCAGGACCTGTGTTTAAAGTTGTGACAGCTCAGTATTTCCCCCAGGCCCTGTCTTCAAAGTTCTGTCAGTGCAGTCTTTCCTCCAGGATCTGTATTTAAAGTTGTCACAGATCAGTATTTTACGCAGGACCTGTGTTTAAAGTTGCGACAGCTCAGTCTTTCCCCCAGGCACTGTCTTTAAAGTTGTGGAAGCTCAGTATTTCCCCCAGGACCTGTCTTTAAAGTTCTGACAGCTCAGTATTTCCCCCAGGACCTGTCTTTAAAGTTCTGACAGCTCAGTATTTTACGCAGGACCTGTGTTTAAAATTGTGACAGCTCAGTATTTCCCCCAGGACCTGTCTTTAAAGTTGTGACAGCTCAGTCTTTCCCCCAGGACCTGCGTTTCAAGTTGTGACAGTTCAGTATTTCCTGCAGGGCCTGTGTTTAAAGTTGTGACAACTCAGTATTTCCCCCAGGACCTGTCTTTAAAGTTGTGAAAGCTCAGTATTTCCCCCAGGCCCTGTGTTTAAAGTTGTGACATCTCAGTATTTCCTCCAGCACCTGTGCTAAAGTTGTGACATCTCAGTATTTCCTCCAGGATCTGTGTTTAAAGTTGTGACAGTTTAGTGTTTTCCCCAGGACCTGTGTTTAAAGTTGTGACAGTTCAGTATTTCCCCCAGGACCTGTGTTTAAAGTTGTGACAGTTCAGTATTTCCCCCAGGACCTGTGCTTAAAGTTGTGACAGTTCAGTATTTCACCCAGGACCTGCCTTTAAAGTTGTGACAGCTCAGTATTTTCCCCAGGACCTGTCTTTAAAGTTGTGACAGCTCAGTATTTCCCCCAGGACCTGTCTTTAAAGTTCTGACAGCTCAGTATTTCCCACAGGACCTGTCTTTAAAGTTCTGACAGCTCAGTATTTTACGCAGGACCTGTGTTTAAAATTGTGACAGCTCAGTATTTCCCCAAGAACCTGTGTTTAAAGTTGTGACAGCTCAGTATTTTACCCAGGAACTGTGTTTAAAGTTGTGACAGCTCAGTATTGCCCCCAGGACCTGTCTTCAAAGCTGTGACAGCTCAGTCTTTCCCCCAGGACCTGCGTTTCAAGTTGTGACAGTTCAGTATTTCCTGCAAGGCCTGTGTTTCAAGTTGTGACAGTTCAGTACTTCCTGCAGGGCATGTGTTTAAAGTTGTGACAGCTCAGTATTTCCCCCAGGACCTGTCTTTAAAGTTGTGACAGCTCAGTATTTCCCCCAGGCCCTGTGTTTAAAGTTGTGACATCTCAGTATTTCCTCCAGCCCCTGTGCTAAAGTTGTGACAGCTCAGTATTTCCTCCAGGATCTGTGTTTAAAGTTGTGACAGTTTAGTATTTTCCCCAGGACCTGTGTTTAAAGTTGTGGAAGCTCAGTATTTCCCCCAGGACCTGTGTTTAAAGTTGTGACAGTTCAGTATTTCCCCCAGGACCTGTGTTTAAAGTTGTGACAGTTCAGTATTTCCCCCAGGACCTGTGTTTAAAGTTGTGACAGTTCAGTATTTTCCCCAGGACCTGCCTTTAAAGTTGTGACAGCTCAGTATTTTCCCCAGGACCTGTCTTTAAAGTTGTGACAGCTCAGTATTTCCCCCAGGACCTGTGTATAAAGATGTGACAGCTCAGTATTTCCCCCAGGGCCTGTCTTTAAAGCTGTGACAGTTCAGTATTTCCCCCAGGACATGTCTTTAAAGTTGTGACAGCTCAGTATTTTCCCCAGGACCTGTCTTTAAAGTGGTGACAGCTCAGTATTTTCCCCAGGACCTGTCTTTAAAGTTGTAACAGTTCAGTATTTTACCCAGGACCTGTCTTTAAGTTGTGACAGCTCAGTATATCCCCCAGGACCTGTGTTTAAAGTTGTGACTGCTCAGTATTTCCCCCGGGACCTGTGTTTAAAGATGTGACAGCTCAGTATTTCCCCCAGGACCTGTCTTTAACGTTGTGACAGTTCAGTATTTCCCCCAGGACCTTTCTTTAAAGTTGTGACAGCTCAGTCTTTCCCCAGGCCCTGTGTTTAAAGTTGTGACAGCTCAGTATTTCCCCCAGGACTTGTCTTTAAAGTTGTGACAGCTCAGTCTTTCCCCCAGGACCTGTCTTTAAAGTTGTGACAGTTCAGTATTTCCCCCAGGACATGTCTTTAAAGTTGTGACAGCTCAGTCTTTCCCCAGGCCCTGTGTTTAAAGTTGTGACAGCTCAGTATTGCCCCCAGGACCTGTCTTTAAAGTTGTGACAGCTCAGTATTTCCTCCAGGACCAGTGTTTAAAGTTGTGACAGTTCAGTATTTCCCCCAGGACCTGTCTTTAAAGTTGTGACAGCTCAGTCTTTCCCCCAGGACCTGTCTTTAAAGTTGTGGCAGCTCAGTATTGCCCCCAGGACCTGTCTTTAAAGATGTGACAGCTCAGTATTTCCTCCAGGACCAGTGTTTAAAGTTGTGACAGCTCAGTATTTCCCCCAGGACCTGTCTTTAAAGTTGTGACAGTTCAGTATTTCCCCCAGGACCTGTCTTTAAAGTTGTGACAGCTCAGTGTTTCTCCCAGGACCTGTGTTTAAAGTTGTGACAGCTCAGTATTTCCCCCCGGACCTGTGTTCGAAATTGTCACAGCTCAGTGTTTCTCCCAGGGCCTGTCTTTAAAGTTGTGAGAGCTCAGTATTTCCCTCAGGACCTGTTTTTAAAGTTGTGAAAGCTCAGTGTTTCTCCCAGGACCTGTCTTTAAAGTTGTGACAGCTCAGTATTTCCCTCAGGACCTGTCTTTGAAGTTGTGACAGCTCCGTATTTTCCCCAGGACCTGTGTTTAAAGTTGTGACAGCTCAGTATTTTCCACAGGTCCTGTTTTTAAAACTACGACAGCTCAGTATTTCCCCCAGGCCCTGTCTTTAAAGTTGTGACAGCTCAGTATTTTCCCCAGGACTTGTGTTTAAAACCAGGACAGCTCAGTATTTCCTCCAGGACCTGTGTTTACAGTTGTGACAGCTCAGTATTTTCCCCAGTACCTGTCTTTAAAGTTGTGACTGCTCAGTATTTTCCCCAGGACCTGTGTTTAAAACTACGACAGCTCAGTATTTCCCCCAGGACCTGTGTTTAAAGTTGTGACAGCTCAGTATTTTCCCCAGTACCTGTGTTTAAAGTTGTGACAGCTCAGTATTTCCCCCAGGACCTGTCTTTAAAGTTGTGACAGCTCAGTTTTTCTCCCAGGACCGTTCTTTAAAGTTGTGACAGCTCAGTATTTCCCCCAGGACCAGTCTTTCAAGTTGTGACAGCTCAGTCTTTCCTCCAGGACCTGTGTTTACAGTTGTGACAGCTCAGTATTTCCCCCAGGACCAGTCTTTCAAGTTGTGACAGCTCAGTATTTCCTCCAGGACCAGTGTTTAACGTTGTGACAGCTCAGTATTTTCCACAGGTCCTGTTTTTAAAACTACGACAGCTCAGTATTTCCCCCAGGCCCTGTCTTTGAAGTTGTGACAGCTCCGTATTTTCCCCAGGAACTGTGTTTAAAGTTGTGACAGCTCAGTATTTCCTCCAGGACCTGTGTTTAAAGTTGTGACAGATCAGTATTTCACGCAGGCCCTGTCTTTAAAGTTGTGACAGCTCCGTGTTATCCCCAGGACCTGTGTTTAAAGTTGTGACAGCTCAGTATTTTCCCCAGTACCTGTCTTTAAAGTTGTGACAGCTCAGTATTTTCCCCAGGACCTGTGTTTAAAGTTGTGACAGCTCAGTATATCCCCCAGGACCTGTGATTAATGTTGTGACAGTTCAGTATTTCCTCCAGGCCCTGTGTTTACATTTGTGACAGTTCAGTATTTCCCCCAGGACTTGTCTTTAAGTTGTGACAGCTCAGTACTTCCCCCAGGCCCTGTGTTTAAAGATGTGACAGCTCAGTATTTCCCCCAGGTCCTGTCTTTAAAGTTGTGACAGCTCAGTATTTCCCCCAGGACCTGTGTTTACAGTTGTGACAGTTCAGTATTTCCCCCAGTCCCAGTGTTTACATTTGTGACAGTTCAGTATTTCCCCCAGTCCCAGTGTTTACATTTGTGACAGCTCAGTATTTCCCCCAGGACCTGTGTTTACAGTTGTGACAGTTCAGTATTTCCCCCAGTCCCAGTGTTTACATTTGTGACAGCTCAGTATTTCCCCCAGGACCTGTGTTTACAGTTGTGACAGTTCAGTATTTCCCCCAGGATCTGTCCTTAAAGTTGTGACAGTTCAGTATTTTACCCAGGACTTGTCTTTAAGTTGTGACAGCTCAGTATTTCCCCCAGGTCCTGTCTTTAAAGTTGTGACAGTTCAGTATTTCCCCCAGTCCCTGTGTTTACAGTTGTGACAGTTCGGTATTTCCCCCAGGACCTTTCTTTAAAGTTGTGACAGCTCAGTATTTTACCCAGGACTTGTCTTTAAGTTGTGACAGCTCAGTATTTACCCCAGGACCTGTCTGTAAAGTTGTGACAACTCAGTATTTTACCCACGACGTGTCTTTAAGTTGTGACAGCTCAGTATTTCCCCCAGGCCCTGTGTTTAAAGATGTGACAGTTCAGTATTTCCCCAAGGACCTTTCTTTAAAGTTGTGAGAGCTCAGTCTTTCCCCAGGCCCTGTGTTTACCGTTGAGACAGCTCAATATTGTACCCAGGACCTGTGTTTAAAGATGTGAAAGCTCAGTCTTTCTCCCAGGACCTGTCTTTAAGTTGTGACAGCTCAGTATTTCCCCCAGGAGATGTGTTTAAAGTTGTGACAGCTCAGTATTTCCCCCAGGAGCTGTGTTTAAAGTTGTGACAGCTCAGTATTTCCCCCAGGACATGTCTTTAAAGTTGTGACAGCTCAGCCTTTCCCCCAGGAGCTGTGTTTAAAGTTGTGACAGCTCAGTATTTCCCCCAGGACATGTCTTTAAAGTTGTGACAGCTCAGCCTTTCCCCCAGGACCTGTCTTTAAAGTTGTGACAGCTCAGTATTTCACCCAGGATCTGTGTGTAAAGTTGTGACAGTTCAGGATTTCCAGCAGGCCCTGTTTTCACAGATGTGGCAGTTCAGTATTTTACCCAGGACCTGTCTTTAAATTTGTGACAGCTCAGTATTTCCCCCAGGACCTGTGTTTAAAGTTGTGACAGCTCAGTGTTTCTCCCAGGACCTGTGTTTAAAGTTGTGACAGCTCAGTATTTCCTCCAGGACCTGTGTTTAAAGTTGTGACAGCTCAGTATTTCCACCAGGACCTGTCTTTAAAGTTGTGACAGATCAGTATTTCCCCCAGGACCTGTTTTTAAAGTTGAGACAGCTCCGTATTTTCCCGAGGACCTGTGTTTAACGTTGTGACAGCTCAGTATTTTCCACAGGTCCTGTTTTTAAAACTACGACAGCTCAGTATTACCCCCAGGCCCTGTCTTTAAGGTTGTGACAGCTCCGTATTTTCCCCAGGACCTGTGTTTAAAGTTGTGACAGCTCAGTATTTCCCCCAGGACCTGTCTTTAAAGTTGTGACAGCTCCGTGTTATCCCCAGGACCTGTGTTTAAAGTTGTGACAGCTCAGTATTTTCCCCAGGACCTGCCTTTAAAGTTGTGACAGTTCAGTATTTCCCGCAGGCCCTGTCTTTAAAGTTGTGACAGCTCCGTGTTATCCCCAGGACCTGTGTTTAAAGTTGTGACAGCTCAGTATTTTCCCCAGGACCTGCCTTTAAAGTTGTGACAGTTCAGTATTTCCTCCAGGCCTTGTGTTTAAATTTGTGACAGTTCAGTATTTCCTCCAGGCCTTGTGTTTAAATTTGTGACAGTTCAGTATTTCCTCCAGGCCTTGTGTTTAAATTTGTGACAGTTCAGTATTTCCTCCAGGCCTTGTGTTTAAATTTGTGACAGTTCAGTATTTCCTCCAGGCCCTGTGTTTAAATTTGTGACAGTACAGTATTTCCTCCAGGCCCTGTGTTTAAATTTGTGACAGTTCAGTATTTCCTCCAGGCCCTGTGTTTAAATTTGTGACAGTACAGTATTTCCTCCAGGCCCTGTGTTTAAATTTGTGACAGTACAGTATTTCCTCCAGGCCCTGTGTTTAAATTTGTGACAGTTCAGTATTTCCTCCAGACCATGTGTTTAAAGTTGTGACAGTTCAGTATTTCCTTCAGACCATGTGTTTAAAGTTGTGACAGTTCAGTATTTCCTCCAGGCCTTGTGTTTAAATTTGTGACAGTTCAGTATTTCCTCCAGGCCCTGTGTTTAAATTTGTGACAGTTCAGTATTTCCTTCAGACCATGTGTTTAAAGTTGTGACAGTTCAGTATTTCCTCCAGGACCTGTCTTTAAAGATGTGACAGCTCAGTCTTTCCCCCAGGACCTGTGTTTAAAGTTGTGAGAGCTTAGTAATTCCCCCAGTACCTGTGTTTAAAGTTGTGACAGTTCAGTGTTTCCCCCAAGACCTGTCTTTAATGTTGTGACAGCTCAGTATTTCCCCAGGACCTGTGTTTAAAGCTGTGACAGTTCAGTATTTCCTTCAGACCATGTGTTTAAAGTTGTGACAGTTCAGTATTTCCTCCAGGCCTTGTGTTTAAATTTGTGAGAGTTCAGTATTTCCTCCAGGCCTTGTGTTTAAATTTGTGAGAGTTCAGTATTTCCTCCAGACCCTGTGTTTAAATTTGTGACAGTTCAGTATTCCCTCCAGTCCCTGTGTTTAAATTTGTGACAGTTCAGTATTCCCTCCAGTCCCTGTGTTTAAATTTGTGACAGTTCAGTATTCCCTCCAGTCCCTGTGTTTAAATTTGTGAGAGTTCAGTATTTCCTCCAGGCCTTGTGTTTAAATTTGTGAGAGTTCAGTATTTCCTCCAGACCCTGTGTTTAAATTTGTGACAGTTCAGTATTTTCTCCAGGCCTTGTGTTTAAATTTGTGACAGTTCAGTATTTCCTCCAGACCCTGTGTTTAAATTTGTGAGAGTTCAGTATTTCCTCCAGGCCTTGTGTTTAAATTTGTGAGAGTTCAGTATTTCCTCCAGACCCTGTGTTTAAATTTGTGACAGTTCAGTATTTTCTCCAGGCCTTGTGTTTAAATTTGTGACAGTTCAGTATTTCCTCCAGACCCTGTGTTTAAATTTGTGAGAGTTCAGTATTTCCTCCAGTCCCTGTGTTTAAATTTGTGAGAGTTCAGTATTTCCTCCAGGCCTTGTGTTTAAATTTGTGAGAGTTCAGTATTTCCTCCAGACCCTGTGTTTAAATTTGTGACAGTTCAGTATTTTCTCCAGGCCTTGTGTTTAAATTTGTGACAGTTCAGTATTTCCTCCAGACCCTGTGTTTAAATTTGTGACAGTTCAGTATTTCCTCCAGACCTTGTGTTTAAATTTGTGACAGTTCAGTATTTCCTCCAGACCCTGTGTTTAAATTTGTGACAGTTCAGTGTTTCCCCCAAGACCTTGTGTTTAAATTTGTGACAGTTCAGTATTTCCTCCAGACCCTGTGTTTAAATTTGTGACAGTTCAGTGTTTCCCCCAAGACCTTGTGTTTAAATTTGTGACAGTTCAGTATTTCCTCCAGACCCTGTGTTTAAATTTGTGACAGTTCAGTGTTTCCCCCAAGACCTTGTGTTTAAATTTGTGACAGTTCAGTATTTTCTCCAGACCCTGTGTTTAAATTTGTGACAGTTCAGTATTTCCTCCAGACCTTGTGTTTAAATTTGTGACAGTTCAGTATTTCCTCCAGACCCTGTGTTTAAATTTGTGACAGTTCAGTGTTTCCCCCAAGACCTTGTGTTTAAATTTGTGACAGTTCAGTATTTCCTCCAGACCCTGTGTTTAAATTTGTGACAGTTCAGTATTTCCTCCAGACCTTGTGTTTAAAGTTGTGACAGCTCAGTATTTCCCCCAGGACCTGTCTTTCAAGTTGTGACAGATTAGCAATTCCTCCAGGCCCTGCATGTACCGTTGTGACATTTCAGAATTTCCCTCAGGCCCTTTGTTAACAGTTATGACAGTTCAGTGTTTCCCCCAAGACCTGTGGTTACAATTGTGACAGTTCAGTATTTCCTCCAGGCCCTGTGTTTAAATTTGTGACAGTTCAGTCTTTCCTCCAGGCCTTGTGTTTAAATTTGTGACAGCTCAGTATTTCCCCCAGGATCTGTGTTTAAAGTTGTGACAGTTCAGTGTTTCCCCCAAGACCTGTCATTAATGTTGTGAAAGCTCAGTATTTCCCCCAGGACCTGTGTTTAAAGTTGTGCCAGCTCAGTATATCTTCCAGGCCCTGTGTATTCAATTTTGACAGCTCAGTATTTCCCCAGGACGTGTCTTTGATGTTGTGACAGTTCAGTATTTCCCCAGGAACTGTGTTTAAAGTTGTGACAGTTCAGTATTTCCCCAGGAACTGTGTTTAAAGTTGTGACAGTTCAGTGTTTCCCCCAAGACCTGTCTTTAAATTTGTGACAGTTCAGTATTTCCTCCAGGCCTTGTGTTTAAATTTGTGACAGTTCAGTATTTCCTCCAGGCCTTGTGTTTAAATATGTAACAGTTCAGTATTTCCTCCAGGCCTTGTGTTTAAATTTGTGACAGTTCAGTATTTCCTCCAGGCCTTGTGTTTAAATTTGTAACAGTTCAGTATTTCCTCCAGGCCTTGTGTTTAAATTTGTGACAGTTCAGTATTTCCTCCAGGCGTTGTGTTTAAATTTGTGACAGTTCAGTATTTCCTCCAGGCCTTGTGTTTAAATTTGTAACAGTTCAGTATTTCCTCCAGGCCTTGTGTTTAAATTTGTGACAGTTCAGTATTTCCTCCAGGCCTTGTGTTTAAATTTGTGACAGTTCAGTATTTCATCCAGGCCTTGTGTTGAAATTTGTGACAGTTCAGTATTTCCTCCAGGCCCTTTGTTTAAATTTGTGACAGTTCAGTATTTCCTCCAGGCCCTGTGTTTAAAGTTGTGGCAGTTCAGTATTCCCTCCAGGCCCTGTGTTTAAATTTGTGACAGTTCAGTATTTCCTCCAGGACCTGTGTTTAAATTTGTGACAGTTCAGTATTTCCTCCAGGCCTTGTGTTTACATTTGTGACAGTTCTGTATTTCCTCCAGGCATTGTGTTTAAATTTGTGACAGTTCAGTATTTCCTCCAGGCCTTGTGTTTAAATTTGTGACAGTTCAGTATTTCCCCCAGGCCCTGTGTTTAAAGTTGTGGCAGTTCAGTATTCCCTCCAGGCCCTGTGTTTAAATTTGTGACAGTTCAGTATTCCCTCCAGGCCCTGTGTTTAAATTTGTGACAGTTCAGTATTTCCTCCAGGCCCTGTGTTTAAAGTTGTGGCAGTTCAGTATTTCCTCCAGGCCTAGTGTTTAAATTTGTGACAGTTCAGTATTTCCTCCAGGCCATGTGTTTAAATTTGTGACAGTTCAGTATTTCCTCCAGGCCATGTGTTTAAATTTGTGACAGTTCAGTATTCCCTCCAGGCCTTGTGTTTAAATTTGTGACAGTTCAGTCTTTCCTCCAGGCCTTGTGTTTAAATTTGTGACAGTTCAGTATTTCCTCCAGGCCTTGTGTTTAAATTTGTGACAGTTCAGTATTTCCTCCAGGCCTTGTGTTTAAATTTCTGACAGTTCAGTATTCCCTCCAGGCCTTGTGTTTAAATTTGTGACAGATCAGTATTTCCTCCAGGCCTTGTGTTTAAATTTGTGACAGTTCAGTATTTCCTCCAGGCCTTGTGTTTAAATTTGTGACAGTTCAGTATTTCCTCCAGGCCTTGTGTTTAAATTTGTGACAGTTCAGTATTTCCTCCAGGCCTTGTGTTTAAATTTGTGACAGTTCAGTATTTCCTCCAGGCCTTGTGTTTAAATTTGTGACAGTTCAGTATTTCCTCCAGGCCTTGTGTTTAAATTTGTGACAGTTCAGTATTTCCTCCAGGCCTTGTGTTTAAATTTGTGACAGTTCAGTATTTCCTCCAGGCCCTGTGTTTAAATTTGTGACAGTTCAGTATTTCCTCCAGGCCCTGTGTTTAAATTTGTGACAGTTCAGTATTTCCTCCAGGCCTTGTGTTTACATTTGTGACAGTTCTGTATTTCCTCCAGGCATTGTGTTTAAATTTGTGACAGTTCAGTATTTCCTCCAGGCCTTGTGTTTAAATTTGTGACAGTTCAGTATTTCCCCCAGGCCCTGTGTTTAAAGTTGTGGCAGTTCAGTATTCCCTCCAGGCCCTGTGTTTAAATTTGTGACAGTTCAGTATTCCCTCCAGGCCCTGTGTTTAAATTTGTGACAGTTCAGTATTTCCTCCAGGCCCAGTGTTTAAAGTTGTGGCAGTTCAGTATTTCCTCCAGGCCTTGTGTTTAAATTTGTGACAGTTCAGTATTTCCTCCAGGCCTTGTGTTTAAATTTGTGACAGTTCAGTATTTCCTCCAGGCCTTGTGTTTAAATTTGTGACAGTTCAGTATTTCCTCCAGGCCTTGTGTTTAAATTTGTGACAGTTCAGTATTTCCTCCAGGCCCTGTGTTTAAATTTGTGACAGTTCAGTATTTCCTCCAGGCCCTGTGTTTAAATTTGTGACAGTTCAGTATTTCCTCCAGGCCTTGTGTTTACATTTGTGACAGTTCTGTATTTCCTCCAGGCATTGTGTTTAAATTTGTGACAGTTCAGTATTTCCTCCAGGCCTTGTGTTTAAATTTGTGACAGTTCAGTATTTCCCCCAGGCCCTGTGTTTAAAGTTGTGGCAGTTCAGTATTCCCTCCAGGCCCTGTGTTTAAATTTGTGACAGTTCAGTATTCCCTCCAGGCCCTGTGTTTAAATTTGTGACAGTTCAGTATTTCCTCCAGGCCCAGTGTTTAAAGTTGTGGCAGTTCAGTATTTCCTCCAGGCCTAGTGTTTAAATTTGTGACAGTTCAGTATTTCCTCCAGGCCATGTGTTTAAATTTGTGACAGTTCAGTATTTCCTCCAGGCCATGTGTTTAAATTTGTGACAGTTCAGTATTCCCTCCAGGCCTTGTGTTTAAATTTGTGACAGTTCAGTCTTTCCTCCAGGCCTTGTGTTTAAATTTGTGACAGTTCAGTATTTCCTCCAGGCCTTGTGTTTAAATTTGTGACAGTTCAGTATTTCCTCCAGGCCTTGTGTTTAAATTTCTGACAGTTCAGTATTCCCTCCAGGCCTTGTGTTTAAATTTGTGACAGATCAGTATTTCCTCCAGGCCTTGTGTTTAAATTTGTGACAGTTCAGTATTTCCTCCAGGCCTTGTGTTTAAATTTGTGACAGTTCAGTATTTCCTCCAGGCCTTGTGTTTAAATTTGTGACAGTTCAGTATTTCCTCCAGGCCTTGTGTTTAAATTTGTGACAGTTCAGTATTTCCTCCAGGCCTTGTGTTTAAATTTGTGACAGTTCAGTATTTCCCTCCGGCCCCTGTGTTTAAATTTGGGACAGTTTAGTATTTCCTCCAGGCCTTGTGTTTAAATTTGTGACAGTTCAGTATTTCCTCCAGGCCTTGTGTTTAAATTTGTAACAGTTCAGTATTTCCCTCCGGCCCCTGTGTTTAAATTTGTGACAGTTCAGTATTTCCTCCAGGCCTTGTGTTTAAATTTGTGACAGTTCAGTATTTCCTCCAGGCCTTGTGTTTAAATTTGTGACAGTTCAGTATTTCCTCCAGGCCTTGTGTTTAAATTTGTGAGAGTTCAGTATTTCCTCCAGGCCTTGTGTTTAAATTTGTGACAGTTCAGTATTCCCTCCAGGCCTTGTGTTTAAATTTGTGACAGATCAGTATTACCCTCCGGCCCCTGTGTTTAAATTTGTGACAGTTTAGTATTTCCTCCAGGCCTTGTGTTTAAATTTGTGACAGTTCAGTATTTCCTCCAGGCCTTGTGTTTAAATTTGTGACACTTCAGTATTTCCTCCAGGCCTTGTGTTTAAATTTGTGACAGTTCAGTATTTCCTCCAGGCCTTGTGTTTAAATTTGTAACAGTTCAGTATTTCCTCCGGCCCCTGTGTTTAAATTTGTGACAGTTCAGTATTTCCTCCAGGCCTTGTGTTTAAATTTGTGACAGTTCAGTATTTGCTCCAGGCCTTGTGTTTAAATTTGTGACAGTTCAGTATTTCCTCCAGGCCATGTGTTTAAATTTGTGACAGTTCAGTATTTCCTCCAGGCCTTGTGTTTAAATTTGTGACAGTTCAGTATTTGCTCCAGGCCTTGTGTTTAAATTTGTGACAGTTCAGTATTTGCTCCAGGCCTTGTGTTTAAATTTGTGACAGTTCACTATTTCCTCCAGGCACTGTGTTTAAATTTGTGACAGTTCAGTATTTCCTCCAGGCCTTCTGTTTGAATTTGTGACAGTTCAGTATTTCCTCCAGGCCTTGTGTTTAAATTTGTGACAGTTCAGTATTTACTCCAGGCCCTTGTGTTTAAATTTGTAACAGTTCAGTATTTCCTCCAGGCCTTGTGTTTAAATTTGTGACAGTTCAGTATTTCCTCCAGGCACTGTGTTTAAATTTGTGACAGTTCAGTATTTCCTCCAGGCCTTGTGTTTGAATTTGTGACAGTTCAGTATTTCCTCCAGGCCTTGTGTTTAAATTTGTGACAGTTCAGTATTTACTCCAGGCCCTTGTGTTTAAATTTGTGACAGTTCAATATTTCCTCCAGGCACTGTGTTTAAATTTGTGACAGTTCAGTATTTCCTCCAGGCCTTGTGTTTAAATTTGTGACAGTTCAGTATTTCCTCCAGTCCCTGTGTTTAAATTTGTGACAGTTCAGTATTCCCTCCAGGCCCTGTGTTTAAATTTGTGACATTTCAGTATTTCCTCCAGGCCTTGTGTTTGAATTTGTGACAGTTCAGTATTTCCTCCAGGCCTTGTGTTTAAATTTGTGACAGTTCAGTATTTCCTCCAGGCCTTGTGTTTGAATTTGTGACAGTTCAGTATTTCCTCCAGGCCTTGTGTTTAAATTTGTGACAGTTCAGTATTTACTCCAGGCCCTTGTGTTTAAATTTGTAACAGTTCAGTATTTCCTCCAGGCCCTGTGTTTAAATTTGTAACAGTTCAGTATTTACTCCAGACCCTGTGTTTAAATTTGTGACAGTTCAGTATTTCCTCCAGACCCTGTGTTTAAATTTGTGACAGTTCAGTATTTACTCCAGGCCCTTGTGTTTAAATTTGTAACAGTTCAGTATTTACTCCAGACCCTGTGTTTAAATTTGTGACAGTTCAGTATTTCCTCCAGGCCTTGTGTTTAAATTTGTGACAGTTCAGTATTTCCTCCAGACCCTGTGTTTAAATTTGTGACAGTTCAGTATTTACTCCAGGCCCTTGTGTTTAAATTTGTGACAGTTCAGTATTTCCTCCAGGCCTTGTGTTTAAATTTGTGACAGTTCAGGATTTCCTCCAGGCACTGTATTTAAATTTGTGACAGTTCAGTATTTCCTCCAGGCCTTGTGTTTAAATTGGTGACAGTTTAGTATTTCCTCCAGACCCTGTGTTTAAATTTGTAACAGTTCAGTATTTCCTCCAATCCCTGAGTTTAAATTGGTGACAGTTCAGTATTTCCTCCAGGCCTTGTGTTTAAATTTGTGAGAGTTCAGTATTTCCTCCAGGCCTTGTGTTTAAATTTGTGAGAGTTCAGTATTTCCTCCAGGCCTTGTGTTTAAATTTGTGACAGTTCAGTATTCCCTCCAGGCCTTGTGTTTAAATTTGTGACAGTTCAGTATTCCCTCCAGGCCCTGTGTTTAAATTTGTGACAGTTCAGTATTTCCTCCAGGCCTTGTGTTTAAATTTGTGACAGTTCAGTATTCCCTCCAGGCCTTGTGTTTAAATTTGTGAGAGTTCAGTATTTCCTCCAGGCCTTGTGTTTAAATTTGTGACAGTTCAGTATTTCCCTCCAGGCCTTGTGTTTAAATTTGTGACAGTTCAGTATTTCCTCCAGGCCTTGTGTTTAAATTTGTGACAGTTCAGTATTTCCTCCAGTCCCTGTGTTTAAATTTGTGACAGTTCAGTATTTCCTCCAGGCCTTGTGTTTAAATTTGTGACAGTTCAGTATTCCCTCCAGGCCCTGTGTTTAAATTTGTGACAGTTCAGTATTCCCTCCAGGCCCTGTGTTTAAATTTGTGACAGTTCAGTATTCCCTCCTGGCCCTGTGTTTAAATTTGTGACAGTTCAGTATTCCCTCCAGACCCTGTGTTTAAATTTGTGACAGTTCAGTATTCCCTCCAGGCCCTGTGTTTAAATTTGTGACAGTTCAGTATTTCCTCCAGACCTTGTGTTTAAATTTGTGACAGTTCAGTATTTCCTCCAGGCCTTGTGTTTAATTTTGTGACAGTTCAGTATTTCCTCCAGACCTTGTGTTTAAATTTGTGACAGGACAGTATTTCCCTCCTGGCCCTGTGTTTAAATTTGTGACAGTTCAGTATTCCCTCCAGACCCTGTGTTTAAATTTGTGACAGTTCAGTATTTACTCCAGGCCTTGTTTTTAAATTTGTGACAGTTCAGTATTTCCTCCAGGCCTTGTGTTTAAATTTGTGACAGTTCAGTATTTCCCTCCAGGCCTTGTGTTTAAATTTGTAACAGTTCAGTATTTCCTCCAGGCCTTGTGTTTAAATTTGTGACAGTTCTGTCTTTCCTCCAGGCCCTGTGTTTAAATTTGTGACAGTTCAGTATTTCCTCCAGGCCTTGTGTTTAAATTTGTGACAGTTCAGTATTTCCTCCAGGCCCTGTGTTTAAATTTGTGACAGTTCAGTATTTCCTCCAGACCCTGTGTTTAAATTTGTGACATTTCAGTATTCCCTCCAGGCCTTGTGTTTAAATTTGTGACAGTTCAGTATTTCCTCCAGGCCTTGTGTTTAAATTTGTGACAGTTCAGTATTTCCTCCAGGCCTTGTGTTTAAATTTGTGACAGTTCAGTATTTCCTCCAGGCCTTGTGTTTAATTTTGTGACAGTTCAGTATTTCCTCCAGGCCTTGTGTTTAAATTTGTGACAGTTCAGTATTTCCTCCAGGCCCTGTGTTTAAATTTGTGACAGTTCAGTAGTTCCTCCAGGCCCTGTGTTTAAATTTGTGACAGTTCAGTATTTCCTCCAGGCCTTGTGTTTAAATTTGTGACAGTTCAGTATTTCCTCCAGGCCTTGTGTTTAAATTTGTAACAGCTCAATATTTCCCCCAAGACCAGTGTTTAAAGTTGTGACAGCTCAGTATTTCCTCCAGGCCTTGTGTTTAAATTTGTAACAGTTCAGTATTTCCTCCAGGCCTTGTGTATAATTTTTTGACAGTTCAGTATTTCCTCCAGGCTTTGTGTTTAAATTTGTGACAGTTCAGTATTTCCTCCAGGCCTTGTGTTTAAATTTGTAACAGTTCAGTATTTCCTCCAGGCCTTGTGTTTAAATTTGTGACAGTTCAGTATTCCCTCCAGGCCTTGTGTTTAAATTTGTGACAGTTCAGTATTTCCTCCAGGCCTTGTGTTTAAATTTGTGACACTTCAGTATTTCCCCCAGGCCCTGTGTTTAAAGTTGTGGCAGTTCAGTATTCCCTCCAGGCCCTGTGTTTAAATTTGTGACAGTTCAGTATTTCATCCAGGCCCTGTGTTTAAAGTTGTGGCAGTTCAGAATTTCCTCCAGGCCTAGTGTTTAAATTTGTGACAGTTCAGTATTTCCTCCAGGCCATGTGTTTAAATTTGTGACAGTTCAGTATTTCCTCCAGGCCTTGTGTTTAAATTTGTGACAGTTCAGTATTTCCTCCAGGCCTTGTGTTTAAATTTCTGACAGTTCAGTATTTCCTCCAGGCCTTGTGTTTAAATTTGTGACAGTTCAGTATTTCCTCCAGGCCTTGTGTTTAAATTTGTGACAGTTCAGTATTTCCCTCCAGGCCTTGTGTTTGAATTTGTGACAGATCCGTATTTCCTCCAGGCCTTGTGTTTAAATTTGTGACAGTTTAGTATTTCCTCCAGGCCTTGTGTTTAAATTTGTGACAGTTCAGTATTTCCTCCAGGCCTTGTGTTTAAATTTGTGACAGTTCAGTATTTCCTCCAGGCCCTGTGTTTGAATTTGTGGCAGTTCAGTATTTCCTCCAGGCCTTGTGTTTAAATTTGTGACAGTTCAGTATTTCCTCCAGGCCTTGTGTTTAAATTTGTGACAGTTCAGTATTTCCTCCAGGCCCTGTGTTTGAATTTGTGACAGTTCAGTATTTCCTCCAGGCCTTGTGTTTAAATTTGTGACATTTAAGTATTTCCTCCAGGCCTTGTGTTTAAATTTGTGACAGTTCAGTATTTCCTCCAGACCTTGTGTTTAAATTTGTGACAGTACAGTATTTCCTCCAGGCCTTGTGTTTAAATTTGTGACAGTTCAGTATTTCCTCCAGGCCTTGTGTTTAAATTTGTGACAGTTCAGTATTTCCTCCAGGCCCTGTGTTTAAATTTGTGACAGTTCAGTATTTCCTCCAGGCCTTGTGTTTAAATTTGTGACAGTACAGTATTTCCTCCAGGCCTTGTGTTTAAATTTGTGACAGTTCAGTATTTCCTCCAGGCCTTGTGTTTAAATTTGTGACAGTTCAGTATTTCCTCCAGACCCTGTGTTTAAATTTGTGACAGTTCAGTATTTCCTCCAGGCCTTGTGTTTAAATTTGTGACAGTTCAGTATTTCCTCCAGGCCTTGTGTTTAAATTTGTGACAGTTCAGTATTTCCTCCAGACCCTGTGTTTAAATTTGTGACAGTTCAATATTTCCTCCAGGCCTTGTGTTTAAATTTGTAACAGTTCAGTATTTCCTACAGGCCTTGTGTTTAAATTTGTGACAGTTCAGTATTTCCTCCAGACCCTGTGTTTAAATTTGTGACAGTTCAGTATTTCCTCCAGACCCTGTGTTTAAATTTGTGACAGTTCAGTATTTCCTCCAGGCCCTGTGTTTAAATTTGTGACAGTTCAGTATTTCCTCCAGGCCCTGTGTTTAAATTTGTGACAGTTCAGTATTTCCTCCAGGCCTTGTGTTTAAATTTGTGACAGTTCAGTATTTCCTCCAGGCCCTGTGTTTAAATTTGTGACAGTTCAGTATTTCCTCCAGACCCTGTGTTTAAATTTGTGACAGTTCAGTATTTCCTCCAGGCCCTGTGTTTAAATTTGTGACAGTTCAGTATTTCCTCCAGGCCCTGTGTTTAAATTTGTGACAGTTCAGTATTTCCTACAGGCCTTGTGTTTAAATTTGTGAGAGTTCAGTATTTCCTCCAGGCCCTGTGTTTAAATTTGTGACAGTTCAGTATTTCCTCCAGGCCCTGTGTTTAAATTTGTGACAGTTCAGTATTTCCTACAGGCCTTGTGTTTAAATTTGTGAGAGTTCAGTATTTTCTCCAGACCCTGTGTTTAAATTTGTGACAGTTCAGTATTTCCTCCAGACCCTGTGTTTAAATTTGTGACAGTTCAGTATTTCCTCCAGGCCTTGTGTTTAAATTTGTGACAGTTCAGTATTTCCTCCAGGCCTTGTGTTTAAATTTGTGACAGTTCATTATTTCCTACATGCCTTGTGTTTAAATTTGTGAGAGTTCAGTATTTCCTCCAGACCCTGTGTTTAAATTAGTGACAGTTCAGTATTTCCTCCAGACCCTGTGTTTAAATTTGTGACAGTTCAGTATTTCCTCCAGGCCTTGTGTTTAAATTTGTGACAGTTCAGTATTTCCTCCAGGCCTTGTGTTTAAATTTGTGACAGTTCAGTATTTCCTCCAGACCCTGTGTTTAAATTTGTAACAGTTCAGTATTTCCTCCAGGCCTTGTGTTTAAATTTGTGACAGTTCAGTATTTCCTCCAGGCACTGTGTTTAAATTTGTGAGAGTTCAGTATTTCCTCCAGGCCTTGTGTTTAAATTTGTGACAGTTCAGTATTTCCTACAGATGTTGTGTTTAAATTTGTGACAGTTCAGTATTTCCTACAGATGTTGTGTTTAAATTTGTGACAGTTCAGTATTTCCTCCAGGCCTTGTGTTTAAATTTGTGACAGTTCAGTATTTCCTCCAGACCCTGTGTTTAAATTTGTGACAGTTCAGTATTTCCTCCAGGCCTTGTGTTTAAATTTGTGACAGTTCAGTATTTCCTCCAGGCCTTGTGTTTAAATTTGTGACAGTTCAGTATTTCCTCCAGACCTTGTGTTTAAATTTGTAACAGTTCAGTATTTCCTCCAGGCCCTGTGTTTAAATTTGTGACAGTTCAGTATTTCCTCCAGGCCCTGTGTTTAAATTTGTAACAGTTCAGTATTTCCTCCAGGCCCTGTGTTTAAATTTGTGACAGTTCAGTATTTCCTCCAGGCCTTGTGTTTAAATTTGTGACAGTTCAGTCTTTCCTCCAGGCCATGTGTTTAAATTTGTGACAGTTCAGTATTTCCTCCAGACCTTGTGTTTAAATTTGTAACAGTTCAGTATTTCCTCCAGGCCTTGTGTTTAAATTTGTGACAGTTCAGTATTTCCTCCAGACCTTGTGTTTAAATTTGTAACAATACAGTATTTCCTCCAGGCCTTGTGTTTAAATTTGTGACAGTTCAGTATTTCCTCCAGGCCTTGTGTTTAAATTTGTGACAGTTCAGGATTTCCTCCAGACCCTGTGTTTAAATTTGTGACAGTTCAGTATTTCCTCCAGACCTTGTGTTTAAATATGTGACAGTTCAGTATTTCCTCCAGGCCCTGTGTTTAAATTTGTGACAGTTCAGTATTTCCTCCAGACCTTGTGTTTAAATTTGTAACAGTTCAGTATTTCCTCCAGGCCTTGTGTTTAAATTTGTGACAGTTCAGTATTTCCTCCAGACCTTGTGTTTAAATTTGTAACAGTACAGTATTTCCTCCAGGCCTTGTGTTTAAATTTGTGACAGTTCAGTATTTCCTCCAGGCCTTGTGTTTAAATTTGTGACAGTTCAGGATTTCCTCCAGACCCTGTGTTTAAATTTGTGACAGTTCAGTATTTCCTCCAGACCTTGTGTTTAAATTTGTGACAGTTCAGTATTTCCTCCAGGCCTTGTGTTTAAATTTGTGATGGTTCAGTATTTCCTCCAGACCCTGTGTTTAAATTTGTGACAGTTCAGTATTTCATCCAGGCGCTGTGTTTAAATTTGTAACAGTTCAGTATTTCCTCCAGGCCTTGTGTTTACATTTGTGACAGTCCAGTATTTCCTCCAGGTCTTGTGTTTAAATTTGTGACAGTTCAGTATTTCCTCCAGGCCTTGTGTTTAAATTTGTGACAGTTCAGTATTTCCTCCAGACCCTGTGTTTAAATTTGTGACAGTTCAGTATTTCCTCCAGGCCTTGTGTTTAAATTTGTGACAGTTCAGTATTTCCTCCAGGCCTTGTGTTTAAATTAGTGACAGATCAGTATTTCCTCCAGGCCTTGTGTTTACAGTTGTGACAGTTCAGTATTTCCTCCAGACCCTGTGTTTAAATTTGTGACAGTTCAGTATTTCCTCCAGGCCTTGTGTTTAAATTTGTGACAGTTCAGTATTTCCTCCAGGCCTTGTGTTTAAATTAGTGACAGATCAGTATTTCCTCCAGGCCTTGTGTTTAAATTTGTGACAGTTCAGTATTTCCTCCAGGCCTTGTGTTTAAATTTGTGGCAGTTCAGTATTCCCTCCAGGCCCTGTGTTTAAAGTTGTGACAGTTCAGTATTTCCTCCAGGCCCTGTGTTTAAATTTGTGACAGTTCAGTATTTCCTCCAGGCCTTGTGTTTAAATTTGTGGCAGTTCAGTATTTCCTCCAGGCCTTGTGTTTAAATTTGTGACAGTTCAGTATTTCCTCCAGGCCTTGTGTTTAAATTTGTGGCAGTTCAGTATTTCCTCCAGGCCTTGTGTTTAAATTTGTGACAGTACAGTATTTCCTCCAGGCCTTGTGTTTAAATTTGTGACAGTTCAGTATTTCCTCCAGACCCTGTGTTTAAATTTGTGACAGTTCAGTATTTCCTCCAGGCCTTGTGTTTAAATTTGTGACAGTTCAGTATTTCCTCCAGGCCTTGTGTTTAAATTTGTGACAGTTCAGTATTTCCTCCAGACCCTGTGTTTAAATTTGTAACAGTTCAGTATTTCCTTCAGGCCTTGTGTTTAAATTTGTGACAGTTCAGTATTTACTCCAGACCCTGCGTTTAAATTTGTGACAGTTCAGTATTTCCTCCAGACCCTGTGTTTAAATTTGTGACAGTTCAGTATTTCCTCCAGGCCTTGTGTTTAAATTTGTGACAGTTCAGTATTTCCTCCAGGCCTTGTGTTTAAATTTGTGACAGTTCAGTATTTCCTCAGGCCTTGTGTTTAAATTTGTGACAGTTCAGTATTTCCTCCAGGCACTGTGTTTAAATTTGTGAGAGTTCAGTTTTAACTCCAGGCCTTGTGTTTAAATTTGTGACAGTTCAGTATTCCCTCCAGGCCTTGTGTTTAAATTTGTGACAGTTCAGTATTCCCTCCAGGCCTTGTGTTTAAATTTGTGACAGTTCAGTATTTCCTCCAGACCCTGTGTTTAAATTTGTGACAGTTCAGTATTTCCTCCAGACCCTGTGTTTACATTTGTGACAGTTCAGTATTTCCTCCAGGCCTTGTGTTTAAATTTGTGACAGTTCAGTATTTCCTCCAGACCCTGTGTTTAAATTTGTAACAGTTCAGTATTTCCTCCAGGCCTTGTGTTTAAATTTGTGACAGTTCAGTATTTCCTCCAGGCACTGTGTTTAAATTTGTGAGAGTTCAGTATTTCCTCCAGGCCTTGTGTTTAAATTTGTGACAGTTCAGTATTCCCTCCAGGCCTTGTGTTTAAATTTGTAACAGTTCAGTATTTCCTCCAGGCCTTGTGTTTAAATTTGTGACAGTTCAGTATTTCCTCCAGGCCTTGTGTTTAAATTTGTGACAGTTCAGTATTTCCTCCAGGCCCTGTGTTTAAATTTGTGACAGTTCAGTATTCCCTCCAGGCCTTGTGTTTAAATTTGTGAGAGTTCAGTATATCCTCCAGGCCTTGTGTTTAAATTTGTGACAGTTCAGTATTCCCTCCAGGCCTTCTGTTTAAATTTGTGAGAGTTCAGTATTTCCTCCAGGCCTTGTGTTTAAATTTGTGACAGTTCAGTATTCCCTCCAGGCCCTGTGTTTAAATTTGTGACAGTTCAGTATTCCCTCCAGGCCCTGTGTTTAAATTTGTGACAGTTCAGTATTTCCTCCAGGCCTTGTGTTTAAATTTGTGACAGTTCAGTATTTCCTCCAGACCCTGTGTTTAAATTTGTGACAGTTCAGTATTTCCTCCAGGCCCTGTGTTTAAATTTGTGACAGTTCAGTATTTCCTCCAGGCCTTGTGTTTAAATTTGTGACAGTTCAGTATTCCCTCCAGGCCTTGTGTTTAAATTTGTGACAGTTCAGGATTTCCTCCAGATCCTGTGTTTAAAGTTGTGACAGTTCAGTATTTCCTCCAGGCCCTGTGTTTAAATTTGTGACAGTTCAGTAGTTCGTCCAGGCCCTGTGTTTAAATTTGTGACAGTTCAGTATTTCCTCCAGGCCTTGTGTTTAAATTTGTGACAGTTCAGGATTTCCTCCAGATCCTGTGTTTAAAGTTGTGACAGTTCAGTATTTCCTCCAGGCCCTGTGTTTAAATTTGTGACAGTTCAGTAGTTCGTCCAGGCCCTGTGTTTAAATTTGTGACAGTTCAGTATTCCCTCCAGGCCTTGTGTTTAAATTTGTGACCGTTCAGTAGTTCCTCCAGGCCCTGTGTTTAAATTTGTGACAGTTCAGTATTCCCTCCAGGCCTTGTGTTTAAATTTGTGAGAGTTCAGTATTTCCCACCAGGCCTTGTGTTTAAATTTGTGACCGTTCAGTAGTTCCTCCAGGCCTTGTGTTTAAATTTGTGACCGTTCAGTATTTCCTCCAGGCCTTGTGTTTAAATTTGTGACAATTCAGTAGTTCCTCCAGGCCCTGTGTTTAAATTTGTGACAGTTCAGTATTCCCTCCAGGCCTTGTGTTTAAATTTGTGACAGTTCAGTAGTTCCTCCAGGCCTTGTGTTTAAATTTGTGACCTTTCAGTATTTCCTCCAGGCCTTGTGTTTAAATTTGTGACAGTTCAGGATTTCCTCCAGGCCTTGTGTTTAAATTTGTGACCGTTCAGTATTTCCTCCAGGCCTTGTGTTTAAATTTGTGACAGTTCAGTATTTCCTCCAGGCCTTGTGTTTAAATTTGTGACAGTTCAGTATTTCCTCCAGGCCTTGTGTTTAAATTTGTGAAAGTTCAGTATTTCCTCCAGGCCTTGTGTTTAAATTTGTGACAGTTTAGTATTTCCTCCAGACCTTGTGTTTAAATTTGTAACAGTTCAGTATTTCCTCCAGGCCCTGTGTTTAAATTTGTGACAGTTCAGTATTTCCTCCAGGCCCTGTGTTTAAATTTGTGACAGTTCAGTATTTCCTCCAGGCCCTGTGTTTAAATTTGTGACAGTTCAGTATTTCCTCCAGACCTTGTGTTTAAATTTGTAACAGTTCAGTATTTCCTCCAGGCCCTGTGTTTAAATTTGTGACAGTTCAGTATTTCCTCCAGGCCTTGTGTTTAAATTTGTGGCAGTTCACTATTCCCTCCAGGCCTTGTGTTTAAATTTGTGACAGTTCAGTATTTCTTCCAGGCCCTGTGTTTAAATTTGTGACAGTTCAGTATTTCCTCCAGGCCCTGTGTTTAAATTTGTGACAGTTCAGTATTTCCTCCAGGCCTTGTGTTTAAATTTGTGACAGTTCAGTATTTCCTCCAGGCCTTGTGTTTAAATTTGTGACAGTACAGTATTTCCTCCAGGCCTTGTGTTTAAATTTGTGACTGTTCAGTATTTCCCCCAGGCCCTGTGTTTAAAGTTGTGGCAGTTCAGTATTCCCTCCAGGCCCTGTGTTTAAATTTGTGACAGTTCAGTATTTCCTCCAGGCCCTGTGTTTAAAGTTGTGGCAGTTCAGTATTTCCTCCAGGCCTTGTGTTTAAATTTGTGACAGTTCAGTATTTCCTCCAGGCCTTGTGTTTAAATTTGTGACAGTTCAGTATTTCCTCCAGGCCTTGTGTTTAAATTTGTGACAGTTCAGTATTTCCTCCAGGCTCTGTGTTTAAATTTGTGACAGTTCAGTATTTCCTCCAGGCCCTGTGTTTAAATTTCTGACAGTTCAGTACTCCCTCCAGGCCTTGTGTTTAAATTTGTGACAGTTCAGTATTCCCTCCAGGCCTTGTGTTTAAAGCTGTGACAGTTCAGTATTTCCTCCAGGCCCTGTGTTTAAATTTGTGACAGTTCAGTATTCCCTCCAGGCTCTGTGTTTAAATTTGTGACAGTTCAGTATTTCCTCCAGGCCTTGTGTTTAAATTTGTGACAGTTCAGTATTTCCTCCAGGCCTTGTGTTTAAATTTGTGACAGTTCAGTATTTCCTCCAGACCCTGTGTTTAAATTTGTGACAGATCAGTATTTCCCTCCGGCCCCTGTGTTTAAATTTGTGACAGTTCAGTATTTCCTCCAGGCCTTGTGTTTAAATTTGTGACAGTTCAGTATTTCCTCCAGGCCTTGTGTTTAAATTTGTGACAGTTCAGTATTTCCTCCAGGCCTTGTGTTTAAATTTGTGAGAGTTCAGTATTTCCTCCAGGCCTTGTGTTTAAATTTGTGACAGTTCAGTATTTCCTCCAGGACCTGTGTTTAAATTTGTGACAGTTCAGTATTTCCTCCAGGCCTTGTGTTTAAATTTGTGACAGTTCAGTATTTCCTCCAGGCCCTGTGTTTAAATTTGTGACAGTTCAGTATTTCCTCCAGGCCTTGTGTTTAAATTTGTGACAGTTCAGTATTTCCTCCAGACCTTGTGTTTAAATTTGTGACAGTTCAGTATTTCCTCCAGGCCCTGTGTTTAAATTTGTGACAGTTCAGTATTTCCTCCAGGCCTTGTGTTTAAATTTGTGACAGTTCAGTATTTCCTCCAGGCCTTGTGTTTAAATTTGTGACAGTTCAGTATTCCCTCCAGGCCTTGTGTTTAAATTTGTGAGAGTTCAGTATTTCCTCCAGGCCCTGTGTTTAAATTTGTGACAGTTCAGTAGTTCCTCCAGGCCCTGTGTTTAAATTTGTGACAGTTCAGTATTTCCTCCAGGCCCTGTGTTTAAATTTGTGACAGTTCAGTATTTCCTCCAGGCCTTGTGTTTAAATTTGTGACAGTTCAGTATTTCCTCCAGACCCTGTGTTTAAATTTGTGACAGTTCAGTATTTCCTCCAGGCCTTGTGTTTAAATTTGTGACAGTTCAGTATTTCCTCCAGGCCCTGTGTTTAAATTTGTGACAGTTCAGTATTTCCTCCAGGCCTTGTGTTTAAATTTGTGACAGTTCAGTAGTTCCTCCAGGCCCTGTGTTTAAATTTCTGACAGTTCAGTATTTCCTCCAGGCCCTGTGTTTAAATTTGTGACAGTTCAGTATTCCCTCCAGGCCTTGTGTTTAAATTTGTGAGAGTTCAGTATTTCCTCCAGGCCTTGTGTTTAAATTTGTGTCAGTTCAGTATTTCCTCCAGGACTTGTGTTTAAATTTGTGACAGTTCAGTATTTCCTCCAGGCCTTGTGTTTAAATTTGTGACAGTTCAGTATTTCCTCCAGGCCTTGTGTTTAAATTTGTGACAGTTCAGTATTTCCTCCAGACCCTGTCTTTAAATTTGTGACAGTTCAGTAGTTCCTCCAGGCCCTGTGTTTAAATTTCTGACAGTTCAGTACTCCCTCCAGGCCTTGTGTTTAAATTTGTGACAGTTCAGTATTCCCTCCAGGCCTTGTGTTTAAAGCTGTGACAGTTCAGTATTTCCTCCAGGCCCTGTGTTTAAATTTGTGACAGTTCAGTATTCCCTCCAGGCTCTGTGTTTAAATTTGTGACAGTTCAGTATTTCCTCCAGGCCTTGTGTTTAAATTTGTGACAGTTCAGTATTTCCTCCAGGCCTTGTGTTTAAATTTGTGACAGTTCAGTATTTCCTCCAGACCCTGTGTTTAAATTTGTGACAGATCAGTATTTCCCTCCGGCCCCTGTGTTTAAATTTGTGACAGTTCAGTATTTCCTCCAGGCCTTGTGTTTAAATTTGTGACAGTTCAGTATTTCCTCCAGGCCTTGTGTTTAAATTTGTGACAGTTCAGTATTTCCTCCAGGCCTTGTGTTTAAATTTGTGAGAGTTCAGTATTTCCTCCAGGCCTTGTGTTTAAATTTGTGACAGTTCAGTATTTCCTCCAGGACCTGTGTTTAAATTTGTGACAGTTCAGTATTTCCTCCAGGCCTTGTGTTTAAATTTGTGACAGTTCAGTATTTCCTCCAGGCCCTGTGTTTAAATTTGTGACAGTTCAGTATTTCCTCCAGGCCTTGTGTTTAAATTTGTGACAGTTCAGTATTTCCTCCAGACCTTGTGTTTAAATTTGTGACAGTTCAGTATTTCCTCCAGGCCCTGTGTTTAAATTTGTGACAGTTCAGTATTTCCTCCAGGCCTTGTGTTTAAATTTGTGACAGTTCAGTATTTCCTCCAGGCCTTGTGTTTAAATTTGTGACAGTTCAGTATTCCCTCCAGGCCTTGTGTTTAAATTTGTGAGAGTTCAGTATTTCCTCCAGGCCCTGTGTTTAAATTTGTGACAGTTCAGTAGTTCCTCCAGGCCCTGTGTTTAAATTTGTGACAGTTCAGTATTTCCTCCAGGCCCTGTGTTTAAATTTGTGACAGTTCAGTATTTCCTCCAGGCCTTGTGTTTAAATTTGTGACAGTTCAGTATTTCCTCCAGACCCTGTGTTTAAATTTGTGACAGTTCAGTATTTCCTCCAGGCCTTGTGTTTAAATTTGTGACAGTTCAGTATTTCCTCCAGGCCCTGTGTTTAAATTTGTGACAGTTCAGTATTTCCTCCAGGCCTTGTGTTTAAATTTGTGACAGTTCAGTATTCCCTCCAGGCCTTGTGTTTAAATTTGTGAGAGTTCAGTATTTCCTCCAGGCCTTGTGTTTAAATTTGTGTCAGTTCAGTATTTCCTCCAGGCCTTGTGTTTAAATTTGTGACAGTTCAGTATTTCCTCCAGGCCTTGTGTTTAAATTTGTGACAGTTCAGTATTTCCTCCAGGCCTTGTGTTTAAATTTGTGACAGTTCAGTATTTCCTCCAGACCCTGTCTTTAAATTTGTGACAGTTCAGTAGTTCCTCCAGGCCCTGTGTTTAAATTTGTGACAGTTCAGTAGTTCCTCCAGGCCCTGTGTTTAAATTTGTGACAGTTCAGTATTTCCTCCAGACCCTGTCTTTAAATTTGTGACAGTTCAGTATTCCCTCCAGGCCTTGTGTTTAAATTTGTGACAGTTCAGTATTTACTCCAGGCCTTGTGTTTAAATTTGTGACAGTCCAGTATTTCCTCCAGACCCTGTGTTTAAATTTGTGACAGTTCAGTATTTCCTCCAGGACTTGTGTTTAAATTTGTGACAGTTCAGTATTTCCTCCAGGACTAGTGTTTAAATTTGTGACAGTTCAGTATTTACTCCAGGCCTTGTGTTTAAATTTGTGACAGTCCAGTATTTCCTCCAGACCCTGTGTTTAAATTTGTGACAGTTCAGTATTTCCTCCAGGACTTGTGTTTAAATTTGTGACAGTTCAGTATTTCCTCCAGGCCTTGTGTTTAAATTTGTGACAGTTCAGTATTTCCTCCAGGCCTTGTGTTTAAATTTGTGACAGTACAGTATTTCCTCCAGGCCTTGTGTTTAAATTTGTGACAGTTCAGTATTTCCTCCAGGCCTTGTGTTTAAATTTGTGACAGTTCAGTATTTCCTCCAGACCCTGTGTTTAAATTTGTGACAGTTCAGTATTTCCTCCAGGCCTTGTGTTTAAATTTGTGACAGTTCAGTATTTCCTCCAGGCCTTGTGTTTAAATTTGTGACAGTTCAGTATTTCCCCCAGACCCTGTGTTTAAATTTGTGACAGTTCAATATTTCCTCCAGGCCTTGTGTTTAAATTTGTAACAGTTCAGTATTTCCTACAGGCCTTGTGTTTAAATTTGTGACAGTTCAGTATTTCCTCCAGACCCTGTGTTTAAATTTGTGACAGTTCAGTATTTCCTCCAGACCCTGTGTTTAAATTTGTGACAGTTCAGTATTTCCTCCAGGCCCTGTGTTTAAATTTGTGACAGTTCAGTATTTCCTCCAGGCCCTGTGTTTAAATTTGTGACAGTTCAGTATTTCCTCCAGGCCTTGTGTTTAAATTTGTGACAGTTCAGTATTTCCTCCAGGCCCTGTGTTTAAATTTGTGACAGTTCAGTATTTCCTCCAGACCCTGTGTTTAAATTTGTGACAGTTCAGTATTTCCTCCAGGCCCTGTGTTTAAATTTGTGACAGTTCAGTATTTCCTCCAGGCCCTGTGTTTAAATTTGTGACAGTTCAGTATTTCCTACAGGCCTTGTGTTTAAATTTGTGAGAGTTCAGTATTTCCTCCAGGCCCTGTGTTTAAATTTGTGACAGTTCAGTATTTCCTCCAGGCCCTGTGTTTAAATTTGTGACAGTTCAGTATTTCCTCCAGGCCTTGTGTTTAAATTTGTGACAGTTCAGTATTTCCTCCAGACCCTGTGTTTAAATTTGTAACAGTTCAGTATTTCCTCCAGGCCTTGTGTTTAAATTTGTGACAGTTCAGTATTTCCTCCAGGCACTGTGTTTAATTTTGTGAGAGTTCAGTATTTCCTCCAGGCCTTGTGTTTAAATTTGTGACAGTTCAGTATTCCCTCCAGGCCTTGTGTTTAAATTTGTGACAGTTCAGTATTCCCTCCAGGCCTTGTGTTTAAATTTGTGACAGTTCAGTATTTCCTCCAGACCCTGTGTTTAAATTTGTGACAGTTCAGTATTTCCTCCAGACCCTGTGTTTAAATTTGTGACAGTTCAGTATTTCCTCCAGGCCTTGTGTTTAAATTTGTGACAGTACAGTATTTCCTCCAGGCCTTGTGTTTAAATTTGTGACAGTTCAGTATTTCCTCCAGGCCTTGTGTTTAAATTTGTGACAGTTCAGTATTTCCTCCAGACCCTGTGTTTAAATTTGTGACAGTTCAGTATTTCCTCCAGGCCTTGTGTTTAAATTTGTGACAGTTCAGTATTTCCTCCAGGCCTTGTGTTTAAATTTGTGACAGTTCAGTATTTCCCCCAGACCCTGTGTTTAAATTTGTGACAGTTCAGTATTTCCTCCAGGCCTTGTGTTTAAATTTGTAACAGTTCAGTATTTCCTCCAGGCCTTGTGTTTAAATTTGTGACAGTTCAATATTTCCTCCAGGCCTTGTGTTTAAATTTGTAACAGTTCAGTATTTCCTACAGGCCTTGTGTTTAAATTTGTAACAGTTCAGTATTTCCTCCAGGCCTTGTGTTTAAATTTGTGACAGTTCAATATTTCCTCCAGGCCTTGTGTTTAAATTTGTAACAGTTCAGTATTTCCTACAGGCCTTGTGTTTAAATTTGTGACAGTTCAGTATTTCCTCCAGACCCTGTGTTTAAATTTGTGACAGTTCAGTATTTCCTCCAGACCCTGTGTTTAAATTTGTGACAGTTCAGTATTTCCTCCAGGCCCTGTGTTTAAATTTGTGACAGTTCAGTATTTCCTCCAGGCCCTGTGTTTAAATTTGTAACAGTTCAGTATTTCCTCCAGGCCTTGTGTTTAAATTTGTGACAGTTCAGTATTTCCTCCAGGCCCTGTGTTTAAATTTGTGACAGTTCAGTATTTCCTCCAGACCCTGTGTTTAAATTTGTGACAGTTCAGTATTTCCTCCAGGCCCTGTGTTTAAATTTGTGACAGTTCAGTATTTCCTCCAGACCCTGTGTTTAAATTTGTAACAGTTCAGTATTTCCTCCAGGCCTTGTGTTTAAATTTGTGACAGTTCAGTATTTCCTCCAGGCCTTGTGTTTAAATTTGTGACAGTTCAGTATTTCCTCCAGACCCTGTGTTTAAATTTGTAACAGTTCAGTATTTCCTCCAGGCCTTGTGTTTAAATTTGTGACAGTTCAGTATTTCCTCCAGGCCTTGTGTTTAAATTTGTGACAGTTCAGTATTTCCTCCAGACCCTGTGTTTAAATTTGTAACAGTTCAGTATTTCCTCCAGGCCTTGTGTTTAAATTTGTGACAGTTCAGTATTTCCTCCAGGCCTTGTGTTTAAATTTGTGACAGTTCAGTATTTCCTCCAGACCCTGTGTTTAAATTTGTAACAGTTCAGTATTTCCTCCAGGCCTTGTGTTTAAATTTGTGACAGTTCAGTATTTCCTCCAGGCACTGTGTTTAATTTTGTGAGAGTTCAGTATTTCCTCCAGGCCTTGTGTTTAAATTTGTGACAGTTCAGTATTCCCTCCAGGCCTTGTGTTTAAATTTGTGAGAGTTCAGTATTCCCTCCAGGCCTTGTGTTTAAATTTGTGACAGTTCAGTATTTCCTCCAGACCCTGTGTTTAAATTTGTGACAGTTCAGTATTTCCTCCAGACCCTGTGTTTAAATTTGTGACAGTTCAGTATTTCCTCCAGGCCTTGTGTTTAAATTTGTGACAGTTCAGTATTTCCTCCAGGCCTTGTGTTTAAATTTGTGACAGTTCAGTATTTCCTCCAGACCCTGTGTTTAAATTTGTAACAGTTCAGTATTTCCTCCAGGCCTTGTGTTTAAATTTGTGACAGTTCAGTATTTCCTCCAGGCACTGTGTTTAAATTTGTGAGAGTTCAGTATTTCCTCCAGGCCTTGTGTTTAAATTTGTGACAGTTCAGTATTTCCTACAGACCTTGTGTTTAAATTTGTGACAGTTCAGTATTTCCTCCAGGCCTTGTGTTTAAATTTGTGACAGTTCAGTATTTCCTCCAGACCCTGTGTTTAAATTTGTGACAGTTCAGTATTTCCTCCAGGCCTTGTGTTTAAATTTGTGACAGTTCAGTATTTCATCCAGGCCTTGTGTTTAAATTTGTGACAGTTCAGTATTTCCTCCAGGCCCTGTGTTTAAATTTGTGACAGTTCAGTATTTCCTCCAGGCCCTGTGTTTAAATTTGTAACAGTTCAGTATTTCCTCCAGGCCCTGTGTTTAAATTTGTGACAGTTCAGTATTTCCTCCAGGCCTTGTGTTTAAATTTGTGACAGTTCAGTCTTTCCTCCAGGCCATGTGTTTAAATTTGTGACAGTTCAGTATTTCCTCCAGACCTTGTGTTTAAATTTGTAACAGTTCAGTATTTCCTCCAGGCCTTGTGTTTAAATTTGTGACAGTTCAGTATTTCCTCCAGACCTTGTGTTTAAATTTGTAACAGTACAGTATTTCCTCCAGGCCTTGTGTTTAAATTTGTGACCGTTCAGTATTTCCTCCAGGCCTTGTGTTTAAATTTGTGACAGTTCAGGATTTCCTCCAGACCCTGTGTTTAAATTTGTGACAGTTCAGTATTTCCTCCAGACCTTGTGTTTAAATTTGTGACAGTTCAGTATTTCCTCCAGGCCTTGTGTTTAAATTTGTGACAGTTCAGTATTTCCTCCAGGCCTTGTGTTTAAATTTGTGACAGTTCAGTATTTCCTCCAGACCCTGTGTTTAAATTTGTGACAGTTCAGTATTTCCTCCAGGCCTTGTGTTTAAATATGTGACAGTTCAGTATTTCCTCCAGGCCCTGTGTTTAAATTTGTGACAGTTCAGTATTTCCTCCAGACCTTGTGTTTAAATTTGTAACAGTTCAGTATTTCCTCCAGGCCTTGTGTTTAAATTTGTGACAGTTCAGTATTTCCTCCAGACCTTGTGTTTAAATTTGTAACAGTACAGTATTTCCTCCAGGCCTTGTGTTTAAATTTGTGACAGTTCAGTATTTCCTCCAGGCCTTGTGTTTAAATTTGTGACAGTTCAGGATTTCCTCCAGACCCTGTGTTTAAATTTGTGACAGTTCAGTATTTCCTCCAGACCTTGTGTTTAAATTTGTGACAGTTCAGTATTTCCTCCAGGCCTTGTGTTTAAATTTGTGACGGTTCAGTATTTCCTCCAGACCCTGTGTTTAAATTTGTGACAGTTCAGTATTTCATCCAGGCCCAGTGTTTAAATTTGTAACAGTTCAGTATTTCCTCCAGGCCTTGTGTTTAAATTTGTGACAGTCCAGTATTTCCTCCAGGTCTTGCGTTTAAATTTGTGACAGTTCAGTATTTCCTCCAGGCCTTGTGTTTAAATTTGTGACAGTTCAGTATTTCCTCCAGACCCTGTGTTTAAATTTGTGACAGTTCAGTATTTCCTCCAGGCCTTGTGTTTAAATTTGTGACAGTTCAGTATTTCCTCCAGGCCTTGTGTTTAAATTTGTGACAGTTCAGTATTTCCTCCAGGCCTTGTGTTTAAATTTGTGGCAGTTCAGTATTTCCTCCAGGCCTTGTGTTTAAATTTGTGACAGTTCAGTATTTCATCCAGGCCTTGTGTTTAAATTTGTGACAGTTCAGTATTTCCTCCAGACCCTGTGTTTAAATTTGTAACAGTTCAGTATTTCCTCCAGGCCTTGTGTTTAAATTTGTGACAGTTCAGTATTTCCTCCAGACCCTGTGTTTAAATTTGTGACAGTTCAGTATTTCCTCCAGACCCTGTGTTTAAATTTGTGACAGTTCAGTATTTCCTCCAGGCCTTGTGTTTAAATTTGTGACAGTTCAGTATTTCCTCCAGGCCTTGTGTTTAAATTTGTGACAGTTCAGTATTTCCTCCAGACCCTGTGTTTAAATTTGTAACAGTTCAGTATTTCCTCCAGGCCTTGTGTTTAAATTTGTGAGAGTTCAGTATTAACTCCAGGCCTTGTGTTTAAATTTGTGACAGTTCAGTATTCCCTCCAGGCCTTGTGTTTAAATTTGTGACAGTTCAGTATTCCCTCCAGGCCTTGTGTTTAAATTTGTGACAGTTCAGTATTTCCTCCAGACCCTGTGTTTAAATTTGTGACAGTTCAGTATTTCCTCCAGACCCTGTGTTTAAATTTGTGACAGTTCAGTATTTCCTCCAGGCCTTGTGTTTAAATTTGTGACAGTTCAGTATTTCCTCCAGGCCTTGTGTTTAAATTTGTGACAGTTCAGTATTTCCTCCAGACCCTGTGTTTAAATTTGTAACAGTTCAGTATTTCCTCCAGGCCTTGTGTTTAAATTTGTGACAGTTCAGTATTTCCTCCAGGCACTGTGTTTAAATTTGTGAGATTTCAGTATTTCCTCCAGGCCTTGTGTTTAAATTTGTGACAGTTCAGTATTCCCTCCAGGCCTTGTGTTTAAATTTGTAACAGTTCAGTATTTCCTCCAGGCCTTGTGTTTAAATTTGTGACAGTTCAGTATTTCCTCCAGGCCTTGTGTTTAAATTTGTGACAGTTCAGTATTTCCTCCAGGCCCTGTGTTTAAATTTGTGACAGTTCAGTATTCCCTCCAGGCCTTGTGTTTAAATTTGTGAGAGTTCAGTATATCCTCCAGGCCTTGTGTTTAAATTTGTGAGAGTTCAGTATTCCCTCCAGGCCTTCTGTTTAAATTTGTGAGAGTTCAGTATTTCCTCCAGGCCTTGTGTTTAAATTTGTGACAGTTCAGTATTCCCTCCAGGCCCTGTGTTTAAATTTGTGACAGTTCAGTATTTCCTCCAGGCCTTGTGTTTAAATTTGTGACAGTTCAGTATTTCCTCCAGACCCTGTGTTTAAATTTGTGACAGTTCAGTATTTCCTCCAGGCCCTGTGTTTAAATTTGTGACAGTTCAGTATTTCCTCCAGGCCTTGTGTTTAAATTTGTGACAGTTCAGTATTCCCTCCAGGCCTTGTGTTTAAATTTGTGACAGTTCAGGATTTCCTCCAGATCCTGTGTTTAAAGTTGTGACAGTTCAGTATTTCCTCCAGGCCCTGTGTTTAAATTTGTGACAGTTCAGTATTTCCTCCAGGCCCTGTGTTTAAATTTGTGACAGTTCAGTAGTTCGTCCAGGCCCTGTGTTTAAATTTGTGACAGTTCAGTATTTCCTCCAGTCCCTGTGTTTAAATTTGTGACAGTTCAGTATTCCCTCCAGGCCTTGTGTTTAAATTTGTGACCGTTCAGTAGTTCCTCCAGGCCCTGTGTTTAAATTTGTGACAGTTCAGTATTCCCTCCAGGCCTTGTGTTTAAATTTGTGACAGTTCAGTATTTCCCACCAGGCCTTGTGTTTAAATTTGTGACCGTTCAGTAGTTCCTCCAGGCCTTGTGTTTAAATTTGTGACCGTTCAGTATTTCCTCCAGGCCTTGTGTTTAAATTTGTGACAATTCAGTAGTTCCTCCAGGCCCTGTGTTTAAATTTGTGACAGTTCAGTATTCCCTCCAGGCCTTGTGTTTAAATTTGTGACCGTTCAGTAGTTCCTCCAGGCCTTGTGTTTAAATTTGTGACCGTTCAGTATTTCCTCCAGGCCTTGTGTTTAAATTTGTGACAGTTCAGGATTTCCTCCAGGCCTTGTGTTTAAATTTGTGACCGTTCAGTATTTCCTCCAGGCCTTGTGTTTAAATTTGTGACAGTTCAGTATTTCCTCCAGGCCTTGTGTTTAAATTTGTGACAGTTCAGTATTTCCTCCAGGCCTTGTGTTTAAATTTGTGAAAGTTCAGTATTTCCTCCAGGCCTTGTGTTTAAATTTGTGACAGTTCAGTATTTCCTCCAGACCTTGTGTTTAAATTTGTAACAGTTCAGTATTTCCTCCAGGCCCTGTGTTTAAATTTGTGACAGTTCAGTATTTCCTCCAGGCCCTGTGTTTAAATTTGTGACAGTTCAGTATTTCCTCCAGGCCCTGTGTTTAAATTTGTGACAGTTCAGTATTTCCTCCAGACCTTGTGTTTAAATTTGTAACAGTTCAGTATTTCCTCCAGGCCTTGTGTTTAAATTTGTGACAGTTCAGTATTTCCTCCAGACCCTGTGTTTAAATTTGTGACAGTTCAGTATTCCCTCCAGGCCTTGTGTTTAAATTTGTGACAGTTCAGTATTTCCTCCAGGCCTTGTGTTTAAATTTGTGACAGTTCAGTATTTCTTCCAGGCCCTGTGTTTAAATTTGTGACAGTTCAGTATTTCCTCCAGGCCCTGTGTTTAAATTTGTGACAGTTCAGTATTTCCTCCAGGCCTTGTGTTTAAATTTGTGACAGTTCAGTATTTCCTCCAGGCCTTGTGTTTAAATTTGTGACAGTTCAGTATTTCCTCCAGGCCTTGTGTTTAAATTTGTGACTGTTCAGTATTTCCCCCAGGCCCTGTGTTTAAAGTTGTGGCAGTTCAGTATTCCCTCCAGGCCCTGTGTTTAAATTTGTGACAGTTCAGTATTTCCTCCAGGCCCTGTGTTTAAAGTTGTGGCAGTTCAGTATTTCCTCCAGGCCTTGTGTTTAAATTTGTGACAGTTCAGTATTTCCTCCAGGCCTTGTGTTTAAATTTGTGACAGTTCAGTATTTCCTCCAGGCCTTGTGTTTAAATTTGTGACAGTTCAGTATTTCCTCCAGGCCTTGTGTTTAAATTTGTGACAGTTCAGTATTTCCTCCAGGCCTTGTGTTTAAATTTGTGACAGTGCAGTATTTCCTCCAGGCTCTGTGTTTAAATTTGTGACAGTTCAGTATTTCCTCCAGGCCTTGTGTTTAAATTTCTGACAGTTCAGTACTCCCTCCAGGCCTTGTGTTTAAATTTGTGACAGTTCAGTATTCCCTCCAGGCCTTGTGTTTAAAGCTGTGACAGTTCAGTATTTCCTCCAGGCCCTGTGTTTAAATTTGTGACAGTTCAGTATTCCCTCCAGGCTCTGTGTTTAAATTTGTGACAGTTCAGTATTTCCTCCAGGCCTTGTGTTTAAATTTGTGACAGTTCAGTATTTCCTCCAGGCCTTGTGTTTAAATTTGTGACAGTTCAGTATTTCCTCCAGGCCTTGTGTTTAAATTTGTGACAGTTCAGTATTTCCTCTAGGCCCTGTGTTTAAATTTGTGGCAGTTCAGTATTTCCTCCAGGCCTTGTGTTTAAATTTGTGACAGTTCAGTATTTCCTCCAGGCCTTGTGTTTAAATTTGTGACAGTTCAGTATTTACTCCAGGCCCTGTGTTTAAATTTGTGACAGTTCAGTATTTCCTCCAGGCCTTGTGATAAATTTGTGACAGTTCAGTATTTCCTCCAGACCCTGTGTTTAAATTTGTGAGAGTTCAGTATTTCCTCCAGGCCTTGTGTTTAAATTTGTGACAGTTCAGTATTTCCTCCAGGCCTTGTGTTTAAATTTGTGACAGTTCAGTATTTCCTCCAGACCCAGTGTTTAAATTTGTGACAGTTCAGTATTCCCTCCAGGCCCTGTGTTTAAATTTGTGACAGTTCAGTATTTCCTCCAGGCCTTGTGTTTAAATTTGTGACAGTTCAGTATTCCCTCCAGGCCTTGTGTTTAAATTTGTGACAGTTCAGTATTTCCTCCAGGCCTTGTGTTTAAATTTGTGACAGTTCAGTATTTCCTCCAGACCCAGTGTTTAAATTTGTGACAGTTCAGTATTCCCTCCAGGCCTTGTGTTTAAATTTGTGAGAGTTCAGTATTTCCTCCAGGCCTTCTGTTTAAATTTGTGACAGTTCAGTATTCCCTCCAGGCCCTCTGTTTAAATTTGTGACAGTTCAGTATTTCCTCCAGACCCTGTGTTTAAATTTGTGACAGTTCAGTATTTCCTCCAGGCCTTGTGTTTAAATTTGTGACAGTTCAGTATTTCCTCCAGGCCTTGTGTTTAAATTTGTGACAGTTCAGTATTTCCTCCAGGCCCTGTGTTTAAATTTGTGACAGTTCAGTATTTCCTCCAGGCCTTGTGTTTAAATTTGTGACAGTTCAGTATTCCCTCCAGGCCTTGTGTTTAAATTTGTGAGAGTTCAGTATTTCCTCCAGGCCCTGTGTTTAAATTTGTGACAGTTCAGTAGTTCCTCCAGGCCCTGTGTTTAAATTTGTGACAGTTCAGTAGTTCCTCCAGGCGCTGTGTTTAAATTTGTGACAGTTCAGTATTCCGTCCAGGCCCTTTGTTTAAATTTGTGACAGTTCAGTATTTACTCCAGGCCTTGTGTTTAAATTTGTGACAGTTCAGTATTTCCTCCAGACCCTGTGTTTAAATTTGTGACAGTTCAGTATTTCCTCCAGACCCTGTGTTTAAATTTGTGACAGTTCAGTATTTCCTCCAGACCCTGTGTTTAAATTTGTGACAGTTCAGTATTTCCTCCAGACCCTGTGTTTAAATTTGTGACAGTTCAGTATTTCCTCCAGGCCTAGTGTTTAAATTTGTGACAGTTCAGTATTTCCTCCAGGCCCTGTGTTTAAATTTGTGACAGTTCAGTATTTCCTCCAGGCCTAGTGTTTAAATTTGTGACAGTTCAGTATTTCCTCCAGGACTTGTGTTTAAATTTGTGACAGTTCAGTATTTCCTCCAGGCCTTGTGTTTAAATTTGTGACAGTTCAGTATTCCCTCCAGGCCTTGTGTTTAAATTTGTGACAGTTCAGTAGTTCCTCCAGGCCTTGTGTTTAAATTTGTGACAGTTCAGTATTTCTTCCAGGCCCTTTGTTTAAATTTGTGACAGTTCAGTATTTCCTCCAGGCCCTGTGTTTAAATTTGTGACAGTTCAGTATTTCCTCCAGGCCTTGTGTTTAAATTTGTGACAGTTCAGTATTCCCTCCAGACCTTGTGTTTAAATTTGTGAGAGTTCAGTATTTCCTCCAGGCCCTGTGTTTAAATTTGTGACAGTGCAGTATTCCCTCCAGGCTTTGTGTTTAAATTTGTGACCGTTCAGTAGTTCCTCCAGGCCTTGTGTTTAAATTTGTGACCGTTCAGTATTTCCTCCAGGCATTGTGTTTAAATTTGTGACAGTTCAGGATTTCCTCAAGGCCTTGTGTTTAAATTTGTGACAGTTCAGTATTTCCTCCAGGCCCTGTGTTTAAATTTGTGACAGTTCAGTATTTCCTCCAGACCTTGTGTTTAAATTTGTAACAGTTCAGTATTTCCTCCAGGCCCTGTGTTTAAATTTGTGACAGTTCAGTATTTCCTCCAGGCCCTGTGTTTAAATTTGTGACAGTTCAGTATTTCTTCCAGGCCCTGTGTTTAAATTTGTGACAGTTCAGTATTTCCTCCAGGCCCTGTGTTTAAATTTGTGACAGTACAGTATTTCCTCCAGGCCCTGTGTTTAAATTTGTGACAGTTCAGTATTTCCTCCAGGCCCTGTGTTTAAATTTGTGACAGTTCAGTATTTCCTCCAGGCCCTGTGTTTAAATTTGTGACAGTTCAGTATTTCCTCCAGACCTTGTGTTTAAATTTGTAACAGTTCAGTATTTCCTCCAGGCCTTGTGTTTAAATTTGTGACAGTTCAGTATTTCCTCCAGACCCTGTGTTTAAATTTGTAACAGTTCAGTATTTCCTCCAGGCCTTGTGTTTAAATTTGTGACAGTTCAGTATTTCCTCCAGGCCCTGTGTTTAAATTTGTGACAGTTCAGTATTTCCTCCAGGCCTTGTGTTTAAATTTGTGACAGTTCAGTATTTCCTCCAGGCCTTGTGTTTAAATTTGTGACAGTTCAGTATTTCCTCCAGGCCTTGTGTTTAAATTTGTGACAGTTCAGTATTTCCTCCAGGCCTTGTGTTTAAATTTGTGACAGTTCAGTATTTCCTCCAGGCCTTGTGTTTAAATTTGTGACAGTTCAGTATTTCCTCCAGGCCTTGTGTTTAAATTTGTGACAGTTCAGTATTTCCTCCAGGCCTTGTGTTTAAATTTGTGACAGTGCAGTATTTCCTCCAGGCCTTGTGTTTAAATTTGTGACAGTTCAGTATTTCCTCCAGGCCTTGTGTTTAAATTTGTGACAGTTCAGTATTTCCTCCAGGCCTTGTGTTTAAATTTGTGACAGTGCAGTATTTCCTCCAGGCTCTGTGTTTAAATTTGTGACAGTTCAGTATTTCCTCCAGGCCTTGTGTTTAAATTTCTGACAGTTCAGTACTCCCTCCAGGCCTTGTGTTTAAATTTGTGACAGTTCAGTATTCCCTCCAGGCCTTGTGTTTAAAGCTGTGACAGTTCAGTATTTCCTCCAGGCCCTGTGTTTAAATTTGTGACAGTTCAGTATTCCCTCCAGGCTCTGTGTTTAAATTTGTGACAGTTCAGTATTTCCTCCAGGCCTTGTGTTTAAATTTGTGACAGTTCAGTATTTCCTCCAGGCCTTGTGTTTAAATTTGTGACAGTTCAGTATTTCCTCCAGGCCTTGTGTTTAAATTTGTGACAGTTCAGTATTTCCTCCAGACCCAGTGTTTAAATTTGTGACAGTTCAGTATTCCCTCCAGGCCTTGTGTTTAAATTTGTGAGAGTTCAGTATTTCCTCCAGGCCTTCTGTTTAAATTTGTGACAGTTCAGTATTCCCTCCAGGCCCTCTGTTTAAATTTGTGACAGTTCAGTATTTCCTCCAGACCCTGTGTTTAAATTTGTGACAGTTCAGTATTTCCTCCAGGCCTTGTGTTTAAATTTGTGACAGTTCAGTATTTCCTCCAGGCCTTGTGTTTAAATTTGTGACAGTTCAGTATTTCCTCCAGGCCCTGTGTTTAAATTTGTGACAGTTCAGTATTTCCTCCAGGCCTTGTGTTTAAATTTGTGACAGTTCAGTATTCCCTCCAGGCCTTGTGTTTAAATTTGTGAGAGTTCAGTATTTCCTCCAGGCCCTGTGTTTAAATTTGTGACAGTTCAGTAGTTCCTCCAGGCCCTGTGTTTAAATTTGTGACAGTTCAGTAGTTCCTCCAGGCGCTGTGTTTAAATTTGTGACAGTTCAGTATTCCGTCCAGGCCCTTTGTTTAAATTTGTGACAGTTCAGTATTTACTCCAGGCCTTGTGTTTAAATTTGTGACAGTTCAGTATTTCCTCCAGACCCTGTGTTTAAATTTGTGACAGTTCAGTATTTCCTCCAGACCCTGTGTTTAAATTTGTGACAGTTCAGTATTTCCTCCAGACCCTGTGTTTAAATTTGTGACAGTTCAGTATTTCCTCCAGACCCTGTGTTTAAATTTGTGACAGTTCAGTATTTCCTCCAGGCCTAGTGTTTAAATTTGTGACAGTTCAGTATTTCCTCCAGGCCCTGTGTTTAAATTTGTGACAGTTCAGTATTTCCTCCAGGCCTAGTGTTTAAATTTGTGACAGTTCAGTATTTCCTCCAGGACTTGTGTTTAAATTTGTGACAGTTCAGTATTTCCTCCAGGCCTTGTGTTTAAATTTGTGACAGTTCAGTATTCCCTCCAGGCCTTGTGTTTAAATTTGTGACAGTTCAGTAGTTCCTCCAGGCCTTGTGTTTAAATTTGTGACAGTTCAGTATTTCTTCCAGGCCCTTTGTTTAAATTTGTGACAGTTCAGTATTTCCTCCAGGCCCTGTGTTTAAATTTGTGACAGTTCAGTATTTCCTCCAGGCCTTGTGTTTAAATTTGTGACAGTTCAGTATTCCCTCCAGACCTTGTGTTTAAATTTGTGAGAGTTCAGTATTTCCTCCAGGCCCTGTGTTTAAATTTGTGACAGTGCAGTATTCCCTCCAGGCTTTGTGTTTAAATTTGTGACCGTTCAGTAGTTCCTCCAGGCCTTGTGTTTAAATTTGTGACCGTTCAGTATTTCCTCCAGGCATTGTGTTTAAATTTGTGACAGTTCAGGATTTCCTCAAGGCCTTGTGTTTAAATTTGTGACAGTTCAGTATTTCCTCCAGGCCCTGTGTTTAAATTTGTGACAGTTCAGTATTTCCTCCAGACCTTGTGTTTAAATTTGTAACAGTTCAGTATTTCCTCCAGGCCCTGTGTTTAAATTTGTGACAGTTCAGTATTTCCTCCAGGCCCTGTGTTTAAATTTGTGACAGTTCAGTATTTCTTCCAGGCCCTGTGTTTAAATTTGTGACAGTTCAGTATTTCCTCCAGGCCCTGTGTTTAAATTTGTGACAGTACAGTATTTCCTCCAGGCACTGTGTTTAAATTTGTAACAGTTCAGTATTTCCTCCAGGCCCTGTGTTTAAATTTGTGACAGTTCAGTATTTCCTCCAGGCCCTGTGTTTAAATTTGTGACAGTTCAGTATTTCCTCCAGGCCCTGTGTTTAAATTTGTGACAGTTCAGTATTTCCTCCAGACCTTGTGTTTAAATTTGTAACAGTTCAGTATTTCCTCCAGGCCTTGTGTTTAAATTTGTGACAGTTCAGTATTTCCTCCAGACCCTGTGTTTAAATTTGTAACAGTTCAGTATTTCCTCCAGGCCTTGTGTTTAAATTTGTGACAGTTCAGTATTTCCTCCAGGCCCTGTGTTTAAATTTGTGACAGTTCAGTATTTCCTCCAGGCCTTGTGTTTAAATTTGTGACAGTTCAGTATTTCCTCCAGGCCTTGTGTTTAAATTTGTGACAGTTCAGTATTTCCTCCAGGCCTTGTGTTTAAATTTGTGACAGTTCAGTATTTCCTCCAGGCCTTGTGTTTAAATTTGTGACAGTTCAGTATTTCCTCCAGGCCTTGTGTTTAAATTTGTGACAGTTCAGTATTTCCTCCAGGCCTTGTGTTTAAATTTGTGACAGTTCAGTATTTCCTCCAGGCCTTGTGTTTAAATTTGTGACAGTGCAGTATTTCCTCCAGGCCTTGTGTTTAAATTTGTGACAGTTCAGTATTTCCTCCAGGCCTTGTGTTTAAATTTGTGACAGTTCAGTATTTCCTCCAGGCCTTGTGTTTAAATTTGTGACAGTGCAGTATTTCCTCCAGGCTCTGTGTTTAAATTTGTGACAGTTCAGTATTTCCTCCAGGCCTTGTGTTTAAATTTCTGACAGTTCAGTACTCCCTCCAGGCCTTGTGTTTAAATTTGTGACAGTTCAGTATTCCCTCCAGGCCTTGTGTTTAAAGCTGTGACAGTTCAGTATTTCCTCCAGGCCCTGTGTTTAAATTTGTGACAGTTCAGTATTCCCTCCAGGCTCTGTGTTTAAATTTGTGACAGTTCAGTATTTCCTCCAGGCCTTGTGTTTAAATTTGTGACAGTTCAGTATTTCCTCCAGGCCTTGTGTTTAAATTTGTGACAGTTCAGTATTTCCTCCAGGCCTTGTGTTTAAATTTGTGACAGTTCAGTATTTCCTCTAGGCCCTGTGTTTAAATTTGTGGCAGTTCAGTATTTCCTCCAGGCCTTGTGTTTAAATTTGTGACAGTTCAGTATTTCCTCCAGGCCCTGTGTTAAATTTGTGACAGTTCAGTATTTCATCCAGGCCTTGTGTTTAAATTTGTGACAGTTCAGTATTTACTCCAGGCCCTGTGTTTAAATTTGTGACAGTTCAGTATTTCCTCCAGGCCTTGTGATAAATTTGTGACAGTTCAGTATTTCCTCCAGACCCTGTGTTTAAATTTGTGAGAGTTCAGTATTTCCTCCAGGCCTTGTGTTTAAATTTGTGACAGTTCAGTATTTCCTCCAGGCCTTGTGTTTAAATTTGTGACAGTTCAGTATTTCCTCCAGACCCAGTGTTTAAATTTGTGACAGTTCAGTATTCCCTCCAGGCCCTGTGTTTAAATTTGTGACAGTTCAGTATTTCCTCCAGGCCTTGTGTTTAAATTTGTGACAGTTCAGTATTCCCTCCAGGCCTTGTGTTTAAATTTGTGACAGTTCAGTATTTCCTCCAGGCCTTGTGTTTAAATTTGTGACAGTTCAGTATTTCCTCCAGACCCAGTGTTTAAATTTGTGACAGTTCAGTATTCCCTCCAGGCCTTGTGTTTAAATTTGTGAGAGTTCAGTATTTCCTCCAGGCCTTCTGTTTAAATTTGTGACAGTTCAGTATTCCCTCCAGGCCCTCTGTTTAAATTTGTGACAGTTCAGTATTTCCTCCAGACCCTGTGTTTAAATTTGTGACAGTTCAGTATTTCCTCCAGGCCTTGTGTTTAAATTTGTGACAGTTCAGTATTTCCTCCAGGCCTTGTGTTTAAATTTGTGACAGTTCAGTATTTCCTCCAGGCCTTGTGTTTAAATTTGTGACAGTTCAGTATTCCCTCCAGGCCTTGTGTTTAAATTTGTGAGAGTTCAGTATTTCCTCCAGGCCCTGTGTTTAAATTTGTGACAGTTCAGTAGTTCCTCCAGGCCCTGTGTTTAAATTTGTGACAGTTCAGTAGTTCCTCCAGGCCCTGTGTTTAAATTTGTGACAGTTCAGTATTCCGTCCAGGCCCTTTGTTTAAATTTGTGACAGTTCAGTATTTACTCCAGGCCTTGTGTTTAAATTTGTGACAGTTCAGTATTTCCTCCAGACCCTGTGTTTAAATTTGTGACAGTTCAGTATTTCCTCCAGACCCTGTGTTTAAATTTGTGACAGTTCAGTATTTCCTCCAGACCCTGTGTTTAAATTTGTGACAGTTCAGTATTTCCTCCAGACCCTGTGTTTAAATTTGTGACAGTTCAGTATTTCCTCCAGGCCTAGTGTTTAAATTTGTGACAGTTCAGTATTTCCTCCAGGCCCTGTGTTTAAATTTGTGACAGTTCAGTATTTCCTCCAGGCCTAGTGTTTAAATTTGTGACAGTTCAGTATTTCCTCCAGGACTTGTGTTTAAATTTGTGACAGTTCAGTATTTCCTCCAGGCCTTGTGTTTAAATTTGTGACAGTTCAGTATTCCCTCCAGGCCTTGTGTTTAAATTTGTGACAGTTCAGTAGTTCCTCCAGGCCTTGTGTTTAAATTTGTGACAGTTCAGTATTTCTTCCAGGCCCTTTGTTTAAATTTGTGACAGTTCAGTATTTCCTCCAGGCCCTGTGTTTAAATTTGTGACAGTTCAGTATTTCCTCCAGGCCTTGTGTTTAAATTTGTGACAGTTCAGTATTCCCTCCAGACCTTGTGTTTAAATTTGTGAGAGTTCAGTATTTCCTCCAGGCCCTGTGTTTAAATTTGTGACAGTTCAGTATTTCCTCCAGGCCTAGTGTTTAAATTTGTGACAGTTCAGTATTCCCTCCAGACCTTGTGTTTAAATTTGTGAGAGTTCAGTATTTCCTCCAGGCCCTGTGTTTAAATTTGTGACAGTTCAGTATTCCCTCCAGACCTTGTGTTTAAATTTGTGAGAGTTCAGTATTTCCTCCAGGCCCTGTGTTTAAATTTGTGACAGTTCAGTATTCCCTCCAGGCTTTGTGTTTAAATTTGTGACCGTTCAGTAGTTCCTCCAGGCCTTGTGTTTAAATTTGTGACCGTTCAGTATTTCCTCCAGGCATTGTGTTTAAATTTGTGACAGTTCAGGATTTCCTCAAGGCCTTGTGTTTAAATTTGTGACAGTTCAGTATTTCCTCCAGGCCCTGTGTTTAAATTTGTGACAGTTCAGTATTTCCTCCAGACCTTGTGTTTAAATTTGTAACAGTTCAGTATTTCCTCCAGGCCCTGTGTTTAAATTTGTGACAGTTCAGTATTTCCTCCAGGCCCTGTGTTTAAATTTGTGACAGTTCAGTATTTCTTCCAGGCCCTGTGTTTAAATTTGTGACAGTTCAGTATTTCCTCCAGGCCCTGTGTTTAAATTTGTGACAGTACAGTATTTCCTCCAGGCACTGTGTTTAAATTTGTAACAGTTCAGTATTTCCTCCAGGCCCTGTGTTTAAATTTGTGACAGTTCAGTATTTCCTCCAGGCCCTGTGTTTAAATTTGTGACAGTTCAGTATTTCCTCCAGGCCCTGTGTTTAAATTTGTGACAGTTCAGTATTTCTTCCAGGCCCTGTGTTTAAATTTGTGACAGTTCAGTATTTCCTCCAGGCCCTGTGTTTAAATTTGTGACAGTACAGTATTTCCTCCAGGCCCTGTGTTTACATTTGTGACAGTTCAGTATTTCCTCCAGGCCCTGTGTTTAAATTTGTGACAGTACAGTATTTCCTCCAGGCCCTGTGTTTAAATTTGTAACAGTTCAGTATTTCCTCCAGGCCCTGTGTTTAAATTTGTGACAGTTCAGTATTCCCTCCAGGCCTTGTGTTTAAATTTGTGACAGTTCAGTATTTCCTCCAGGCTCTGTGTTTAAATTTGTGACAGTTCAGTATTTCCTCCAGGCCTTGTGTTTAAATTTGTGACAGTTCAGTATTCCCTCCAGGCCTTGTGTTTAAATTTGTGACAGTTCAGCATTTCCTCCAGGCCTTGTGTTTAAATTTGTGACAGTTCAGTATTCCCTCCAGGCCCTGTGTTTAAATTTGTGACAGTTCAGTATTTCCTCCAGGCCTTGTGTTTAAATTTGTGACAGTTCAGTATTTCCTCCAGGCCCTGTTTTTAAATTTGTGAGAGTTCAGTATTCCCTCCAGGCCTTGTGTTTAAATTTGTGACAGTTCAGTATTCCCTCCAGGCCTTGTGTTTAAATTTGTGAGAGTTCAGTATTTCCTCCAGGCCCTGTGTTTAAATTTGTGACAGTTCAGTATTCCCTCCAGGCCTTGTGTTTAAATTTGTGAGAGTTCAGTATTTCCTCCAGGCCCTGTGTTTAAATTTGTGACAGTTCAGTATTTCCTCCAGGCCCTGTGTTTAAATTTGTGACAGTTCAGTATTTCCTCCAGGCCTTGTGTTTAAATTTGTGACAGTTCAGTAGTTCCTCCAGGCCCCGTGTTTAAATTTGTGACAGTTCAGTATTTCCTCCAGACCCCGTGTTTAAATTTGTGACCGTTCAGTAGTTCCTCCAGGCCCTGTGTTTAAATTTGTGACAGTTCAGTATTCCCTCCAGGCCTTGTGTTTAAATTTGTGACCATTCAGTAGTTCCTCCAGGCCCTGTGTTTAAATTTGTGACAGTTCAGTATTTCCTCCAGAGCCCGTGTTTAAATTTGTGACAGTTCAGTATTCCCTCCAGGCCCTGTGTTTAAATTTGTGACAGTTCAGTATTCCCTCCAGGCCCTGTGTTTAAATTTGTGACAGTTCAGTATTTCCTCCAGGCCCTGTGTTTAAATTTGTGACAGTTCAGTATTTCCTCCAGGCCTTGTGTTTAAATTTGTGACAGTTCAGTATTCCCTCCAGGCCTTGTGTTTAAATTTGTGAGAGTTCAGTATTTCCTCCAGGCCCTGTGTTTAAATTTGTGACAGTTCAGTATTTCCTCCAGGCCCTGTGTTTAAATTTGTGACAGTTCAGTATTTCCTCCAGACCCCGTGTTTAAATTTGTGACCGTTCAGTAGTTCCTCCAGGCCCTGTGTTTAAATTTGTGACAGTTCAGTATTCCCTCCAGGCCTTGTGTTTAAATTTGTGACCATTCAGTATTTCCTCCAGGCCCTGTGTTTAAATTTGTGACAGTTCAGTATTTCCTCCAGACCCTGTGTTTAAAGTTGTGACAGTTCAGTATTTCCTCCAGGCCTTGTGTTTAAATTTGTGACAGTTCAGTATTTCCTCCAGTCCCTGTGTTTAAATTTGTGACAGTTCAGTATTTCCTCCAGGCCTTGTGTTTAAATTTGTGACAGTTCAGTATTTCCTCCAGGCCTTGTGTTTAAATTTGTGACAGTTCAGTATTTCCTCCAGGCCCTGTGTTTAAATTTGTGACAGTTCAGTATTTCCTCCAGGCCCTGTGTTTAAATTTGTGACAGTTCAGTATTTCCTCCAGAACCCGTGTTTAAATTTGTGACCGTTCAGTAGTTCCTCCAGGCCTTGTGTTTAAATTTGTGACAGTTCAGTATTTCCTCCAGGCCTTGTGTTTAAATTTGTGACAGTTCAGTATTCCCTCCAGGCCCTGTGTTTAAATTTGTGACAGTTCAGTATTCCCTCCAGGCCTTGTGTTTAAATTTGTGATAGTTCAGTATTTCCTCCAGGCCTTGTGTTTAAATTTGTGACAGTTCAGTATTTCCTCCAGGCCCTGTGTTTAAATTTGTGACCGTTCAGTAGTTCCTCCAGGCCTTGTGTTTAAATTTGTGACAGTTCAGTATTCCCTCCAGGCCTTGTGTTTAAATTTGTGATAGTTCAGTATTTCCTCCAGGCCTTATGTTTAAATTTGTGACAGTTCAGTATTTCCTCCAGGCCTTGTGTTTAAATTTGTGACAGTTCAGTATTTCCTCCAGGCCTTGTGTTTAAATTTGTGACAGTTCAGTATTTCCTCCAGGCCTTGTGTTTAAATTTGTGACAGTTCAGTATTTCCTCCAGGCCTTGTGTTTAAATTTGTGACAGTTCAGTATTACCTCCAGGCCCTGTGTTTAAATTTGTGACCATTCAGTAGTTCCTCCAGACCTTGTGTTTAAATTTGTGACAGTTCAGTATTTCCTCCAGACCCCGTGTTTAAATTTGTGACAGTTCAGTATTTCCTCCAGGCCTTGTGTTTAAATTTGTGACAGTTCAGTATTTCCTCCAGGCCTTGTGTTTAAATTTGTGACAGTTCAGTATTTCCTCCAGGCCTTGTGTTTAAATTTGTGACAGTTCAGTATTTCCTCCAGGCCCTGTGTTTAAATTTGTGACAGTTCAGTATTTCCTCCAGGCCCTGTGTTTAAATTTGTGACAGTTCAGTATTTCCTCCAGACCCCGTGTTTAAATTTGTGACCGTTCAGTATTTCCTCCAGGCCTTGTGTTTAAATTTGTGACAGTTCAGTATTTCCTCCAGACCCCGTGTTTAAATTTGTGACCGTTCAGTAGTTCCTCCAGGCCCTGTGTTTAAATTTGTGACAGTTCAGTAGTTCCTCCAGGCCCTGTGTTTAAATTTGTGACAGTTCAGTATTTCCTCCAGGCCTTGTGTTTAAATTTGTGACAGTTCAGTATTCCCTCCAGGCCTTGTGTTTAAATTTGTGACCGTTCAGTATTTCCTCCAGGCCTTGTGTTTAAATTTGTGACAGTTCAGTATTTCCTCCAGGCCTTGTGTTTAAATTTGTGACAGTTCAGTATTTCCTCCAGGCCTTGTGTTTAAATTTGTGACAGTTCAGTATTTCCTCCAGGCCTTGTGTTTAAATTTGTGACAGTTCAGTATTTCCTCCAGGCCCTGTGTTTAAATTTGTGACAGTTCAGTATTTCCTCCAGGCCTTGTGTTTAAATTTGTGACAGTTCAGTATTTCCTCCAGGCCCTGTGTTTAAATTTGTGACAGTTCAGTATTTCCTCCAGGCCTTGTGTTTAAATTTGTGACAGTTCAGTATTTCCTCCAGGCCTTGTGTTTAAATTTGTGACAGTTCAGTATTTCTTCCAGGCCTTGTGTTTAAATTTGTGACAGTTCAGTATTTCCCTCCAGGCCTTGTGTTTAAATTTGTGACAGTTCAGTATTTCCTCCAGGCCCTGTGTTTAAATTTGTGACAGTACAGTATTTCCTCCAGGCCTTGTGTTTAAATTTGTGACAGTTCAGTATTCCCTCCAGGCCTTGTGTTTAAATTTGTGAGAGTTCAGTATTTCCTCCAGGCCATGTGTTTAAATTTGTGACAGTTCAGTATTCCCTCCAGGCCTTGTGTTTAAATTTGTGACATTTCAGTAGTTCCTCCAGGCCCTGTGTTTAAATTTGTGACAGTTCAGTATTCCCTCCAGGCCTTGTGTTTAAATTTGTGACAGTTCAGGATTTCCTCCAGGCCTTGTGTTTAAATTTGTGACCTTTCAGTATTTCCTCCAGGCTCTGTGTTTAAATTTGTGACAGTTCAGTATTTCCTCCAGGCCTTGTGTTTAAATTTGTGACAGTTCAGTATTTCCTCCAGGCCCTGTGTTTAAATTTGTGACAGTTCAGTATTTCCTCCAGGCCCTGTGTTTAAATTTGTGACAGTTCAGTATTTCCTCCAGGCCCTGTGTTTAAATTTGTGACAGTTCAGTATTTCTTCCAGGCCCTGTGTTTAAATTTGTGACAGTTCAGTATTTCCTCCAGGCCTTGTGTTTAAATTTGTGACAGTTCAGTATTTCCTCCAGGCCTTGTGTTTAAATTTGTGACAGTTCAGTATTCCCTCCAGGCCTTGTGTTTAAATTTGTGACAGTTCAGTATTTCCTCCAGGCCCTGTGTTTAAATTTGTGACAGTTCAGTATTTCCTCCAGGCCTTGTGTTTAAATTTGTGACCGTTCAGTATTTCCTCCAGGCCTTGTGTTTAAATTTGTGACCGTTCAGTATTTCCTCCAGGCCTTGTGTTTAAATTTGTGACAGTTCAGTATTTCCTCCAGGCCTTGTGTTTAAATTTGTGACAGTTCAGTATTCCCTCCAGGCCTTGTGTTTAAATTTGTGACAGTTCAGTAGTTCCTCCAGGCCTTGTGTTTAAATTTGTGACCGTTCAGTATTTCCTCCAGGCCTTGTGTTTAAATTTGTGACAGTTCAGTATTTCCTCCAGGCCTTGTGTTTAAATTTGTGACAGTTCAGTATTCCCTCCAGGCCTTGTGTTTAAATTTGTGACAGTTCAGTATTTCCTCCAGGCCTTGTGTTTAAATTTGTGACAGTTCAGTATTTCCTCCAGGCCTTGTGTTTAAATTTGTGACAGTTCAGTAGTTCCTCCAGGCCTTGTGTTTAAATTTGTGACAGTTCAGTATTTCCTCCAGGCCTTGTGTTTAAATTTGTGACCGTTCAGTATTTCCTCCAGGCCTTGTGTTTAAATTTGTGACAGTTCAGTATTTCCTCCAGGCCTTGTGTTTAAATTTGTGACAGTTCAGTATTTCCTCCAGGCCTTGTGTTTAAATTTGTGACAGTTCAGTAGTTCCTCCAGGCCTTGTGTTTAAATTTGTGACAGTTCAGTATTTCCTCCAGGCCTTGTGTTTAAATTTGTGACAGTTCAGTATTTCCTCCAGGCCTTGTGTTTAAATTTGTGACCGTTCAGTATTTCCTCCAGGCCTTGTGTTTAAATTTGTGACCGTTCAGTATTTCCTCCAGGCCTTGTGTTTAAATTTGTGACAGTTCAGTAGTTCCTCCAGGCCTTGTGTTTAAATTTGTGACCGTTCAGTATTTCCTCCAGGCCTTGTGTTTAAATTTGTGACAGTTCAGTATTCCCTCCAGGCCTTGTGTTTAAATTTGTGACAGTTCAGTATTTCCTCCAGGCCCTGTGTTTAAATTTGTGACAGTACAGTATTTCCTCCAGGCCCTGTGTTTAAATTTGTAACAGTTCAGTATTTCCTCCAGGCCCTGTGTTTAAATTTGTGACAGTTCAGTATTTCCTCCAGGCCTTGTGTTTAAATTTGTGACCGTTCAGTAGTTCCTCCAGGCCTTGTGTTTAAATTTGTGACAGTTCAGTATTCCCTCCAGGCCTTGTGTTTAAATATGTGACCGTTCAGTAGTTCCTCCAGGCCCTGTGTTTAAATTTGTGACAGTTCAGTCTTCCCTCCAGGCCTTGTGTTTAAATTTGTGACCGTTCAGTAGTTCCTCCAGGCCTTGTGTTTAAATTTGTGACCGTTCAGTATTTCCTCCAGGCCTTGTGTTTAAATTTGTGACAGTTCAGTATTCCCTCCAGGCCTTGTGTTTAAATTTGTGACCGTTCAGTAGTTCCTCCAGGCCTTGTGTTTAAATTTGTGACCGTTCAGTATTTCCTCCAGGCCTTGTGTTTAAATTTGTGACAGTTCAGTATTTCCTCCAGGCCTTGTGTTTAAATTTGTGACAGTTCAGGATTTCCTCCAGGCCCTGTGTTTAAATTTGTGACAGTTCAGTATTTCCTCCAGGCCCTGTGTTTAAATTTGTAACTGTTCAGTATTTCCTCGAGGCCTTGTGTTTAAATTTGTGACAGTTCAGTAGTTCCTCCAGGCCTTGTGTTTAAATTTGTAACAGTTCAGTATTTCCTCGAGGCCTTGTGTTTAAATTTGTGACAGTTCAGTATTTCCTCCAGGCCTTGTGTTTAAATTTGTGACAGTTCAGTATTTCCTCCAGGCCCTGTGTTTAAATTTGTGACAGTTCAGTATTTCCTCCAGGCCTTGTGTTTAAATTTGTGACAGTTCAGTATTCCCTCCAGGCCTTGTGTTTAAATTTGTGACAGTTCAGTATTTCCTCCAGGCCTTGTGTTTAAATTTGTGACAGTTCAGTATTCCCTCCAGGCCTTGTGTTTAAATTTGTGAGAGTTCGGTATTCCCTCCAGGCCTTGTGTTTAAATTTGTGAGAGTTCAGTATTCCCTCCAGGCCTTGTGTTTAAATTTGTGACAGTTCAGTATTTCCTCCAGGCCTTGTGTTTAAATTTGTGACAGTTCAGTATTTCCTCCAGGCCTTGTGTTTAAATTTGTGACAGTTCAGTATTTCCTCCAGGCCCTGTGTTTAAATTTGTGACAGTTCAGTATTTCCTCCAGGCCTTGTGTTTAAATTTGTGACAGTTCAGTATTTCCTCCAGGCCTTGTGTTTAAATTTGTGACAGTTCAGTAGTTCCTCCAGGCCCTGTGTTTAAATTTGTGACAGTTCAGTATTTCCTCCAGGCCCTGTGTTTAAATTTGTGAGAGTTCAGTATTTCCTCCAGGCCCTGTGTTTAAATTTGTGACAGTTCAGTATTTCCTCCAGGCCCTGTGTTTAAATTTGTGACAGTTCAGTATTTCCTCCAGGCCTTGTGTTTAAATTTGTGACAGTTCAGTATTTCCTCCAGGCCCTGTGTTTAAATTTGTGACAGTTCAGTATTTCCTCCAGGCCCTGTGTTTAAATTTGTGACAGTTCAGTATTTCCTCCAGGCCCTGTGTTTAAATTTGTGACAGTTCAGTATTTCTTCCAGGCCCTGTGTTTAAATTTGTGACAGTTCAGTATTTCCTCCAGGCCCTGTGTTTAAATTTGTAACAGTTCAGTATTTCCTCCAGGCCCTGTGTTTAAATTTGTGACAGTTCAGTATTTCCTCCAGGCCTTGTGTTTAAATTTGTGACAGTTCAGTATTCCCTCCAGGCCTTGTGTTTAAATTTGTGACAGTTCAGTATTTCCTCCAGGCCCTGTGTTTAAATTTGTAACAGTTCAGTATTTCCTCCAGGCCCTGTGTTTAAATTTGTGACAGTTCAGTATTCCCTCCAGGCCTTGTGTTTAAATTTGTGACAGTTCAGTATTCCCTCCAGGCCTTGTGTTTAAATTTGTAACAGTTCAGTATTTCCTCCAGGCCCTGTGTTTAAATTTGTGACAGTTCAGTATTTCCTCCAGGCCTTGTGTTTAAATTTGTGACAGTTCAGTATTTCCTCCAGGCCTTGTGTTTAAATTTGTGACCGTTCAGTAGTTCCTCCAGGCCTTGTGTTTAAATTTGTGACAGTTCAGTATTCCCTCCAGGCCTTGTGTTTAAATATGTGACCGTTCAGTAGTTCCTCCAGGCCCTGTGTTTAAATTTGTGACAGTTCAGTCTTCCCTCCAGGCCTTGTGTTTAAATTTGTGACCGTTCAGTAGTTCCTCCAGGCCTTGTGTTTAAATTTGTGACCGTTCAGTATTTCCTCCAGGCCTTGTGTTTAAATTTGTGACAGTTCAGTATTCCCTCCAGGCCTTGTGTTTAAATTTGTGACCGTTCAGTAGTTCCTCCAGGCCTTGTGTTTAAATTTGTGACCGTTCAGTATTTCCTCCAGGCCTTGTGTTTAAATTTGTGACAGTTCAGTATTTCCTCCAGGCCTTGTGTTTAAATTTGTGACAGTTCAGTATTTCCTCCAGGCCTTGTGTTTAAATTTGTGACAGTTCAGTATTTCCTCCAGGCTCTGTGTTTAAATTTGTGACAGTTCAGTATTTCCTCCAGGCCTTGTGTTTAAATTTGTGACAGTTCAGGATTTCCTCCAGGCCCTGTGTTTAAATTTGTGACAGTTCAGTATTTCCTCCAGGCCCTGTGTTTAAATTTGTAACTGTTCAGTATTTCCTCGAGGCCTTGTGTTTAAATTTGTGACAGTTCAGTAGTTCCTCCAGGCCTTGTGTTTAAATTTGTAACAGTTCAGTATTTCCTCGAGGCCTTGTGTTTAAATTTGTGACAGTTCAGTATTTCCTCCAGGCCTTGTGTTTAAATTTGTGACAGTTCAGTATTTCCTCCAGGCCCTGTGTTTAAATTTGTGACAGTTCAGTATTTCCTCCAGGCCTTGTGTTTAAATTTGTGACAGTTCAGTATTCCCTCCAGGCCTTGTGTTTAAATTTGTGACAGTTCAGTATTTCCTCCAGGCCTTGTGTTTAAATTTGTGACAGTTCAGTATTCCCTCCAGGCCTTGTGTTTAAATTTGTGAGAGTTCAGTATTCCCTCCAGGCCTTGTGTTTAAATTTGTGAGAGTTCAGTATTCCCTCCAGGCCTTGTGTTTAAATTTGTGACAGTTCAGTATTTCCTCCAGGCCTTGTGTTTAAATTTGTGACAGTTCAGTATTTCCTCCAGGCCTTGTGTTTAAATTTGTGACAGTTCAGTATTTCCTCCAGGCCTTGTGTTTAAATTTGTGACAGTTCAGTATTTCCTCCAGGCCCTGTGTTTAAATTTGTGACAGTTCAGTATTTCCTCCAGGCCTTGTGTTTAAATTTGTGACAGTTCAGTATTTCCTCCAGGCCTTGTGTTTAAATTTGTGACAGTTCAGTAGTTCCTCCAGGCCCTGTGTTTAAATTTGTGACAGTTCAGTATTTCCTCCAGGCCTTGTGTTTAAATTTGTGAGAGTTCAGTATTTCCTCCAGGCCCTGTGTTTAAATTTGTGACAGTTCAGTATTTCCTCCAGGCCTTGTGTTTAAATTTGTGACAGTTCAGTATTCCCTCCAGGCCTTGTGTTTAAATTTGTGACAGTACAGTATTTCCTCCAGGCCCTGTGTTTAAATTTGTAACAGTTCAGTATTTCCTCCAGGCCCTGTGTTTAAATTTGTGACAGTTCAGTATTTCCTCCAGGCCTTGTGTTTAAATTTGTGACAGTTCAGTATTCCCTCCAGGCCTTGTGTTTAAATTTGTGACAGTTCAGTATTCCCTCCAGGCCTTGTGTTTAAATATGTGACCGTTCAGTAGTTCCTCCAGGCCCTGTGTTTAAATTTGTGACAGTTCAGTATTTCCTCCAGGCCCTGTGTTTAAATTTGTGACAGTTCAGTATTCCCTCCAGGCCTTGTGTTTAAATTTGTGACAGTTCAGTATTCCCTCCAGGCCTTGTGTTTAAATTTGTGACAGTTCAGTATTCCCTCCAGGCCTTGTGTTTAAATATGTGACCGTTCAGTAGTTCCTCCAGGCCTTGTGTTTAAAATTGTGACCGTTCATAGAACATAGAACATAGAACATAGAAAATACAGCACAGAACAGGCCCTTCGGCCCACGATGTTGTGCCGATCCTTTGTCCTCTGTCAAGGACAATTTAATCTATACCCCATCATTCTCCTTTATCCATATACCTATCTAAAAGCCGTTTGAAAGTCCCTAAAGTTTCTGACTCAACAACTTCCCCAGGCAAGGCATTCCATGCCCCGACCACTCTCTGGGTAAAGAACCTTCCCCTGACATCCCCCTTATATCTCCCACCCTTCACCTTAAATTTATGACCCCTTGTAACGCTTTGCTCCACCCGGGGAAAAAGTTTCTGACTGTCTACCCTATCTATTCCCCTGATCATCTTATAAACCTCTATCATGTCACCCCTCATCCTTCTCCGTTCTAATGAGAAGAGGCCTAGAATGTTCAGCCTTTCCTCGTAAGACTTATTCTCCATTCCAGGCAACATCCTGGTAAATCTCCTCTGCACCCTCTCCAAGGCTTCCACATCCTTCCTAAAATGAGGCGACCAGAACTGCACACAGTACTCCAAATGAGGCCTTACCAAGGTCCTGTACAGCTGCATCATCACCTCACGGCTCTTAAATTCAATCCCTCTGCTAATGAACGCTAACACCCCATATGCCTTCTTCACAGCCCTATCCACTTGAGTTGCAACTTTCAACGATCTATGCACATAGACCCCAAGGTCTCTCTGCTCCTCCACATGCCCAAGAACCCTACCGTTAACCCAGTATTTTGCATTCATGTTTGTCCTTCCAAAATGGACGACCTCACACTTTTCAGGGTTAAACTCCATCTGCCACTTTTCAGCCCAGCACTGCAACCTATCCAAGTCCCTTTGCAGACGACAATAGCCCTCCTCGGTATCCACAACTCCACCAACTGTTCAGTAGTTCCTCCAGGCCTTGTGTTTAAATTTGTGACCGTTCAGTATTTCCTCCAGGCCTTGTGTTTAAATTTGTGACAGTTCAGTATTTCCTCCAGGCCTTGTGTTTAAATTTGTGACAGTTCAGTATTTACTCCAGGCCCTTGTGTTTAAATTTGTGACAGTTCAGTATTTCCTCCAGGCCTTGTGTTTAAATTTGTGACAGTTCAGTATTTCCTCCAGGCCTTGTGTTTAAAATTGTGACCGTTCAGTAGTTCCTCCAGGCCTTGTGTTTAAATTTGTGACCGTTCAGTATTTCCTCCAGGCCTTGTGTTTAAATTTGTGACAGTTCAGTATTTCCTCCAGGCCTTGTGTTTAAATTTGTGACAGTTCAGTATTTACTCCAGGCCCTTGTGTTTAAATTTGTGACAGTTCAGTATTTCCTCCAGGCCCTGTGTTTAAATTTGTGACAGTTCAGTATTTCCTCCAGGCTCTGTGTTTAAATTTGTGACAGTTCAGTATTTCCTCCAGGCCTTGTGTTTAAATTTGTGACAGTTCAGGATTTCCTCCAGGCCCTGTGTTTAAAGCTGTGACAGACCAGTATTTCCTCCTGGCCTTGTGTTTAAATTTGTCACAGTTCAGTATTTCCTCCAGGCCCTGTGTTTAAATTTGTAACTGTTCAGTATTTCCTCGAGGCCCTGTGTTTAAATTTGTGACAGTTCAGTATTTCCTCCAGGCCTTGTGTTTAAATTTGTGACAGTTCAGTATTTCCTCCAGGCCCTGTGTTTAAATTTGTGACAGTTCAGTATTTCCCCCAGGCCTTGTGTTTAAATTTGTGACAGTTCAGTATTTCCTCCAGGCCTTGTGTTTAAATTTGTGACAGTTCAGTATTTCCTCCAGGCCCTGTGTTTAAATTTGTGACAGTTCAGTATTTCCTCCAGGCCTTGTGTTTAAATTTGTGACAGTTCAGTATTCCCTCCAGGCCTTGTGTTTAAATTTGTGACAGTTCAGTATTTCCTCCAGGCCTTGTGTTTAAATTTGTGACAGTTCAGTATTCCCTCCAGGCCTTGTGTTTAAATGTGTGAGAGTTCAGTATTCCCTCCAGGCCTTGTGTTTAAATTTGTGAGAGTTCAGTATTCCCTCCAGGCCTTGTGTTTAAATTTGTGACAGTTCAGTATTTCCTCCAGGCCTTGTGTTTAAATTTGTGACAGTTCAGTATTTCCTCCAGGCCTTGTGTTTAAATTTGTGACAGTTCAGTATTTCCTCCAGGCCTTGTGTTTAAAGTTGTGACAGTTCAGTATTTACTCCAGGCCCTGTGTTTAAATTTGTGACAGTTCAGTATTTCCTCCAGGCCTTGTGTTTAAATTTGTGACAGTTCAGTATTTCCTCCAGGCCTTGTGTTTAAATTTGTGACAGTTCAGTATTTCCTCCAGGCCTTGTGTTTAAATTTGTGACAGTTCAGTATTTCCTCCAGGCCTTGTGTTTAAATTTGTGACAGTTCAGTATTTCCTCCAGGCCCTGTGTTTAAATTTGTGACAGTTCAGTATTTCCTCCAGGCCTTGTGTTTAAATTTGTGACAGTTCAGTATTTCCTCCAGGCCTTGTGTTTAAATTTGTGACAGTTCAGTATTTCCTCCAGACCTTGTGTTTAAATTTGTGACAGTTCAGTATTTACTCCAGGCCCTTGTGTTTAAATTTGTGACAGTTCAGTATTTCCTCCAGGCCCTGTGTTTAAATTTGTGACAGTTCAGTATTCCCTCCAGGCCCTGTGTTTAAATTTGTGACAGTTCAGTATTTCCTCCAGGCCCTGTGTTTAAATTTGTGACAGTTCAGTATTTCCTCCAGACCCTGTGTTTAAATTTGTGACAGTTCAGTATTTCCTCCAGGCCCTGTGTTTAAATTTGTGACAGTTCAGTATTTCCTCCAGGCTCTGTGTTTAAATTTGTGACAGTTCAGTATTTCTTCCAGGCCTTGTGTTTAAATTTGTGACAGTTCAGTATTTCCTCCAGGCCTTGTGTTTAAATTTGTGACAGTTCAGTATTTCCTCCAGGCCTTGTGTTTAAATTTGTGAGAGTTCAGTATTTCCTCCAGGCCTTGTGTTTAAATTTGTGACAGTTCAGTATTTCCTCCAGGCCTTGTGTTTAAATTTCTGATAGCTCAGTATTCCCTCCAGGCCTTGTGTTTAAATTTGTGAGAGTTCAGTATTTCCTCCAGGCCTTGTGTTTAAATTTGTGACAGTTCAGTATTTCCTCCAGGCCTTGTGTTTAAATTTGTGACAGTTCAGTATTTCCTCCAGGCCTTGTGTTTAAATTTGTGACAGTTCAGTATTTCCTCCAGGCCTTGTGTTTAAATTTGTGACCGTTCAGTATTTCCTCCAGTCCCTGTGTTTAAATTTGTGACAGTTCAGTATTTCCTCCAGGCCTTGTGTTTAAATTTGTGACAGACCAGTATTTCCTCCAGACCTTGTGTTTAAATTTGTGACAGTTCAGTATTTCCTCCAGGCCTTGTGTTTAAATTTGTGACAGTTCAGTATTTCCTCCAGACCCTGTGTTTAAATTTGTAACAGTTCAGTATTTCCCCCAGGCCCTGTGTTTAAATTTGTGACAGTTCAGTATTCCCTCCAGGCCCTGTGTTTAAATTTGTGACAGTTCAGTATTTCCTCCAGGCCCTGTGTTTAAATTTGTGACAGTTCAGTATTCCCTCCAGGCCCTGTGTTTAAATTTGTGACAGTTCAGTATTTCCTCCAGGCCTTGTGTTTAAATTTGTGAGAGTTCAGTATTTCCTCCAGGCCCTGTGTTTAAATTTGTGACAGTTCAGTAGTTCCTCCAGGCCCTGTGTTTAAATTTGTGGCAGTTCAGTAGTTCCTCCAGGCCCTGTGTTTAAATTTGTGACAGTTCAGTATTCCCTCCAGGCCTTGTGTTTAAATTTGTGACCGTTCAGTAGTTCCTCCAGGCCCTGAGTTTAAATTTGTGACAGTTCAGTATTCCCTCCAGGCCTTGTGTTTAAATTTGTGACAGTTCAGTAGTTCCTCCAGGCCCTGTGTTTAAATTTGTGACAGTTCAGTATTCCCTCCAGGCCTTGTGTTTAAATTTGTGACCGTTCAGTAGTTCCTCCAGGCCCTGTGTTTAAATTTGTGACAGTTCAGTATTCCCTCCAGGCCTTGTGTTTAAATTTGTGACCATTCAGTAGTTCCTCCAGGCCTTGTGTTTAAATTTGTGACAGTTCAGTATTTCCTCCAGGCTCTGTGTTTAAATTTGTGACAGTTCAGTATTTCTTCCAGGCCCTGTGTTTAAATTTGTGACAGTTCAGTATTTCCTCCAGGCCCTGTGTTTAAATTTGTGAGAGTTCAGTATTTCCTCCAGGCCTTGTGTTTAAATTTGTGACAGTTCAGTATTTCCTCCAGGCCTTGTGTTTAAATTTGTGACAGTGGAGGATTTCCTCCAGGCCTTGTGTTTAAATTTGTGTCCGTTCAGTATTTCCTCCAGGCCCTGTGTTTAAATTTGTGACAGTTCAGTATTTCCTCCAGGCCTTGTGTTTAGATTTGTGACAGTTCAGTATTTCCTCCAGGCCCTGTGTTTAAATTTGTGACAGTTCAGTATTTCCTCCAGGCCCTGTGTTTAAATTTGTGACAGTTCAGTATTCCCTCCAGGCCCTGTGTTTAAATTTGTGACAGTTCAGTATTTCCTCCAGGCTCTGTGTTTAAATTTGTGACAGTTCAGTATTTCCTCCAGGCCTTGTGTTTAAATTTGTGACAGTTCAGTATTTCCTCCAGGCCTTGTGTTTTAATTTGTAACAGTTCAGTATTTCCTCCAGGCCTTATGTTTAAATTTGTGAGAGTTCAGTATTTCCTCCAGGCCTTGTGTTTAAATTTGTGACAGTTCAGTATTTCCTCCAGGCCTTGTGTTTAAATTTGTGACAGTTCAGTATTTCTTCCAGGCCCTGTGTTTAAATTTGTGACAGTTCAGTATTTCCTCCAGACCCTGTGTTTAAATTTGTGACAGTTCAGTATTTCCTCCAGGCCCTGTGTTTAAATTTGTGACAGTTCAGTATTTCCTCCAGACCCTGTGTTTAAATTTGTGACAGTTCAGTAGTTCCTCCAGGCCCTGTGTTTAAATTTGTGACAGTTCAGTATTTCCTCCAGACCTTGTGTTTAAATTTGTGACAGTTCAGTATTTCCTCCAGGCCCTGTGTTTAAATTTGTGACAGTTCAGTATTTCCTCCAGGCCCTGTGTTTAAATTTGTGACAGTTCAGTATTTCCTCCAGACCCTGTGTTTAAATTTGTGACAGTTCAGTAGTTCCTCCAGGCCCTGTGTTTAAATTTGTGACAGTTCAGTATTCACTCCAGGCCTTGTGTTTAAATTTGTGACCGTTCAGTAGTTCCTCCAGGCCCTGTGTTTAAATTTGTGACAGTTCAGTATTCCCTCCAGGCCTTGTGTTTAAATTTGTGACCATTCAGTAGTTCCTCCAGGCCTTGTGTTTAAATTTGTGACAGTTCAGTATTTCCTCCAGGCTCTGTGTTTAAATTTGTGACAGTTCAGTATTTCTTCCAGGCCCTGTGTTTAAATTTGTGACAGTTCAGTATTTCCTCCAGGCCTTGTGTTTAAATTTGTGACAGTTCAGTATTTCCTCCAGGCCTTGTGTTTAAATTTGTGAGAGTTCAGTATTTCCTCCAGGCCTTGTGTTTAAATTTGTGACAGTTCAGTATTTCCTCCAGGCCTTGTGTTTAAATTTGTGACAGTAGAGGATTTCCTCCAGGCCTTGTGTTTAAATTTGTGTCCGTTCAGTATTTCCTCCAGGCCCTGTGTTTAAATTTGTGACAGTTCAGTATTTCCTCCAGGCCTTGTGTTTAGATTTGTGACAGTTCAGTATTTCCTCCAGGCCCTGTGTTTAAATATGTGACAGTTCAGTATTTCCTCCAGGCCCTGTGTTTAAATTTGTGACAGTTCAGTATTCCCTCCAGGCCCTGTGTTTAAATTTGTGACAGTTCAGTATTTCCTCCAGGCTCTGTGTTTAAATTTGTGACAGTTCAGTATTTCCTCCAGGCCTTGTGTTTAAATTTGTGACAGTTCAGTATTTCCTCCAGGCCTTGTGTTTTAATTTGTAACAGTTCAGTATTTCCTCCAGGCCTTATGTTTAAATTTGTGAGAGTTCAGTATTTCCTCCAGGCCTTGTGTTTAAATTTGTGACAGTTCAGTATTTCCTCCAGGCCTTGTGTTTAAATTTGTGACAGTTCAGTATTTCTTCCAGGCCCTGTGTTTAAATTTGTGACAGTTCAGTATTTCCTCCAGGCCCTGTGTTTAAATATGTGACAGTACAGTATTTCCTCCAGGCCCTGTGTTTAAATTTGTGAGAGTTCAGTATTTCCTCCAGGCCTTGTGTTTAAATTTGTGACAGTTCAGTATTTCATCCAGGCCTATTGTTTAAATTTGTGAAGGTTCAGTATTTCCTCCAGGCCTTGTGTTTAAATTTGTGACAGTTCAGTATTTCCTCCAGGCCTTGTGTTTAAATTTCTGATAGATCAGTATTCCCTCCAGGCCTTGTGTTTAAATTTGTGAGAGTTCAGTATTTCCTCCAGGCCTTGTGTTTAAATTTGTGACAGTTCAGTATTTCCTCCAGGCCTTGTGTTTAAATTTGTGACAGTTCAGTATTTCCTCCAGGCCTTGTGTTTAAATTTGTGAGAGTTCAGTATTTCCTCCAGGCCTTGTGTTTAAATTTGTGACAGTTCAGTATTTCCTCCAGGCCTTGTGTTTAAATTTCTGATAGATCAGTATTCCCTCCAGGCCTTGTGTTTAAATTTGTGAGAGTTCAGTATTTCCTCCAGGCCTTGTGTTTAAATTTGTGACAGTTCAGGATTTCCTCCAGGCCCTGTGTTTAAAGCTGTGACAGACCAGTATTTCCTCCAGACCTTGTGTTTAAATTTGTGACAGTTCAGTATTTCCTCCAGGCCTTGTGTTTAAATTTGTGACAGTTCAGTATTTCCTCCAGGCCTTGTGTTTAAATTTGTGACAGTTCAGTATTTCCTCCAGACCCTGTGTTTAAATTTGTGACAGTTCAGTATTTCCTCCAGGCCTTGTGTTTAAATTTGTGACAGTTCAGTATTTCCTCCAGGCCCTGTGCTTAAATTTGTGACATTTCAGTATTTCCTCCAGTCCCTGTGTTTAAATTTGTGACAGTTCAGTATTTCCTCCAGGCCCTGTGTTTAAATTTGTGACAGTTCAGCATTTCCTCCAGGCCTAGTGTTTAAATTTGTGACAGTTCAGCATTTCCTCCAGGCCTTGTGTTTAAATTTGTGACAGTTCAGTATTTCCTCCAGCCCCTGTGTTTAAATTTGTGACAGTTCAGTATTTTCTCCAGGCCTTGTGTTTAAATTTGTGACAGTTCAGTATTTCCTCCAGCCCCTGTGTTTAAATTTGTGACAGTTCAGTATTTTCTCCAGGCCTTGTGTTTAAATTTGTGACAGTTCAGTATTTTCTCCAGGCCTTGTGTTTAAATTTGTGACAGTTCAGTATTTCCTCCAGGCCTAGTGTTTAAATTTGTGACAGTTCAGTATTTCCTCCAGGCCTTGTGTTTAAATTTGTGACAGTTCAGTATTTCCTCCAGGACCTGTGTTTAAAGTTGTGACAGTTCAGTATTTCCCTCCAGGCCTTGTGTTTAAATTTGTGACAGTTCAGTATTTCCTCCAGGACCTGTGTTTAAATTTGTGACAGTAGAGGATTTCCTCCAGGCCTTGTGTTTAAATTTGTGACAGTTCAGTATTTCCTCCAGGACCTGTGTTTAAATTTGTGACAGTAGAGGATTTCCTCCAGGCCTTGTGTTTAAATTTGTGACAGTTCAGTATTTCCTCCAGGACCTGTGTTTAAAGTTGTGACAGTTCAGTATTTCCCTCCAGGCCTTGTGTTTAAATTTGTGACAGTTCAGTATTTCCTCCAGGACCTGTGTTTAAAGTTGTGACAGTTCAGTATTTCCCTCCAGGCCTTGTGTTTAAATTTGTGACAGTTCAGTATTTCCTCCAGGACCTGTGTTTAAAGTTGTGACAGTTCAGTATTTCCCTCCAGGCCTTGTGTTTAAATTTGTGACAGTTCAGTATTTCCTCCAGGACCTGTGTTTAAAGTTGTGACAGTTCAGTATTTCCCTCCAGGCCTTGTGTTTAAATTTGTGACAGTTCAGTATTTCCTCCAGGACCTGTGTTTAAATTTGTGACAGTAGAGGATTTCCTCCAGGCCTTGTGTTTAAATTTGTGACAGTTCAGTATTTCCTCCAGGACCTGTGTTTAAAGTTGTGACAGTTCAGTATTTCCCTCCAGGCCTTGTGTTTAAATTTGTGACAGTTCAGTATTTCCTCCAGGACCTGTGTTTAAATTTGTGACAGTTCAGTATTTCCTCCAGGCCTTGTGTTTAAATTTGTGACAGTTCAGTATTTCCTCCAGGCCTTGTGTTTAAATTTGTGTCCGTTCAGTATTTCCTCCAGGCCCTGTGTTTAAATTTGTGACAGTTCAGTATTTCCTCCAGACCTTGTGTTTAAATTTGTTACAGTTCAGTATTTCCTCCAGGCCTTGTGTTTAGATTTGTGACAGTTCAGTATTTCCTCCAGGCCCTGTGTTTAAATTTGTGACAGTTCAGTATTTCCTCCAGGCCCTGTGTTTAAATTTGTGACAGTTCAGTATTCCCTCCAGGCCCTGTGTTTAAATTTGTGACAGTTCAGTATTTCCTCCAGGCCTTATGTTTAAATTTGTGAGAGTTCAGTATTTCCTCCAGGCCTTGTGTTTAAATTTGTGACAGTTCAGTATTTCCTCCAGGCCTTGTGTTTAAATTTGTGACAGTTCAGTATTTCTTCCAGGCCCTGTGTTTAAATTTGTGACAGTTCAGTATTTCCTCCAGGCCCTGTGTTTAAATATGTGACAGTACAGTATTTCCTCCAGGCCCTGTGTTTAAATTTGTGACAGTTCAGTATTTCCTCCAGACCCTGTGTTTAAATTTGTGACAGTTCAGTATTTCCTCCAGGCCCTGTGTTTAAATTTGTGACAGTTCAGTATTTCCTCCAGGCTCTGTGTTTAAATTTGTGACAGTTCAGTATTTCTTCCAGGCCTTGTGTTTAAATTTGTGACAGTTCAGTATTTCCTCCAGGCCTTGTGTTTAAATTTGTGACAGTTCAGTATTTCCTCCAGGCCTTGTGTTTAAATTTGTGACAGTTCAGTATTTCCTCCAGGCCTTGTGTTTAAATTTGTGACAGTTCAGTATTTCCTCCAGGCCCTGTGTTTAAATTTGTGACAGTTCAGTATTTCCTCCAGGCCTTGTGTTTAAATTTGTGACAGTTCAGTATTTCCTCCAGGCCTTGTGTTTAAATTTGTGACAGTTCAGTATTTCCTCCAGACCTTGTGTTTAAATTTGTGACAGTTCAGTATTTACTCCAGGCCCTTGTGTTTAAATTTGTGACAGTTCAGTATTTCCTCCAGGCCCTGTGTTTAAATTTGTGACAGTTCAGTATTCCCTCCAGGCCCTGTGTTTAAATTTGTGACAGTTCAGTATTTCCTCCAGGCCCTGTGTTTAAATTTGTGACAGTTCAGTATTTCCTCCAGACCCTGTGTTTAAATTTGTGACAGTTCAGTATTTCCTCCAGGCCCTGTGTTTAAATTTGTGACAGTTCAGTATTTCCTCCAGGCTCTGTGTTTAAATTTGTGACAGTTCAGTATTTCTTCCAGGCCTTGTGTTTAAATTTGTGACAGTTCAGTATTTCCTCCAGGCCTTGTGTTTAAATTTGTGACAGTTCAGTATTTCCTCCAGGCCTTGTGTTTAAATTTGTGAGAGTTCAGTATTTCCTCCAGGCCTTGTGTTTAAATTTGCGACAGTTCAGTATTTCCTCCAGGCCTTGTGTTTAAATTTGTGACAGTTCAGTATTTCCTCCAGGCCTTGTGTTTAAATTTGTGACAGTTCAGTATTTCCTCCAGGCCTTGTGTTTAAATTTGTAACAGTTCAGTATTTCCTCCAGGCCTTATGTTTAAATTTGTGAGAGTTCAGTATTTCCTCCAGGCCTTGTGTTTAAATTTGTGACAGTTCAGTATTTCCTCCAGGCCCTGTGTTTAAATTTGTGACAGTTCAGTATTTCTTCCAGGCCCTGTGTTTAAATTTGTGACAGTTCAGTATTTCCTCCAGGCCCTGTGTTTAAATATGTGACAGTACAGTATTTCCTCCAGGCCCTGTGTTTAAATTTGTGAGAGTTCAGTATTTCCTCCAGGCCTTGTGTTTAAATTTGTGACAGTTCAGTATTTCCTCCAGGCCTTGTGTTTAAATTTGTGAGAGTTCAGTATTTCCTCCAGGCCTTGTGTTTAAATTTGTGACAGTTCAGTATTTCCTCCAGGCCTTGTGTTTAAATTTCTGATAGCTCAGTATTCCCTCCAGGCCTTGTGTTTAAATTTGTGAGAGTTCAGTATTTCCTCCAGGCCTTGTGTTTAAATTTGTGACAGTTCAGTATTTCCTCCAGTCCCTGTGTTTAAATTTGTGACAGTTCAGTATTTCCTCCAGGCCTTGTGTTTAAATTTGTGACAGACCAGTATTTCCTCCAGACCTTGTGTTTAAATTTGTGACAGTTCAGTATTTCCTCCAGGCCTTGTGTTTAAATTTGTGACAGTTCAGTATTTCCTCCAGACCCTGTGTTTAAATTTGTGACAGTTCAGTATTTCCTCCAGACCCTGTGTTTAAATTTGTAACAGTTCAGTATTTCCCCCAGGCCCTGTGTTTAAATTTGTGACAGTTCAGTATTCCCTCCAGGCCCTGTGTTTAAATTTGTGACAGTTCAGTATTTCCTCCAGGCCCTGTGTTTAAATTTGTGACAGTTCAGTATTCCCTCCAGGCCCTGTGTTTAAATTTGTGACAGTTCAGTATTTCCTCCAGGCCTTGTGTTTAAATTTGTGAGAGTTCAGTATTTCCTCCAGGCCCTGTGTTTAAATTTGTGACAGTTCAGTAGTTCCTCCAGGCCCTGTGTTTAAATTTGTGGCAGTTCAGTATTCCCTCCAGGCCTTGTGTTTAAATTTGTGACCGTTCAGTAGTTCCTCCAGGCCCTGAGTTTAAATTTGTGACAGTTCAGTATTTCCTCCAGGCCTTGTGTTTAAATTTGTGACAGTTCAGTATTTCCTCCAGGCCCTGTGTTTAAATTTGTGACAGTTCAGTATTCCCTCCAGGCCTTGTGTTTAAATTTGTGACAGTTCAGTATTTCCTCCAGGCCCTGTGTTTAAATTTGTGACAGTTCAGTATTCCCTCCAGGCCTTGTGTTTAAATTTGTGACCGTTCAGTAGTTCCTCCAGGCCCTGAGTTTAAATTTGTGACAGTTCAGTATTCCCTCCAGGCCTTGTGTTTAAATTTGTGACAGTTCAGTAGTTCCTCCAGGCCCTGTGTTTAAATTTGTGACAGTTCAGTATTCCCTCCAGGCCTTGTGTTTAAATTTGTGACCGTTCAGTAGTTCCTCCAGGCCCTGTGTTTAAATTTGTGACAGTTCAGTATTCCCTCCAGGCCTTGTGTTTAAATTTGTGACCATTCAGTAGTTCCTCCAGGCCTTGTGTTTAAATTTGTGACAGTTCAGTATTTCCTCCAGGCCCTGTGTTTAAATTTGTGACAGTTCAGTATTTCCTCCAGGCTCTGTGTTTAAATTTGTGACAGTTCAGTATTTCTTCCAGGCCCTGTGTTTAAATTTGTGACAGTTCAGTATTTCCTCCAGGCCCTGTGTTTAAATTTGTGAGAGTTCAGTATTTCCTCCAGGCCTTGTGTTTAAATTTGTGACAGTTCAGTATTTCCTCCAGGCCTTGTGTTTAAATTTGTGACAGTAGAGGATTTCCTCCAGGCCTTGTGTTTAAATTTGTGTCCGTTCAGTATTTCCTCCAGGCCCTGTGTTTAAATTTGTGACAGTTCAGTATTTCCTCCAGGCCTTGTGTTTAGATTTGTGACAGTTCAGTATTTCCTCCAGGCCCTGTGTTTAAATTTGTGACAGTTCAGTATTTCCTCCAGGCCCTGTGTTTAAATTTGTGACAGTTCAGTATTCCCTCCAGGCCCTGTGTTTAAATTTGTGACAGTTCAGTATTTCCTCCAGGCTCTGTGTTTAAATTTGTGACAGTTCAGTATTTCCTCCAGGCCTTGTGTTTAAATTTGTGACAGTTCAGTATTTCCTCCAGGCCTTGTGTTTTAATTTGTAACAGTTCAGTATTTCCTCCAGGCCTTATGTTTAAATTTGTGAGAGTTCAGTATTTCCTCCAGGCCTTGTGTTTAAATTTGTGACAGTTCAGTATTTCCTCCAGGCCTTGTGTTTAAATTTGTGACAGTTCAGTATTTCTTCCAGGCCCTGTATTTAAATTTGTGACAGTTCAGTATTTCCTCCAGACCCTGTGTTTAAATTTGTGACAGTTCAGTATTTCCTCCAGGCCCTGTGTTTAAATTTGTGACAGTTCAGTATTTCCTCCAGACCCTGTGTTTAAATTTGTGACAGTTCAGTAGTTCCTCCAGGCCCTGTGTTTAAATTTGTGACAGTTCAGTATTTCCTCCAGACCTTGTGTTTAAATTTGTGACAGTTCAGTATTTCCTCCAGACCCTGTGTTTAAATTTGTGACAGTTCAGTAGTTCCTCCAGGCCCTGTGTTTAAATTTGTGACAGTTCAGTATTTCCTCCAGACCTTGTGTTTAAATTTGTGACAGTTCAGTATTTCCTCCAGACCCTGTGTTTAAATTTGTGACAGTTCAGTAGTTCCTCCAGGCCCTGTGTTTAAATTTGTGACAGTTCAGTATTTCCTCCAGACCCTGTGTTTAAATTTGTGACAGTTCAGTAGTTCCTCCAGGCCCTGTGTTTAAATTTGTGACAGTTCAGTATTTCCTCCAGACCTTGTGTTTAAATTTGTGACAGTTCAGTATTTCCTCCAGGCCCTGTGTTTAAATTTGTGACAGTTCAGTATTTCCTCCAGGCCCTGTGTTTAAATTTGTGACAGTTCAGTATTTCCTCCAGACCCTGTGTTTAAATTTGTGACAGTTCAGTAGTTCCTCCAGGCCCTGTGTTTAAATTTGTGACAGTTCAGTATTCACTCCAGGCCTTGTGTTTAAATTTGTGACCGTTCAGTAGTTCCTCCAGGCCCTGTGTTTAAATTTGTGACAGTTCAGTATTTCCTCCAGGCCTTGTGTTTAAATTTGTGACAGTTCAGTATTCCCTCCAGGCCTTGTGTTTAAATTTGTGACCATTCAGTAGTTCCTCCAGGCCTTGTGTTTAAATTTGTGACAGTTCAGTATTTCCTCCAGGCTCTGTGTTTAAATTTGTGACAGTTCAGTATTTCTTCCAGGCCCTGTGTTTAAATTTGTGACAGTTCAGTATTTCCTCCAGGCCCTGTGTTTAAATTTGTGAGAGTTCAGTATTTCCTCCAGGCCTTGTGTTTAAATTTGTGACAGTTCAGTATTTCCTCCAGGCCTTGTGTTTAAATTTGTGACAGTAGAGGATTTCCTCCAGGCCTTGTGTTTAAATTTGTGTCCGTTCAGTATTTCCTCCAGGCCCTGTGTTTAAATTTGTGACAGTTCAGTATTTCCTCCAGGCCTTGTGTTTAGATTTGTGACAGTTCAGTATTTCCTCCAGGCCCTGTGTTTAAATTTGTGACAGTTCAGTATTTCCTCCAGGCCCTGTGTTTAAATTTGTGACAGTTCAGTATTCCCTCCAGGCCCTGTGTTTAAATTTGTGACAGTTCAGTATTTCCTCCAGGCTCTGTGTTTAAATTTGTGACAGTTCAGTATTTCCTCCAGGCCTTGTGTTTAAATTTGTGACAGTTCAGTATTTCCTCCAGGCCTTGTGTTTTAATTTGTAACAGTTCAGTATTTCCTCCAGGCCTTATGTTTAAATTTGTGAGAGTTCAGTATTTCCTCCAGGCCTTGTGTTTAAATTTGTGACAGTTCAGTATTTCCTCCAGGCCTTGTGTTTAAATTTGTGACAGTTCAGTATTTCTTCCAGGCCCTGTGTTTAAATTTGTGACAGTTCAGTATTTCCTCCAGGCCCTGTGTTTAAATATGTGACAGTACAGTATTTCCTCCAGGCCCTGTGTTTAAATTTGTGAGAGTTCAGTATTTCCTCCAGGCCTTGTGTTTAAATTTGTGACAGTTCAGTATTTCATCCAGGCCTTGTGTTTAAATTTGTGAGAGTTCAGTATTTCCTCCAGGCCTTGTGTTTAAATTTGTGACAGTTCAGTATTTCCTCCAGGCCTTGTGTTTAAATTTCTGATAGATCAGTATTCCCTCCAGGCCTTGTGTTTAAATTTGTGAGAGTTCAGTATTTCCTCCAGGCCTTGTGTTTAAATTTGTGACAGTTCAGTATTTCCTCCAGGCCTTGTGTTTAAATTTGTGACAGTTCAGTATTTCCTCCAGGCCTTGTGTTTAAATTTGTGAGAGTTCAGTATTTCCTCCAGGCCTTGTGTTTAAATTTGTGACAGTTCAGTATTTCCTCCAGGCCTTGTGTTTAAATTTCTGATAGATCAGTATTCCCTCCAGGCCTTGTGTTTAAATTTGTGAGAGTTCAGTATTTCCTCCAGGCCTTGTGTTTAAATTTGTGACAGTTCAGGATTTCCTCCAGGCCCTGTGTTTAAAGCTGTGACAGACCAGTATTTCCTCCAGACCTTGTGTTTAAATTTGTGACAGTTCAGTATTTCCTCCAGGCCTTGTGTTTAAATTTGTGACAGTTCAGTATTTCCTCCAGGCCTTGTGTTTAAATTTGTGACAGTTCAGTATTTCCTCCAGACCCTGTGTTTAAATTTGTGACAGTTCAGTATTTCCTCCAGGCCTTGTGTTTAAATTTGTGACAGTTCAGTATTTCCTCCAGGCCCTGTGCTTAAATTTGTGACATTTCAGTATTTCCTCCAGTCCCTGTGTTTAAATTTGTGACAGTTCAGTATTTCCTCCAGGCCCTGTGTTTAAATTTGTGACAGTTCAGCATTTCCTCCAGGCCTAGTGTTTAAATTTGTGACAGTTCAGCATTTCCTCCAGGCCTTGTGTTTAAATTTGTGACAGTTCAGTATTTCCTCCAGCCCCTGTGTTTAAATTTGTGACAGTTCAGTATTTTCTCCAGGCCTTGTGTTTAAATTTGTGACAGTTCAGTATTTCCTCCAGCCCCTGTGTTTAAATTTGTGACAGTTCAGTATTTTCTCCAGGCCTTGTGTTTAAATTTGTGACAGTTCAGTATTTTCTCCAGGCCTTGTGTTTAAATTTGTGACAGTTCAGTATTTCCTCCAGGCCTAGTGTTTAAATTTGTGACAGTTCAGTATTTCCTCCAGGCCTTGTGTTTAAATTTGTGACAGTTCAGTATTTCCTCCAGGACCTGTGTTTAAAGTTGTGACAGTTCAGTATTTCCCTCCAGGCCTTGTGTTTAAATTTGTGACAGTTCAGTATTTCCTCCAGGACCTGTGTTTAAATTTGTGACAGTAGAGGATTTCCTCCAGGCCTTGTGTTTAAATTTGTGACAGTTCAGTATTTCCTCCAGGACCTGTGTTTAAATTTGTGACAGTAGAGGATTTCCTCCAGGCCTTGTGTTTAAATTTGTGACAGTTCAGTATTTCCTCCAGGACCTGTGTTTAAAGTTGTGACAGTTCAGTATTTCCCTCCAGGCCTTGTGTTTAAATTTGTGACAGTTCAGTATTTCCTCCAGGACCTGTGTTTAAAGTTGTGACAGTTCAGTATTTCCCTCCAGGCCTTGTGTTTAAATTTGTGACAGTTCAGTATTTCCTCCAGGACCTGTGTTTAAAGTTGTGACAGTTCAGTATTTCCCTCCAGGCCTTGTGTTTAAATTTGTGACAGTTCAGTATTTCCTCCAGGACCTGTGTTTAAAGTTGTGACAGTTCAGTATTTCCCTCCAGGCCTTGTGTTTAAATTTGTGACAGTTCAGTATTTCCTCCAGGAACTGTGTTTAAATTTGTGACAGTAGAGGATTTCCTCCAGGCCTTGTGTTTAAATTTGTGACAGTTCAGTATTTCCTCCAGGACCTGTGTTTAAAGTTGTGACAGTTCAGTATTTCCCTCCAGGCCTTGTGTTTAAATTTGTGACAGTTCAGTATTTCCTCCAGGACCTGTGTTTAAATTTGTGACAGTTCAGTATTTCCTCCAGGCCTTGTGTTTAAATTTGTGACAGTTCAGTATTTCCTCCAGGCCTTGTGTTTAAATTTGTGTCCGTTCAGTATTTCCTCCAGGCCCTGTGTTTAAATTTGTGACAGTTCAGTATTTCCTCCAGACCTTGTGTTTAAATTTGTTACAGTTCAGTATTTCCTCCAGGCCTTGTGTTTAGATTTGTGACAGTTCAGTATTTCCTCCAGGCCCTGTGTTTAAATTTGTGACAGTTCAGTATTTCCTCCAGGCCCTGTGTTTAAATTTGTGACAGTTCAGTATTCCCTCCAGGCCCTGTGTTTAAATTTGTGACAGTTCAGTATTTCCTCCAGGCTCTGTGTTTAAATTTGTGACAGTTCAGTATTTCCTCCAGGCCTTGTGTTTTAATTTGTAACAGTTCAGTATTTCCTCCAGGCCTTATGTTTAAATTTGTGAGAGTTCAGTATTTCCTCCAGGCCCTGTGTTTAAATTTGTGACAGTTCAGTATTTCCTCCAGGCTCTGTGTTTAAATTTGTGACAGTTCAGTATTTCCTCCAGGCCTTGTGTTTTAATTTGTAACAGTTCAGTATTTCCTCCAGGCCTTATGTTTAAATTTGTGAGAGTTCAGTATTTCCTCCAGGCCTTATGTTTAAATTTGTGAGAGTTCAGTATTTCCTCCAGGCCTTGTGTTTAAATTTGTGACAGTTCAGTATTTCCTCCAGGCCTTGTGTTTAAATTTGTGACAGTTCAGTATTTCTTCCAGGCCCTGTGTTTAAATTTGTGACAGTTCAGTATTTCCTCCAGGCCCTGTGTTTAAATATGTGACAGTACAGTATTTCCTCCAGGCCCTGTGTTTAAATTTGTGAGAGTTCAGTATTTCCTCCAGGCCTTGTGTTTAAATTTGTGACAGTTCAGTATTTCCTCCAGGCCTTGTGTTTAAATTTGTGACAGTTCAGTATTTCCTCCAGGCCTTGTGTTTAAATTTGTGAGAGTTCAGTATTTCCTCCAGGCCTTGTGTTTAAATTTGTGACAGTTCAGTATTTCCTCCAGGCCTTGTGTTTAAATTTCTGATAGATCAGTATTCCCTCCAGGCCTTGTGTTTAAATTTGTGAGAGTTCAGTATTTCCTCCAGGCCTTGTGTTTAAATTTGTGACAGTTCAGGATTTCCTCCAGGCCCTGTGTTTAAAGCTGTGACAGACCAGTATTTCCTCCAGACCTTGTGTTTAAATTTGTGACAGTTCAGTATTTCCTCCAGGCCTTGTGTTTAAATTTGTGACAGTTCAGTATTTCCTCCAGGCCTTGTGTTTAAAGCTGTGACAGACCAGTATTTCCTCCAGACCTTGTGTTTAAATTTGTGACAGTTCAGTATTTCCTCCAGACCCTGTGTTTAAATTTGTGACAGTTCAGTATTTCCTCCAGGCCTTGTGTTTAAATTTGTGACAGTTCAGTATTTCCTCCAGGCCCTGTGCTTAAATTTGTGACAGTTCAGTATTTCCTCCAGTCCCTGTGTTTAAATTTGTGACAGTTCAGTATTTCCTCCAGGCCCTGTGTTTAAATTTGTGACAGTTCAGTATTTCCTCCAGGCCTAGTGTTTAAATTTGTGACAGTTCAGTATTTCCTCCAGGCCTAGTGTTTAAATTTGTGACAGTTCAGTATTTCCTCCAGCCCCTGTGTTTAAATTTGTGACAGTTCAGTATTTTCTCCAGGCCTTGTGTTTAAATTTGTGACAGTTCAGTATTTCCTCCAGCCCCTGTGTTTAAATTTGTGACAGTTCAGTATTTCCCTCCAGGCCTTGTGTTTAAATTTGTGACAGTTCAGTATTTCCTCCAGGACCTGTGTTTAAAGTTGTGACAGTTCAGTATTTCCCTCCAGGCCTTGTGTTTAAATTTGTGACTGTTCAGTATTTCCTCCAGGCCTAGTGTTTAAATTTGTGACAGTTCAGTATTTCCTCCAGGCCTTGTATTTAAATTGTGACAGTTCAGTCTTTCCTCCAGCCCCTGTGTTTAAATTTGTGACAGTTCAGTATTTTCTCCAGGCCTTGTGTTTAAATTTGTGACAGTTCAGTATTTCCTCCAGACCCTGTGTTTAAATTTGTAACAGTTCAGTATTTCCTCCAGACCCTGTGTTTAAATTTGTAACAGTTCAGTATTTACTGCAGGCCCTGTGTTTAAATTTGTGACAGTTCAGTATTCCCTCCAGGCCCTGTGTTTAAATTTGTGACAGTTCAGTATTTCCTCCAGGCCTTTTGTTTAAATTTGTGACAGTTCAGTATTTCCTCCAGGCCTTGTGTTTAAATTTGTGACAGTTCAGTATTTCCTCCAGGCCTTGTGTTTAAATTTGTGACAGTTCAGTATTTCCTCCAGGCCCTGTGTTTAAATTTGTGACAGTTCAGTATTTCCTCCAGGCCCTGTGTTTAAATTTGTGACAGTTCAGTATTTCCTCCAGGCCTTGTGTTTAAATTTGTGACAGTTCAGTATTCCCTCCAGGCCTTGTGTTTAAATTTGTGAGAGTTCAGTATTTCCTCCAGGCCCTGTGTTTAAATTTGTGACAGTTCAGTAGTTCCTCCAGGCCCTGTGTTTAAATTTGTGGCAGTTCAGTAGTTCCTCCAGGCTCTGTGTTTAAATTTGTGACAGTTCAGTATTCCCTCCAGGCCTTGTGTTTAAATTTGTGACCGTTCAGTAGTTCCTCCAGGCCCTGTGTTTAAATTTGTGACAGTTCAGTATTCCCTCCAGGCCTTGTGTTTAAATTTGTGACAATTCAGTATTTCCTCCAGGCCTTGTGTTTAAATTTGTGACAGTTCAGTATTTACTCCAGGCCTTGTGTTTAAATTTGTGACAGTTCAGTATTTACTCCAGGCCTTGTGTTTAAATTTGTGACAGTTCAGTAGTTCCTCCAGGCCTTGTGTTTAAATTTGTGAGAGTTCAGTATTTCCTCCAGGCCTTGTGTTTAAATTTCTGACAGTTCAGTATTTCCTCCAGGCCTTGTGTTTAAATTTGTGAGAGTTCAGTATTTCCTCCAGGCCTTGTGTTTAAATTTGTGACAGTTCAGTATTTCCTCCAGGCTCTGTGTTTAAATTTGTGACAGTTCAGTATTTCCTCCAGGCCTTGTGTTTAAATTTGTGACTGTTCAGTATTTCCTCCAGGCCTTGTGTTTAAATTTGTGACAGTTCAGTATTTCCTCCAGGCCCTGTGTTTAAATTTGTGACAGTTCAGTATTCCCTCCAGGCCCTGTGTTTAAATTTGTGACAGTTCAGTATTTCCTCCAGACCCTGTGTTTAAATTTGTGACAGTTCAGTATTTCCCTCCAGGCCTTGTGTTTAAATTTGTGACAGTTCAGTATTTCCCTCCAGGCCTTGTGTTTAAATTTGTAACAGTTCAGTATTTCCTCCAGGCCTTGTGTTTAGATTTGTGACAGTTCAGTATTTCCTCCAGGCCCTGTGTTTAAATTTGTAACAGTTCAGTATTTCTTCCAGGCCTTGTGTTTAAATTTGTGACAGTTCAGTATTTACTCCAGGCCTTGTGTTTAAATTTGTGAGAGTTCAGTATTTCCCTCCGGCCCTTGTGTTTAAAGTTGTGACAGTTCAGTATTTCCTCCAGGCCTTGTGTTTAAATTTGTGACAGTTCAGTATTTCCTCCAGACCTTGTGATTAAATTTGTAACAGTTCAGTATTTCCTCCAGGCCTTGTGTTTAAATTTGTGACAGTACAGTATTTCCTCCAGGCCCTGTGTTTAAATTTGTGACAGTTCAGTATTTCCTCCAGGCCTTGTGTTTAAATTTGTGACAGTTCAGTATTTCCTCCAGGCCTTGTGTTTAAATTTGTGACAGTACAGTATTTCCTCCAGGCCCTGTGTTTAAATTTCTAACAGTTCAGTATTTCCTCCAGGCCCTGTGTTTAAATTTGTGACAGTTCAGTATTTCCTCCAGGCCTTGTGTTTAAATTTGTGACAGTTCAGTATTCCCTCCAGGCCTTGTGTTTAAATTTGTGAGAGTTCAGTATTTCCTCCAGGCCCTGTGTTTAAATTTGTGACAGTTCAGTATTTCCTCCAGGCCTTGTGTTTAAATTTGTGACCATTCAGTATTTCCTCCAGGCCCTGTGTTTAAATTAGTGACAGTTCAGTATTCCCTCCTGGCCTTGTGTTTAAATTTGTGACAGTTCAGTATTTCCTCCTGGCCTTGTGTTTAAATGTATGACAGTTCAGTATATCCTCCAGGCCTTGTGTTTAAATTTGTGACCGTTCAGTAGTTCCTCCAGGCCTTGTGTTTAAATTTGTGACAGTTCAGTATTTCCTCCAGGCCTTGTGTTTAAATTTGTGACAGTTCAGTATTTCCCCCAGCCCTTGTGTTTAAATTTGTGACAGTTCAGTATTTCCTCCAGGCCTTGTGTTTAAATTTGTGACAGTTCAGTATTTCCTCCAGGCCCTGTGTTTAAATTTGTGACAGTTCAGTATTTCCTCCAGGCCTTGTGTTTAAATTTGTGACAGTTCAGTATTTCCTCCAGGCCTTGTGTTTAAATTTGTGACAGTTCAGTATTTCCTCCAGGCCTTGTGTTTAAATTTGTGACAGTTCAGTATTTCCTCCAGACCCTGTGTTTAAATTTGTGACAGTTCAGTATTTCCTCCAGGCCTTGTGTTTAAATTTGTGACAGTTCAGTATTCCCTCCAGGCCTTGTGTTTAAATTTGTGACAGTTCAGTATTTCCTCCAGGCCTTGTGTTTAAATTTGTGACAGTTCAGTATTCCCTCCAGGCCTTGTGTTTAAATTTGTGAGAGTTCAGTATTCCCTCCAGGCCTTGTGTTTAAATTTGTGACAGTTCAGTATTTCCTCCAGGCCTTGTGTTTAAATTTGTGACAGTTCAGTATTTCCTCCAGGCCTTGTGTTTAAATTTGTGACAGTTCAGTATTTCCTCCAGGCCTTGTGTTTAAATTTGTGACAGTTCAGTATTTCGTCCAGGCCCTGTGTTTAAATTTGTGACAGTTCAGTATTTCCTCCAGGCCCTGTGTTTAAATTTGTGACAGTTCAGTATTTCCTCCAGGCCCTGTGTTTAAATTTGTGACAGTTCAGTATTTCCTCCAGGCCTTGTGTTTAAATTTGTGACAGTTCAGTATTTCCTCCAGGCCTTGTGTTTAAATTTGTGAGAGTTCAGTATTTCCTCCAGGCCTTGTGTTTAAATTTGTGACAGTTCAGTATTTCCTCCAGGCCCTGTGTTTAAATTTGTGACAGTTCAGTATTTCCTCCAGACCCTGTGTTTAAATTTGTGACAGTTCAGTATTCCCTCCAGGCCCTGTGTTTAAATTTGTGACAGTTCAGTATTTCCTCCAGGCCTTGTGTTTAAATTTGTTACAGTTCAGTATTTCCTCCAGGCCTTGTGTTTAAATTTGTGACAGTTCAGTATTTCCTCCAGGCTCTGTGTTTAAATTTGTGACAGTTCAGTATTTCCTCCAGGCCTTGTGTTTAAATTTGTGACAGTTCAGTATTTCCTCCAGGCCCTGTGTTTAAATTTGTAACAGTTCAGTATTTCCTCCAGGCCTTATGTTTAAATTTGTGAGAGTTCAGTATTTCCTCCAGGCCTTGTGTTTCAATTTGTGACAGTTCAGTATTTCCTCCAGGCCCTGTGTTTAAATTTGTGACAGTTCAGTATTTCTTCCAGGCCCTGTGTTTAAATTTGTGACAGTTCAGTATTTCCTCCAGGCCCTGTGTTTAAATATGTGACAGTACAGTATTTCCTCCAGGCTTTGTGTTTAAATTTGTGACAGTTCAGTATTTCCTCCAGGCCTTGTGATAAATTTGTGACAGTTCAGTATTTCCTCCAGGCCCTGTGTTTAAATTTGTGAGAGTTCAGTATTTCCTCCAGGCCTTGTGTTTAAATTTGTGACCGTTCAGTAGTTCCTCCAGGCCTTGTGTTTAAATTTGTGACCGTTCAGTATTTCCTCCAGGCCTTGTGTTTAAATTTGTGACAGTTCAGGATTTCCTCCAGGCCTTGTGTTTAAATTTGTGACCGTTCAGTATTTCCTCCAGGCCTTGTGTTTAAATTTGTGACAGTTCAGTATTTCCTCCAGGCCTTGTGTTTAAATTTGTAACAGTTCAGTATTTCCTCCAGGCCTTGTGTTTAAATTTGCGACAGTTCAGTATTTCCTCCAGGCTCTGTGTTTAAATTTGTGACAGTTCAGTATTTCCTCCAGGCCTTGTGTTTAAATTTGTGACTGTTCAGTATTTCCTCCAGGCCTTGTGTTTAAATTTGTGACAGTTCAGGATTTCCTCCAGGCCTTGTGTTTAAATTTGTGTCCGTTCAGTATTTCCTCCAGGCCCTGTGTTTAAATTTGTGACAGTTCAGTATTTCCTCCAGACCTTGTGTTTAAATTTGTAACAGTTCAGTATTTCCTCCAGGCCTTGTGTTTAGATTTGTGACAGTTCAGTATTGACTCCAGGCCCTGTGTTTAAATTTGTGACAGTTCAATATTTCCTCCAGGCCCTGTGTTTAAATTTGTGACAGTTCAGTATTTCCTCCAGGCCTTGTGTTTAAATTTGTGACAGTTCAGTATTTCCTCCAGGCCTTGTGTTTAAATTTGTGACAGTTCAGTATTCCCTCCAGGCCTTGTGTTTAATTTGTGAGAGTTCAGTATTTCCTCCAGGCCCTGTGTTTAAATTTGTGACAGTTCTGTATTTCCTCCAGGCCTTGTGTTTAAATTTGTGACCATTCAGTAGTTCCTCCAGGCCCTGTGTTTAAATTTGTGACCGTTCAGTATTTCCTCCAGGCCCTGTGTTTAAATTTGTGAGAGTTCAGTATTTCCTCCAGGCCCTGTGTTTAAATTTGTGACAGTTCTGTATTTCCTCCAGGCCTTGTGTTTAAATTTGTGACCATTCAGTAGTTCCTCCAGGCCCTGTGTTTAAATTTGTGACCGTTCAGTATTTCCTCCAGTGCCTGTGTTTAAATTTGTGACAGTTCAGTATTCCCTCCAGGCCTTGTGTTTAAATTTGTGACCATTCAGTAGTTCCTCCAGGCCCTGTGTTTAAATTTTGACAGTTCAGTATTCCCTCCAGGCCTTGTGTTTAAATTTGTGACAGTTCAGTAGTTCCTCCAGGCCTTGTGTTTAAATTTGTGACAGTTCAGTATTTCCTCCTGGCCTTGTGTTTAAATTTCTGACAGTTCAGTATTTCCTCCAGGCATTGTGTTTAAATTTGTGACCGTTCAGGATTTCCTCCAGGCCTTGTGTTTAAATTTGTGACAGTTCAGTATTTCCTCCAGGCCCTGTGTTTAAATTTGTAACAGTTCAGTATTTCCTCCAGGCCTTGTGTTTAAATTTGTGACAGTTCAGTATTTCCTCCAGGCCTTGTGTTTAAATTTGTGACAGTTCAGTATTTCCTCCAGGCCCTGTGTTTAAATTTGTGACAGTTCAGTATTTCCTCCAGGCCCTGTGTTTAAATTTGTAACAGTTCAGTATTTCCTCCAGGCCTTGTGTTTAAATTTGTGACAGTTCAGTAGTTCCTCCAGGCCTTGTGTTTAAATGTATGACAGTTCAGTATTTCCTCCAGGCCTTGTGTTTAAATTTGTGACAGTTCAGTAGTTCCTCCAGGCCTTGTGTTTAAATGTTTGACAGTTCAGTATTTCCTCCAGGCCTTGTGTTTAAATTTGTGACAGTACAGTATTTCCTCCAGGCCTTGTGTTTAAATTTGTGACAGTTCAGTATTTCCTTCAGGCCCTGTGTTTAAATTTGTAACAGTTCAGTATTTCCTCCAGGCCTTGTGTTTAAATTTGTGACAGTTCAGTATTTCCTCCAGGCCTTGTGTTTAAATTTGTGACAGTTCAGTATTTCCTCCAGGCCTTGTGTTTAAATTTGTGACAGTTCAGTATTTCCCTCCAGGCCTTGTGTTTAAATTTGTGACAGTTCAGTATTTCCTCCAGGCCTTGTGTTTAAATTTGTGACAGTTCAGTATTTCCTCCAGGCCTTGTGTTTAAATTTGTGACAGTTCAGTATTTCCTCCAGGCCTTGTGTTTAAATTTGTGACAGTTCAGTATTCCCTCCAGGCCTTGTGTTTAAATTTGTGACAGTTCAGTATTTCCTCCAGGCCCTGTGTTTAAAGTTGTGACAGTTCAGTATTCCTTCCAGGCCTTGTGTTTAAATTTGTGACAGTTCAGTATTTCCTCCAGGCCCTGTGTTTAAATTTGTGACAGTTCAGTATTTCCTCCAGGCCTTGTGTTTAAATTTGTGACAGTTCAGTATTTCCTCCAGGCCTTGTGTTTAAAGTTGTGACAGTTCAGTATTCCCTCCAGGCCTTGTGTTTAAATTTGTGACAGTTCAGTATTTCCTCCAGACCCTGTGTTTAAATTTGTGACAGTTCAGTATTTCCTCCAGGCCCTGTGTTTAAATTTGTGACAGTTCAGTATTTCCTCCAGGCCTTGTGTTTAAATTTGTGACCGTTCAGTAGTTCCTCCAGGCACTGTGTTTAAATTTGTGACAGTTCAGTATTTCCTCCAGGCCTTGTGTTTAAATTTGTGAGAGTTCAGTCTTTCCTCCAGGCCTTGTGTTTAAATTTGTGACAGTTCAGTATTTCCTCCAGGCCTTGTGTTTAAATTTCTGACAGCTCAGTATTCCCTCCAGGCCTTGTGTTTAAATTTGTGAGAGTTCAGTATTTCCTCCAGGCCTTGTGTTTAAATTTGTGACAGTTCAGTATTTCCTGCAGGCCTTGTGTTTAAATTTGTGACAGTTCAGTAGTTCCTCCAGGCCCTGTGTTTAAATTTGTGACAGTTCAGTAGTTCCTCCAGGCCCTGTGTTTAAATTTGTGACAGTTCAGTATTCCCTCCAGGCCTTGTGTTTAAATTTGTGACCGTTCAGTAGTTCCTCCAGGCCTTGTGTTTAAATTTGTGACCATTCAGTATTTCCTCCAGGCCTTGTGTTTAAATTTGTGACAGTTCAGGATTTCCTCCAGGCCTTGTGTTTAAATTTGTAACAGTTCAGTATTTCCTCCAGACCTTGTGTTTAAATTTGTGACAGTTCAGTATTTCCTCCAGGCCCTGTGTTTAAATTTGTAACAGTTCAGTATTTCTTCCAGGCCCTGTGTTTAAATTTGTGACAGTTCAGTATTTCCTCCAGACCTTGTGTTTAAATTTGTAACAGTTCAGTATTTCCTCCAGGCCTTGTGTTTAAATTTGTGCCAGTACAGTATTTCCTCCAGGCCTTGTGTTTAAATTTGTGACAGTTCAGTATTTCCTCCAGGCCTTGTGTTTAAATTTGTGACAGTTCAGTATTTCCTCCAGGCCTTGTGTTTAAATTTGTGACAGTTCAGTATTTCCTCCAGGCCCTGTGTTTAAATTTGTGACAGTTCAGTATTTCCTCCAGGCCTTGTGTTTAAATTTGTGACAGTTCAGTATTTCCTCCAGGCCTTGTGTTTAAATTTGTGACAGTTCAGTATTTCCTCCAGGCCTTGTGTTTAAATTTGTGACCGTTCAGTATTTCCTCCAGGCCTTGTGTTTAAATTTGTGACAGTTCAGTATTTCCTCCAGACCTTGTGTTTAAATTTGTGACAGTTCAGTATTTCCTCCAGGCCCTGTGTTTAAATTTGTAACAGTTCAGTATTTCTTCCAGGCCCTGTGTTTAAATTTGTGACAGTTCAGTATTTCCTCCAGACCTTGTGTTTAAATTTGTAACAGTTCAGTATTTCCTCCAGGCCTTGTGTTTAAATTTGTGCCAGTACAGTATTTCCTCCAGGCCCTGTGTTTAAATTTGTGACAGTTCATTATTTCCTCCAGGCCTTGTGTTTAAATTTGTGACAGTTCAGTATTTCCTCCAGGCCCAGTGTTTAAATTTGTGACAGTTCAGTATTTCCTCCAGGCCCTGTGATTAAATTTGTGACAGTTCAGTATTTCCTCCAGGCCTTGTGTTTAAATTTGTGACAGTTCAGTATTCCCTCCAGGCCTTGTGTTTAAATTTGTGACAGTACAGTATTTCCTCCAGGCCCTGTGTTTAAATTTGTAACAGTTCAGTATTTCCTCCAGGCCCTGTGATTAAATTTGTGACAGTTCAGTATTTCCTCCAGGCCTTGTGTTTAAATTTGTGACAGTTCAGTATTCCCTCCAGGCCTTGTGTTTAAATTAGTGAGAGTTCAGTATTTCCTCCAGGCCCTGTGTTTAAATTTGTGACAGTTCAGTATTTCCTCCAGGCCTTGTGTTTAAATTTGTGACAGTTCAGTATTCCCTCCAGGCCTTGTGTTTAAATTTGTGACAGTTCAGTATTCCCTCCAGACCCTGTGTTTAAATTTGTGACAGTTCAGTATTTCCTCCAGGCCCTGTGTTTAAATTTGTGACAGTTCAGTATTCCCTCCAGGCCTTGTGTTTAAATTTGTGACAGTTCAGTATTTCCTCCAGGCCTTGTGTTTAAATTTGTGACAGTACAGTATTTCCTCCAGGCCCTGTGTTTAAATTTGTAACAGTTCAGTATTTCCTCCGGGCCTTGTGTTTAAATTTGTGACAGTTCAGTATTTCCTCCAGGCCTTGTGTTTAAATTTGTGACAGTTCAGTATTTCCTCCAGGCCCTGTGATTAAATTTGTGACAGTTCAGTATTTCCTCCAGGCCTTGTGTTTAAATTTGTGACAGTTCAGTATTCCCTCCAGGCCTTGTGTTTAAATTTGTGAGAGTTCAGTATTTCCTCCAGGCCTTGTGTTTAAATTTGTGACAGTTCAGTATTTCCTCCAGGCCTTGTGTTTAAATTTGTGACAGTTCAGTATTCCCTCCAGGCCTTGTGTTTAAATTTGTGAGAGTTCAGTATTTCCTCCAGGCTCTGTGTTTAAATTTGTGACAGTTCAGTATTCCCTCCAGGCCTTGTGTTTAAATTTGTGACAGTTCAGTATTTCCTCCAGGCCTTGTGTTTAAATTTGTGACCATTCAGTAGTTCCTCCAGGCCCTGTGTTTAAATTTGTGACAGTTCAGTAGTTCCTCCAGGCCCTGTGTTTAAATTTGTGACAGTTCAGTATTCCCTCCAGGCCCTGTGTTTAAATTTGTGACCGTTCAGTAGTTCCTCCAGGCCCTGTGTTTAAATTTGTGACAGTTCAGTATTCCCTCCAGGCCTTGTGTTTAAATTTGTGACCATTCAGTAGTTCCTCCAGGCCCTGTGTTTAAATTTGTGACAGTTCAGTATTCCCTCCAGGCCTTGTGTTTAAATTTGTGACAGTTCAGTAGTTCCTCCAGGCCTGGTGTTTAAATTTGTGACAGTTCAGTATTTCCTCCTGGCCTTGTGTTTAAATTTCTGACAGTTCAGTATTTCCTCCAGGCCTTGTGTTTAAATTTGTGACCGTTCAGGATTTCCTCCAGGCCTTGTGTTTAAATTTGTGACCATTCAGTATTTCCTCCAGGCCTTGTGTTTAAATTTGTGACAGTTCAGTATTTCCTCCAGGCTCTGTGTTTAAATTTGTGACAGTTCAGTGTTTCCTCCAGGCCTTGTGTTTAAATTTGTGACAGTTCAGGATTTCCTCCAGGCCCTGTGTTTAAAGCTGTGACAGACCACTATTTCCTCCAGGCCTTGTGTTTAAATTTGTAACAGTTCAGTATTTCCTCCAGGCCCTGTGTTTAAATTTGTAACAGTTCGGTATTTCCTCCAGGCCTTGTGTTTAAATTTGTGACAGTTCAGTAGTTCCTCCAGGCCTTGTGTTTAAATGTATGACAGTTCAGTATTTCCTCCAGGCCTTGTGTTTAAATTTGTGACAGTTCAGTATTTCCTCCAGGCCTTGTGTTTAAATTTGTGAGAGTTCAGTATTTCCTCCAGGCCTTGTGTTTAAATTTCTGACAGTTCAGTATTTCCTCCAGACCTTGTGTTTAAATTTGTGACAGTTCAGTATTTCCTCCAGGCCTTGTGTTTAAATTTGTGAGAGTTCAGTATTTCCTCCAGGCCTTGTGTTTAAATTTGTGAGAGTTCAGTATTTCCTCCAGGCCTTGTGTTTAAATTTGTGACTGTTCAGTATTTCCTCCAGGCACTGCGTTTAAATTTGTGAGAGTTCAGTATTTCCTCCAGGCCTTGTGTTTAAATTTCTGACAGCTCAGTATTCCCTCCAGGCCTTGTGTTTAAATTTGTGAGAGTTCAGTATTTCCTCCAGGCCTTGTGTTTAAATTTGTGACAGTTCAGTATTTCCTGCAGGCCTTGTGTTTAAATTTGTGAGAGTTCAGTATTTCCTCCAGGCCCTGTGTTTAAATTTGTGAGAGTTCAGTATTTCCTCCAGGCCTTGTGTTTAAATTTCTGACAGCTCAGTATTCCCTCCAGGCCTTGTGTTTAAATTTGTGAGAGTTCAGTATTTCCTCCAGGCCCTGTGTTTAAATTTGTGACAGTTCAGTAGTTCCTCCAGGCCCTGTGTTTAAATTTGTGACAGTTCAGTATTTCCTCCAGGCCCTGTGTTTAAATTTGTGACAGTTCAGTATTTCCTCCAGGCCTTGTGTTTAAATTTGTGACAGTTCAGTATTTCCCCCAGACCCTGTGTTTAAATTTGTGACAGTTCAGTATTTCCTCCAGACCATGTGTTTAAATTTGTGACAGTTCAGTATTCCCTCCAGGCCTTGTGTTTAAATTTGTGACCGTTCACTAGTTCCTCCAGGCCCTGTGTTTAAATTTGTGACAGTTCAGTATTCCCTCCAGGCCTTGTGTTTAAATTTGTGACCGTTCAGTAGTTCCTCCAGGCCTTGTGTTTAAATTTGTGACCATTCAGTATTTCCTCCAGGCCTTGTGTTTAAATTTGTGACAGTTCAGGATTTCCTCCAGGCCTTGTGTTTAAATTTGTGACAGTTCAGTATTTCCTCCAGGCCTTGTGTTTAAATTTGTGACAGTTCAGTATTCCCTCCAGGCCTTGTGTTTAAATTTGTGAGAGTTCAGTATTTCCTCCAGGCCCTGTGTTTAAATTTGTGACAGTTCAGTATTTCCTCCAGGCCTTGTGTTTAAATTTGTGACAGTTCGGTATTCCCTCCAGGCCTTGTGTTTAAATTTGTGACAGTTCAGTATTTCCTCCAGGCCTTGTGTTTAAATTTGTGACAGTTCAGTATTCCCTCCAGGCCTTGTGTTTAAATTTGTGAGAGTTCAGTATTTCCTCCAGGCCCTGTGTTTAAATTTGTGACAGTTCAGTATTTCCTCCAGGCTCTGTGTTTAAATTTGTGACAGTTCAGTATTTCCTCCAGGCCCTGTGTTTAAATTTGTGACAGTTCAGTATTTCCTCCAGGCCTTGTGTTTAAATTTGTGAGAGTTCAGTATTTCCTCCAGGCCCTGTGTTTAAATTTGTGACAGTTCAGTATTTCCTCCAGGCTCTGTGTTTAAATTTGTGACAGTTCAGTATTTCCTCCAGGCCCTGTGTTTAAATTTGTGACAGTTCAGTATTTCCTCCAGGCCTTGTGTTTAAATTTGTGACCATTCAGTAGTTCCTCCAGGCCCTGTGTTTAAATTTGTGACAGTTCAGTAGTACCTCCAGGCCCTGTGTTTAAATTTGTGACCGTTCAGTAGTTCCTCCAGGCCCTGTGTTTAAATTTGTGACAGTTCAGTATTCCCTCCAGGCCCTGTGTTTAAATTTGTGACAGTTCAGTAGTACCTCCAGGCCCTGTGTTTAAATTTGTGACCGTTCAGTAGTTCCTCCAGGCCTTGTGTTTAAATTTGTGACAGTTCAGTATTTCCTCCAGGCCCTGTGTTTAAATTTGTGACAGTTCAGTAGTTCCTCCAGGCCCTGTGTTTAAATTTGTGACAGTTCAGTATTCCCTCCAGGCCCTGTGTTTAAATTTGTGACAGTTCAGTAGTACCTCCAGGCCCTGTGTTTAAAGTTGTGACAGTTCAGTATTTCCTCCAGGCCTTGTGTTTAAATTTGTGACAGTTCAGTATTCCCTCCAGGCCCTGTGTTTAAAGTTGTGACAGTTCAGTATTTCCTCCAGGCCCTGTGTTTAAATTTGTGACAGTTCAGTATTCCCTCCAGGCCCTGTGTTTAAAGTTGTGACAGTTCAGTATTCCCTCCAGGCCCTGTGTTTAAAGTTGTGACAGTTCAGTATTCCCTCCAGGCCCTGTGTTTAAAGTTGTGACAGTTCAGTATTTCCTCCTGGCCTTGTGTTTAAATTTGTGAGAGTTCAGTATTTCCTCCAGGCCCTGTGTTTAAATTTGTGACAGTTCAGTAGTTCCTCCAGGCCCTGTGTTTAAATTTGTGACAGTTCAGTATTCCCTCCAGGCCCTGTGTTTAAATTTGTGACAGTTCAGTAGTACCTCCAGGCCCTGTGTTTAAAGTTGTGACAGTTCAGTATTTCCTCCAGGCCTTGTGTTTAAATTTGTGACAGTTCAGTATTCCCTCCAGGCCCTGTGTTTAAAGTTGTGACAGTTCAGTATTTCCTCCAGGCCCTGTGTTTAAATTTGTGACAGTTCAGTATTTCCTCCAGGCCCTGTGTTTAAATTTGTGACAGTTCAGTATTTCCTCCAGGCCCTGTGTTTAAATTTGTAACAGTTCAGTATTTCCTCCAGGCCTTGTGTTTAAATTTGTGACAGTTCAGTAGTTCCTCCAGGCCTTGTGTTTAAATGTATGACAGTTCAGTATTTCCTCCAGGCCTTGTGTTTAAATTTGTGACAGTTCAGTATTTCCTCCAGGCCTTGTGTTTAAATTTGTGACAGTTCAGTATTCCCTCCAGGCCTTGTGTTTAAATTTGTGACAGTTCAGTATTCCTTCCAGGCCTTGTGTTTAAATTTGTGACAGTTCAGTATTTCCTCCAGGCCTTGTGTTTAAATTTGTGACAGTTCAGTATTTCCTCCAGGACCTGTGTTTAAATTTGTGACAGTTCAGTATTTCCTCCAGGCCTTGTGTTTAAATTTGTGACAGTTCAGTATTTCCTCCAGGCCCTGTGTTTAAATTTGTGACAGTTCAGTATTTCCTCCAGGCCTTGTGTTTAAAGTTGTGACAGTTCAGTATTCCCTCCAGGCCTTGTGTTTAAATTTGTGACAGTTCAGTATTTCCTCCAGACCCTGTGTTTAAATTTGTGACAGTTCAGTATTTCCTCCAGGCCTTGTGTTTAAATTTGTGACCGTTCAGTAGTTCCTCCAGGCACTGTGTTTAAATTTGTGACAGTACAGTATTTCCTCCAGGCCTTGTGTTTAAATTTGTGAGAGTTCAGTATTTCCTCCAGGCCTTGTGTTTATATTTCTGACAGTTCAGTATTTCCTCCAGGCACTGTGTTTAAATTTGTGAGAGTTCAGTATTTCCTCCAGGCCTTGTGTTTAAATTTGTGACAGTTCAGTATTTCCTCCAGGCCTTGTGTTTAAATTTGTGAGAGTTCAGTATTTCCTCCAGGCCTTGTGTTTAAATTTGTGACAGTTCAGTATTTCCTCCAGGCCTTGTGTTTAAATTTCTGACAGTTCAGTATTCCCTCCAGGCCTTGTGTTTAAATTTGTGAGAGTTCAGTATTTCCTCCAGGCCTTGTGTTTAAATTTGTGACAGTTCAGTATTTCCTCCAGGCCTTGTGTTTAAATTTGTGACAGTTCAGTATTTCCCTCCAGGCCCTGTGTTTAAATTTGTGACAGTTCAGTATTTCCCTCCAGGCCTTGTGTTTAAATTTGTGACAGTACAGTATTTCCTCCAGGCCTTGTGTTTAAATTTGTGACAGTTCAGTATTTCCTCCAGGCCCTGTGCTTAAATTTGTGACAGTTCAGTATTTCCTCCAGGCCTTGTGTTTAATTTTGTGACAGTTCAGTATTTCCTCCAGGCCTTGTGTTTAAATTTGTGACAGTTCAGTATTTCCCTCCAGGCCCTGTGTTTAAATTTGTGACAGTTCAGTATTTCCCTCCAGGCCTTGTGTTTAAATTTGTGACAGTTCAGTATTTCCTCCAGGCCTTGTGTTTAAATTTGTGACAGTTCAGTATTTCCTCCAGGCCTTGTGTTTAAATTTGTGACAGTTCAGTATTTCCTCCAGGCCTTGTGTTTAAATTTGTGACAGTACAGTATTTCCTCCAGGCCTTGTGTTTAAATTTGTGACAGTACAGTATTTCCTCCAGGCCTTGTGTTTAAATTTTTGACAGTACAGTATTTCCTCCAGGCCTTGTGTTTAAATTTGTGACAGTTCAGTATTTCCTCCAGACCCTGCGTTTAAAGTTGTGACAGTTCAGTATTTCCTCCGGGCCCTGTGCTTAAATTTGTGACAGTTCAGTATTTCATCCAGGCCCTGTGTTTAAATTTGTGACAGTACAGTATTTCCTCTAGGCCTTGTGTTTAAATTTGTGACAGTTCAGTATTCCCTCCAGGCCTTGTGTTTAAATTTGTGACAGTTCAGTATTTCCTCCAGGCCCTGTGTTTAAATTTGTGACAGTTCAGTATTTCCTCCAGGCCTTGTGTTTAAATTTGTGACAGTTCAGTATTTCCCTCCAGGCCCTGTGTTTAAATTTGTGACAGTTCAGTATTTCCTCCAGGCCCTGTGTTTAAAGTTGTGACAGTTCAGTATTTCCTCCAGGCCCTGTGTTTAAATTTGTGACAGTTCAGTATTTCCTCCAGGCCTTGTGTTTAAATTTGTGACAGTTCAGTATTTCCCTCCAGGCCTTGTGTTTAAATTTGTGACAGTTCAGTATTTCCTCCAGGCCTTGTGTTTAAATTTGTGACAGTTCAGTATTTCCTCCAGACCCTGTGTTTAAAGTTGTGACAGTTCAGTATTTCCTCCAGGCCCTGTGTTTAAATTTGTGACAGTTCAGTATTTCCTCCAGGCCTTGTGTTTAAATTTGTGACAGTTCAGTATTTCCCTCCAGGCCTTGTGTTTAAATTTGTGACAGTTCAGTATTTCCTCCAGGCCTTGTGTTTAAATTTGTGACAGTTCAGTATTCCCTCCAGGCCTTGTGTTTAAATTTGTGACAGTTCAGTATTCCCTCCAGGCCTTGTGTTTAAATTTGTGACAGTTCAGTATTCCCTCCAGGCCTTGTGTTTAAATTTGTGACAGTTCAGTATTCCCTCCAGGCCTTGTGTTTAAATTTGTGACAGTTCAGTATTTCCTCCAGGCCTTGTGTTTAAATTTGTGACAGTTCAGTATTTCCTCCAGGCCTTGTGTTTAAATTTGTGACAGTTCAGTATTTCCCTCCAGGCCTTGTGTTTAAATTTGTGACAGTTCAGTATTTCCCCCAGGCATTGTGTTTAAATTTGTGACAGTTCAGTATTCCCTCCAGGCCTTGTGTTTAAATTTGTGACAGTTCAGTATTTCCTCCAGGCCCTGTGTTTAAATTTGTGACAGTTCAGTATTTCCTCCAGGCCTTGTGTTTAAATTTGTGACAGTTCAGTATTTCCCTCCAGGCCTTGTGTTTAAATTTGTGACAGTTCAGTATTTCCTCCAGGCCTTGTGTTTAAATTTGTGACAGTTCAGTATTCCCTCCAGGCCTTGTGTTTAAATTTGTGACAGTTCAGTATTCCCTCCAGGCCTTGTGATTAAATTTGTGACAGTTCAGTATTCCCTCCAGGCCTTGTGTTTAAATTTGTGACAGTTCAGTATTTCCTCCAGGCCTTGTATTTAAATTTGTGACCGTTCAGTAGTTCCTCCAGGCCCCGTATTTAAATTTGTGACAGTTCAGTATTTCCTCCAGGCCCTGTGTTTAAATTTGTGACAGTTCAGTATTTCCCCCAGGCCTTGTGTTTAAATTTGTGACAGTTCAGTATTTCCTCCAGGCCTTGTGTTTAAATTTGTGACAGTTCAGTATTTCCTCCAGGCCTTGTGTTTAAATTTGTGACAGTTCAGTATTTCCTCCAGGCCTAGTGTTTAAATTTGTGACAGTTCAGTATTTCCTCCAGGCCTTGTGTTTAAATTTGTGACAGTTCAGTATTTCCTCCAGGCCTTGTGTTTAAATTTGTGACAGTTCAGTATTTCCTCCAGGCCTTGTGTTTAAATTTTTGACAGTTCAGTATTTCCTCCAGGCCCTGTGCTTAAATTTGTGACAGTTCAGTATTTCCTCCAGGCCTTGTGTTTAAATTTGTGACAGTTCAGTATTTCCTCCAGGCCTTGTGTTTAAATTTGTGACAGTTCAGTATTTCCCTCCAGGCCCTGTGTTTAAATTTGTGACAGTTCAGTATTTCCCTCCAGGCCTTGTGTTTAAATTTGTGACAGTACAGTATTTCCTCCAGGCCTTGTGTTTAAATTTGTGACAGTTCAGTATTTCCACCAGGCCTTGTGTTTAAATTTGTGACAGTTCAGTATTTCCTCCAGGCCTTGTGTTTAAATTTGTGACAGTTCAGTATTTCCTCCAGGCCCTGTGTTTAAATTTGTGACAGTTCAGTATTTCCTCCAGGCCTTGTGTTTAAATTTGTGACAGTTCAGTATTCCCTCCAGGCCTTGTGTTTAAATTTGTGACAGTTCAGTATTCCCTCCAGGCCTTGTGTTTAAATTTGTGACAGTTCAGTATTCCCTCCAGGCCTTGTGTTTAAATTTGTGACAGTTCAGTATTCCCTCCAGGCCTTGTGTTTAAATTTGTGACAGTTCAGTATTTCCTCCAGGCCTTGTGTTTAAATTTGTGACAGTTCAGTATTTCCTCCAGGCCTTGTGTTTAAATTTGTGACAGTTCAGTATTTCCCTCCAGGCCTTGTGTTTAAATTTGTGACAGTTCAGTATTTCCTCCAGGCATTGTGTTTAAATTTGTGACAGTTCAGTATTCCCTCCAGGCCTTGTGTTTAAATTTGTGACAGTTCAGTATTTCCTCCAGGCCCTGTGTTTAAATTTGTGACAGTTCAGTATTTCCTCCAGGCCTTGTGTTTAAATTTGTGACAGTTCAGTATTTCCCTCCAGGCCTTGTGTTTAAATTTGTGACAGTTCAGTATTTCCTCCAGGCCTTGTGTTTAAATTTGTGACAGTTCAGTATTCCCTCCAGGCCTTGTGTTTAAATTTGTGACAGTTCAGTATTCCCTCCAGGCCTTGTGATTAAATTTGTGACAGTTCAGTATTCCCTCCAGGCCTTGTGTTTAAATTTGTGACAGTTCAGTATTTCCTCCAGGCCTTGTATTTAAATTTGTGACCGTTCAGTAGTTCCTCCAGGCCCTGTGTTTAAATTTGTGACAGTTCAGTATTTCCTCCAGGCCCTGTGTTTAAATTTGTGACAGTTCAGTATTTCCCCCAGGCCTTGTGTTTAAATTTGTGACAGTTCAGTATTTCCTCCAGGCCTTGTGTTTAAATTTGTGACAGTTCAGTATTTCCTCCAGGCCTTGTGTTTAAATTTTTGACAGTTCAGTATTTCCTCCAGGCCCTGTGCTTAAATTTGTGACAGTTCAGTATTTCCTCCAGGCCTTGTGTTTAAATTTGTGACAGTTCAGTATTTCCTCCAGGCCTTGTGTTTAAATTTGTGACAGTTCAGTATTTCCCTCCAGGCCCTGTGTTTAAATTTGTGACAGTTCAGTATTTCCCTCCAGGCCTTGTGTTTAAATTTGTGACAGTACAGTATTTCCTCCAGGCCTTGTGTTTAAATTTGTGACAGTTCAGTATTTCCACCAGGCCTTGTGTTTAAATTTGTGAGAGTTCAGTATTTCCTCCAGGCCTTGTGTTTAAATTTGTGACAGTTCAGTATTTCCTCCAGGCCCTGTGTTTAAATTTGTGACAGTTCAGTATTTCCTCCAGGCCTTGTGTTTAAATTTGTGACAGTACAGTATTTCCTCCAGGCCCTGTGTTTAAATTTGTGACAGTTCAGTATTTCCTCCAGGCCTTGTGTTTAAATTTGTGACAGTTCAGTATTTCCTCCAGGCCCTGTGCTTAAATTTGTGACAGTTCAGTATTTCCTCCAGGCCTTGTGTTTAAATTTGTGACAGTTCAGTATTTCCTCCAGGCCTTGTGTTTAAATTTGTGACAGTTCAGTATTTCCCTCCAGGCCCTGTGTTTAAATTTGTGACAGTACAGTATTTCCTCCAGGCCCTGTGTTTAAATTTGTGACAGTTCAGTATTTCCCTCCAGGCCCTGTGTTTAAATTTGTGACAGTTCAGTATTTCCTCCAGGCCTTGTGTTTAAATTTGTGACAGTTCAGTATTTCCCTCCAGGCCCTGTGTTTAAATTTGTGACAGTTCAGTATTTCCTCCAGGCCTTGTGTTTAAATTTTTGACAGTACAGTATTTCCTCCAGGCCTTGTGTTTAAATTTGTGACAGTTCAGTATTTCCTCCAGGCCTTGTGTTTAAAGTTGTGACAGTTCAGTCTTTCCTCCGGGCCCTGTGCTTAAATTTGTGACAGTTCAGTATTTCATCCAGGCCCTGTGTTTAAATTTGTGACAGTTCAGTATTTCCTCCAGACCCTGCGTTTAAAGTTGTGACAGTTCAGTCTTTCCTCCGGGCCCTGTGCTTAAATTTGTGACAGTTCAGTATTTCATCCAGGCCTTGTGTTTAAATTTTTGACAGTACAATATTTCCTCCAGGCCTTGTGTTTAAATTTGTGACAGTTCAGTATTTCCTCCAGACCCTGCGTTTAAAGTTGTGACAGTTCAGTCTTTCCTCCGGGCCCTGTGCTTAAATTTGTGACAGTTCAGTATTTCATCCAGACCCTGTGTTTAAATTTGTGACAGTTCAGTATTTCATCCAGACCCTGTGTTTAAATTTGTGACAGTTCAGTCTTTCCTCCGGGCCCTGTGTTTAAATTTGTGACAGTTCAGTATTTCCTCCAGACCCTGTGTTTAAAGCTTTGACAGTTCAGTATTTCCTCCAGGCCTTGTGTTTAAATTTGTGACAGTTCAGTATTTCCTCCAGGCCTTGTGTTTAAATTTGTGACAGTTCAGTATTTCCTCCAGGCCTTGTGTTTAAATTTGTGACAGTTCAGTATTTCCTCCAGACCCGGTGTTTAAAGCTGTGACAGTTCAGTATTTCCTCCAGGCCTTGTGTTTAAATTTGTGACAGTTCAGTATTTCCTCCAGGCCTTCTGTTTAAATTTGTGACAGTTCAGTATTTCCTCCAGGCCCTGTGTTTAAATTTGTGACAGTTCAGTATTTCCTCCAGGCCTTCTGTTTAAATTTGTGACAGTTCAGTATTTCCTCCAGGCCCTGTGTTTAAATTTGTGACAGTTCAGTATTTCCTCCAGGCCCTGTGTTTAAATTTGTGACAGTTCAATAGTTCCTCCAGGCACTGTGTTTAAATTTGTGACAGTTCAGTATTTCCTCCAGGCCTTGTGTTTAAATTTGTGACAGTTCAGGATTTCCTCCAGGCCCTGTGTTTTAATTTGTGACAGTTCAGGATTTCCTCCAGGCCCTGAGTTTAAATTTGTGACAGTTCAGTATTTCCTCCAGACCTTGTGTTTAAATTTGTGACAGTTCAGTATTTCCTCCAGACCCTGTGTTTAAAGTTGTGACAGTTCAGTATTTCCTCCAGGCCCCGTATTTAAATTTGTGACAGTTCAGTATTTCCTCCAGGCCTTGTGTTTAAATTTGTGACAGTTCAGTATTTCCTCCAGGCCCCGTATTTAAATTTGTGACAGTTCAGTATATACTCCAGGCCCTGTGTTTAAATTTGTGTCAGTTCAGTATTTCCCCCAGGCCCTTTGCTTACATTTGTGACTGTTCAGTATATACTCCAGGCCCTGTGTTTAAATTTGTGACAGTTCAGTATTTCCTCCAGGCCTTGTGTTTAAATTTGTGACAGTTCAGTATTCCCTCCAGGCCTTGTGTTTAAATTTGTGACAGTTCAGTATTTCCTCCAGGCCCTGTGGTTAAATTTGTGACAGTTCAGTATTTACTCCAGGCCTTGTGTTTAAATTTGTGACAGTTCAGTATTCCCTCCAGGCCTTGTGTTTAAATTTGTGACAGTTCAGTATTTCCTCCAGGCCCTGTGTTTAAATTTGTGACAGTTCAGTATTCCCTCCAGGCCTTGTGTTTAAATTTGTGACAGTTCAGTATTTCCTCCAGGCCCTGTGTTTAAATTTGTGACAGTTCAGTATTCCCTCCAGGCCTTGTGTTTAAATTTGTGACAGTTCAGTATTTCCTCCAGGCCCTGTGTTTAAATTTGTGACAGTTCAGTATTCCCTCCAGGCCTTGTGTTTAAATTTGTGACAGTTCAGTATTCCCTCCAGGCCTTGTGTTTAAATTTGTGACAGTTCAGTATTTCCTCCAGGCCCTGTGTTTAAATTTGTGACAGTTCAGTATTCCCTCCAGGCCTTGTGTTTAAATTTGTGACAGTTCAGTATTTCCTCCAGGCCTTGTGTTTAAATTTGTGACAGTTCAGGATTTCCTCCAGGCCCTGTGTTCAAAGCTGTGACAGTTCAGTATTTCCTCCAGGCCTTGTGTTTAAATTTGTGACAGTTCAGTATTTCCTCCAGACCCTGTGTTTAAAGTTGTGACAGTTCAGTATTTCCTCCAGGCTCCGTATTTAAATTTGTGACACTTCATTATTTCCTCCAGGCCTTGTGTTTAAATTTGTGACAGTTCAGTATTTCCTCCAGGCCCCGTCTTTAAATTTGTGACAGTTCAGTATATACTCCAGGCCCTGTGTTTAAATTTGTGACAGTTCAGTATTTCCCCCAGGCCCTGTGCTTACATTTGTGACTGTTCAGTATATACTCCAGGCATTGTGTTTAAATTTGTGACAGTTCAGTATTTCCTCCAGGCCTTGTGTTTAAATTTGTGACAGTTCAGTATTTCCTCCAGGCCTTGTGTTTAAATTTGTGACAGTTCAGTATTTCCTCCAGGCCTTGTGTTTAAATTTGTGACAGTTCAGTATTTCCTCCAGGCCTTGTGTTTAAATTTGTGACAGTTCAGTATTTCCCTCCAGGCCCTGTGTTTAAAGTTGTGACAGTTCAGTATTTCCTCCAGGCCTTGTGTTTAAATTTGTGACAGTTCAGTATTTCCTCCAGGCCTTGTGTTTAAATTTGTGACAGTTCAGTATTTCCTCCAGGCCCTGTGTTTAAATTTGTGACAGTTCAGTATTTCCTCCAGGCCTTGTGTTTAAATTTGTGACAGTTCAGTATTTCCTCCAGGCCCTGTGTTTAAATTTGTGACAGTTCAGTATTTCTTCCAGGCCTTGTGTTTAAATTTGTGACAGTTCAGTATTCCCTCCAGGCCTTGTGTTTAAATTTGTGACAGTTCAGTATTTCTTCCAGGCCTTGTGTTTAAATTTGTGACAGTTCAGTATTCCCTCCAGGCCTTGTGTTTAAATTTGTGACAGTTCTGTATTTCCTCCAGGCCTTGTGTTTAAATTTGTGACAGTTCAGTATTTCCTCCAGGCCTTGTGTTTAAATTTGTGACAGTTCAGTATTTCCTCCAGGCCTTGTGTTTAAATTTGTGACAGTTCAGTATTTCCTCCAGACCCTGTGTTTAAATTTGTGACAGTTCAGTATTTCCTCCAGACCTTGTGTTTAAATTTGTGACAGTTCAGTATTTCCTCCAGGCCTTGTGTTTAAATTTGTGACAGTTCAGTATTTCCTCCAGGCCTTGTGTTTAAATTTGTGACAGTTCAGTATTTCCTCCAGGCCCTGTGTTTAAATTTGTGACAGTTCAGTATTTCCTCCAGGCCTTGTGTTTAAATTTGTGACAGTTCAGTATTTCCCTCCAGGCCCTGTGTTTAAATTTGTGACAGTTCAGTATTTCCCTCCAGGCCTTGTGTTTAAATTTGTGACAGTACAGTATTTCCTCCAGGCCTTGTGTTCAAATTTTTGACAGTACAGTATTTCCTCCAGGCCTTGTGTTTAAATTTGTGACAGTTCAGTATTTCTCTCCAGGCCCTGTGTTTAAATTTGTGACAGTTCAGTATTTCACTCCAGGCCTTGTGTTTAAATTTGTGACAGTACAGTATTTCCTCCAGGCCTTGTGTTTAAATTTGTGACAGTTCAGTATTTCCTCCAGGCCTTGTGTTTAAATTTGTGACAGTTCAGTATTTCCTCCAGGCCTTGTGTATAAATTTGTGACAGTTCAGTATTTCCTCCAGGCCCTGTGCTTAAATTTGTGACAGTTCAGTATTTCCTCCAGGCCTTGTGTTTAATTTTGTCACAGTTCAGTATTTCCTCCAGGCCTTGTGTTTAAATTTGTGACAGTTCAGTATTTCCCTCCAGGCCCTGTGTTTAAATTTGTGACAGTTCAGTATTTCCCTCCAGGCCTTGTGTTTAAATTTGTGACAGTTCAGTATTTCCTCCAGGCCTTGTGTTTAAATTTGTGACAGTTCAGTATTTCCTCCAGGCCTTGTGTTTAAATTTGTGACAGTTCAGTATTTCCTCCAGGCCTTGTGTTTAAATTTGTGACAGTACAGTATTTCCTCCAGGCCTTGTGTTTAAATTTTTGACAGTACAGTATTTCCTCCAGGCCTTGTGTTTAAATTTGTGACAGTTCAGTATTTCCTCCAGGCCTTGTGTTTAAATTTGTGAGAGTTCAGTATTTCATCCAGGCCTTGTGTTTAAATTTGTGACAGTTCAGTCTTTCCTCCAGACCCTGTGTTTAAAGTTGTGACAGTTCAGTATTACCTCCAGGCCCTGTGTTTAAAGTTGTGACAGTTCAGTATTTCCTCCATACCCTGTGTTTAAATTTGTGACAGTTCAGTATTTCCTCCAGGCCTTGTGTCTAAATTTGTGACAGTTCAGTATTTCCTCCAGGCCTTGTGTTTAAATTTGTGACAGTTCAGTATTTCCTCCAGGCCCTGTGTTTAAATTTGTGACAGTTCAGTATTTCCTCCAGGCCTTGTGTTTAAATTTGTGACAGTTCAGTATTTACTCCAGGCCTTGTGTTTAAATTTGTGACAGTTCAGTATTTCCTCCAGGCCTTGTGTTTAAATTTGTGACAGTTCAGTCTTTCCTCCAGACCCTGTGTTTAAATTTGTGACAGTTCAGTATTTCATCCAGGCCTAGTGTTTAAATTTGTGACAGTTCAGTATTTCCTCCAGGCCTTGTGTTTAAAGTTGTGACAGTTCAGTATTTCCTCCAGGCCTTGTGTTTAAATTTGTGACAGTTCAGTATTTCCTCCAGACCCTGTGTTTAAATTTGTGACAGTTCAGTATTTCCTCCAGGCCTTGTGTCTAAATTTGTGAGAGTTCAGTATTTCATCCAGGCCTTGTGTTTAAATTTGTGACAGTTCAGTCTTTCCTCCAGACCCTGTGTTTAAAGTTGTGACAGTTCAGTATTACCTCCAGGCCCTGTGTTTAAAGTTGTGACAGTTCAGTATTTCCTCCATACCCTGTGTTTAAATTTGTGACAGTTCAGTATTTCCTCCAGGCCTTGTGTCTAAATTTGTGACAGTTCAGTATTTCCTCCAGGCCTTGTGTTTAAATTTGTGACAGTTCAGTATTTCCTCCAGGCCCTGTGTTTAAATTTGTGACAGTTCAGTATTTACTCCAGGCCTTGTGTTTAAATTTGTGACAGTTCAGTATTTCCTCCAGGCCTTGTGTTTAAATTTGTGACAGTTCAGTATTTACTCCAGGCCTTGTGTTTAAATTTGTGACAGTTCAGTATTTCCTCCAGGCCTTGTGTTTAAATTTGTGACAGTTCAGTCTTTCCTCCAGACCCTGTGTTTAAATTTGTGACAGTTCAGTATTTCATCCAGGCCCAGTGTTTAAATTTGTGACAGTTCAGTATTTCATCCAGGACCTGTCTTTGAGGTTGTGACAGCTCAATATTTCCCCCAGGGCCTGTCTTTAAATTGGAGACAGTTCAGTCTTTCCTGGCCTTGTGTTTACAATTGTGACAGCTCAGTATTTCCTCCAGGACCTGTCTTTACAGTTGTGACAGTTCAGAATTTGCCCCAGGACCTGTCTTTAAAGTTGGGACAGCTCAGTATTTCCTCCAGGACCTGTCTTTACAGTTGTGACAGCTCAATATTTCCTCCAGGCCCTGTCTTTAAAGTGGTGACAGTTCAGTATTTTCCCCAGGACCAGTCTTTATATTTGTGACAGCTCGGTATTTCCCCCAGGCCCTGTCTTTGAAGTTGTGACAGCTCAATATTTCCCCCAGGACCTGTGTTTTCATTTGTGACAGTTCAGTATTTCCTCCAGGCCCTGTGTTTAAAGTTGTGACTGTTCAATATTTCCTCCAGGCCCTGTTTTTAAAGTTGTGACTGTTCAGTATTTCCTCCAGGCCCTGTGTTTAAATTTGTGACAGTTCAGTATTTCCTCCAGGCCTTGTGTTTAAATTTGTGACAGTTCAGTATTTCCTCCAGGCCCTGTGTTTAAATTTGTGACAGTTCAGTATTTCCTCCAGGCCCTGTGTTTAAATTTGTGACAGTTCAGTATTTCCTCCAGACCCTGTGTTTAAATTTGTGACAGTTCAGTATTTACTCCAGGCCTTGTGTTTAAATTTGTGACAGTTCAGTATTTCCTCCAGGCCCTGTGTTTAAATTTGTGACAGTTCAGTATTTCCTCCAGGCCCTGTGTTTAAATTTGTGACAGTTCAGTATTTCCTCCAGGCCTTGTGTTTAAATTTGTGACAGTTCGGTATTTCCTCCAGACCCTGTGTTTAAATTTGTGACAGTTCAGTATTTCCTCCAGGCCTTGTGTTTAAATTTGTGACAGTTCGGTATTTCCTCCAGACCCTGTGTTTAAATTTGTGACAGTTCAGTATTTCCTCCAGGCCTTGTGTTTAAAATTGTGACAGTTCAGTATTTCCTCCAGGCCTTGTGTTTAAATTTGTGACAGTTCAGTATTTCCTCCAGACCCTGTGTTTAAATTTGTGACAGTTCAGTATTTCCTCCAGGCCTTGTGTTTAAATTTGTGACAGTTCAGTATTTCCTCCTGGCCCTGTGTTTAAATTTGTGACAGTTCAGTATTTCCTCCAGGCCCTGTGTTTAAAGTTGTGACAGTTCAGTATTTCCTCCTGGCCCTGTGTTTAAATTTGTGACAGTTCAGTATTTCCTCCAGGCCCTGTGTTTAAATATGTGACAGTTCAGTATTTCCTCCAGGCCCTGTGTTTAAAGTTGTGACAGTTCAGTATTTCCTCCAGGACCTGTGTTTAAAGTTGTGACAGCTCAGTAATTCCCCCAGGACCTGTGTTTACAGCTGTGACAGTTCAGTATTTCCTCCAGGCCTTGTGTCTAAATTTGTGAGAGTTCAGTATTTCATCCAGGCCTTGTGTTTAAATTTGTGACAGTTCAGTCTTTCCTCCAGACCCTGTGTTTAAAGTTGTGACAGTTCAGTATTACCTCCAGGCCCTGTGTTTAAAGTTGTGACAGTTCAGTATTTCCTCCATACCCTGTGTTTAAATTTGTGACAGTTCAGTATTTCCTCCAGGCCTTGTGTCTAAATTTGTGACAGTTCAGTATTTCCTCCAGGCCTTGTGTTTAAATTTGTGACAGTTCAGTATTTCCTCCAGGCCCTGTGTTTAAATTTGTGACAGTTCAGTATTTACTCCAGGCCTTGTGTTTAAATTTGTGACAGTTCAGTATTTCCTCCAGGCCTTGTGTTTAAATTTGTGACAGTTCAGTATTTACTCCAGGCCTTGTGTTTAAATTTGTGACAGTTCAGTATTTCCTCCAGGCCTTGTGTTTAAATTTGTGACAGTTCAGTCTTTCCTCCAGACCCTGTGTTTAAATTTGTGACAGTTCAGTATTTCATCCAGGCCCAGTGTTTAAATTTGTGACAGTTCAGTATTTCATCCAGGACCTGTCTTTGAGGTTGTGACAGCTCAATATTTCCCCCAGGGCCTGTCTTTAAATTGGAGACAGTTCAGTCTTTCCTGGCCTTGTGTTTACAATTGTGACAGCTCAGTATTTCCTCCAGGACCTGTCTTTACAGTTGTGACAGTTCAGAATTTGCCCCAGGACCTGTCTTTAAAGTTGGGACAGCTCAGTATTTCCTCCAGGACCTGTCTTTACAGTTGTGACAGCTCAATATTTCCTCCAGGCCCTGTCTTTAAAGTGGTGACAGTTCAGTATTTTCCCCAGGACCAGTCTTTATATTTGTGACAGCTCGGTATTTCCCCCAGGCCCTGTCTTTGAAGTTGTGACAGCTCAATATTTCCCCCAGGACCTGTGTTTTCATTTGTGACAGTTCAGTATTTCCTCCAGGCCCTGTGTTTAAAGTTGTGACTGTTCAATATTTCCTCCAGGCCCTGTTTTTAAAGTTGTGACTGTTCAGTATTTCCTCCAGGCCCTGTGTTTAAATTTGTGACAGTTCAGTATTTCCTCCAGGCCTTGTGTTTAAATTTGTGACAGTTCAGTATTTCCTCCAGGCCCTGTGTTTAAAGTTGTGACTGTTCAGTATTTCCTCCAGGCCCTGTGTTTAAATTTGTGACAGTTCAGTATTTCCTCCAGGCCCTGTGTTTAAATTTGTGACAGTTCAGTATTTCCTCCAGACCCTGTGTTTAAATTTGTGACAGTTCAGTATTTACTCCAGGCCTTGTGTTTAAATTTGTGACAGTTCAGTATTTCCTCCAGGCCCTGTGTTTAAATTTGTGACAGTTCAGTATTTCCTCCAGGCCCTGTGTTTAAATTTGTGACAGTTCAGTATTTCCTCCAGGCCTTGTGTTTAAATTTGTGACAGTTCGGTATTTCCTCCAGACCCTGTGTTTAAATTTGTGACAGTTCAGTATTTCCTCCAGGCCTTGTGTTTAAATTTGTGACAGTTCGGTATTTCCTCCAGACCCTGTGTTTAAATTTGTGACAGTTCAGTATTTCCTCCAGGCCTTGTGTTTAAATTTGTGACAGTTCAGTATTTCCTCCAGGCCTTGTGTTTAAATTTGTGACAGTTCAGTATTTCCTCCAGGCCTTGTGTTTAAATTTGTGACAGTTCAGTATTTCCCTCCAGGCCTTGTGTTTAAATTTGTGACAGTTCGGTATTTCCTCCAGACCCTGTGTTTAAAATTGTGACAGTTCAGTATTTCCTCCAGGCCTTGTGTTTAAATTTGTGACAGTTCAGTATTTCCTCCAGACCCTGTGTTTAAATTTGTGACAGTTCAGTATTTCCTCCAGGCCTTGTGTTTAAATTTGTGACAGTTCAGTATTTCCTCCTGGCCCTGTGTTTAAATTTGTGACAGTTCAGTATTTCCTCCAGGCCCTGTGTTTAAAGTTGTGACAGTTCAGTATTTCCTCCTGGCCCTGTGTTTAAATTTGTGACAGTTCAGTATTTCCTCCAGGCCCTGTGTTTAAATATGTGACAGTTCAGTATTTCCTCCAGGCCCTGTGTTTAAAGTTGTGACAGTTCAGTATTTCCTCCAGGACCTGTGTTTAAAGTTGTGACAGCTCAGTAATTCCCCCAGGACCTGTGCCTAAAGTTGTGACAGTTCAGTTTTTCGTCCAGTCTGTCTGTTTAAATTTGTGACAGTTCAGTATTTCTCCCAGGCTCTGTGTTTTAAGTTGTGACAGCTCTGTATTTCCCCCAGGCCCTGTCTTCAAAACTGTGACAGATCAGTATTTCCTCCTGGCCCGAAGTTTAAAATTGTGACAGTTTAGTATTTCCTCCAGTCCCAATGTTTACAGTAGGGAAAGTTCAGTATTTTTTCCAGGCCCTGTATTTACAGTTGTGACACTTCAGTATTACCCCACACCCCATGTTTACATTTGTGACAGTTCAGTATTGCCTCCAGGCCCTATGTTTACAGTTGTGACAGTTCAGTATTTCCCCCAGGCCCTGTGTTTAAAATTGTGACAGTTTAGTATTTCCTCCAGCCCTGTGTTTACAGTGGTGAAAGTTCAGTCTTTCCTCCATGCCTTATGTTTAAATTTGTGACAGTTCAGTATTTCTCCCAGGCCCTGTGTTTAAAGCTGTGACTGTTCAGTATTTCCCCCTGGCCCTGTCTTTAAATTTGTGACAATTCAGTGTTTCCCCCCGGACCTGTCATTAAAAGTTGTGACAGTTCAGTATTTCCACCAGGACCTGTGTTTACAGTTGTGACAGCTCACTATTTCTGCCAGGACCTGTGTTTACAGTTGTGACAGCTCACTATTTCACCCAGGACCTGTCTTTAAAGTTATGACACTCAGTGTTTCCTCCAGGCCCTGTGTTTACAGTTGTGACAGCTCAGTGTTTCCTCCAGGACCTGTCGTAATGTTGTGACAGTGCCGTATTTCCCCCAAGGCCTGCGTTTATAGTTATGGCAGATCAGTATTTCCTCCAGGCCCTGTGTTCAAAGTTGTGACAGCTCAGTATTTCACCCAGGACCTATGTTTAAAACTGTGACAGCTCAGTATTTCCCCCAGGCCCTGTGTTTACACTTGTGACAGTTCAGTATTTCCTCCAGGCCCTGTGTTTAAAATTGTGAAAGTTCAGTATTTCTTCCAGGCCCTGTGTTTAAAATTGTGAAAGTTCAGTATTTCCTCCAGCCCTGTGTTTACAGTTGTGACAGTTCAGTATTTCCCCCAGGCCCTGTCTGTAAATTTGTGACAGTTAGTATTTCCTCCAGGACCTGTGTTTACAGATGTGACAGCTCAGTATTTCCCCCATGACCTGTGTTTAAATTTGTGACAGTTCAGTATTTCCCCCAGGACCTGTGTTTACAGCTGTGACAGTTCAGTATTTCCCTCCAATCCCTCTGTTTACCCCTGTGAAGAAGGGTGTTGGAGGGTACAGAGGGACATAGATAGGCTGCAGAGCTGGGCTGAGAGATGGCAAATGGAGTTTAATGCGGAGAAGTGTGAGGTGATTCACTTTGGAAGGAGTAACAGGAATGCAGAATACTGGGCTAATGGGAAGATTCTTGGTAGTGTAGATGAACAGAGAGATCTTGGTGTCCAGGTGCATAAATCCCTGAAGGTTGCTAACCAGGTTAATAGGGCTGTTAAGAAGGCATATGTTGTGTTAGCTTTTATTAGTAGGGGGGTCGAGTTTCGGAGCCACGAGGTCATGCTGCAGCTGTACAAAACTCTGGTGAGACCGCACCTGGAGTATTGCGTGCAGTTCTGGTCACCGCATTATAGGAAGGATGTGGAAGCTTTGGAAAGGGTGCAGAGGAGATTTACTAGGATGTTGCCTGGTATGGAGGGAAGGTCTTACGAGGAAAGGCTGAGGGACTTGAGGTTGTTTTCGTTAGAGAGAAGGAGGAGGAGAGGTGACTTAATAGAGACAAATAAGATAATCAGAGGGTTAGATAGGGTGGATAGTGAGAGTCTTTTTCCTCGGATGGTGATGGCAAACACGAGGGGACATAGCTTTAAGTTGATGGGTGATAGATATAGGACAGATGTGAGAGGTAGTTTCTTTACTCAGAGAGTAGTAGGGTCGTGGAACGCCCTGCCTGCAGCAGTAGTAGATTCGCCAACTTTAAGGGCATTTAAGTGGTCATTGGATAGACATATGGATGAAAATGGAATAGTGTAGGTCAGATGGTTTCACAGGTCGGCGCAACATCGAGGGCCGAAGGGCCTGTACTGCGCTGTAATGTTCTAATTCTAATTCTAAGAGCACTAACAAATCTCCCCCCCAGGATATTGGTACCCCTCTGGTTCAGAGGGAACATTTGAAAAATGTTCTGTGTTTCTATTCTTCCTGCCAAAGTGAAGAACCTCACATCTCTCCACATGATATTCCAGCTGCCACTTTCTTGCCCACTCGCTTAACCCGTCCATCTGCCAATGCAGTATCTTTGTGCCCTCCTCACAGCTTTCAGTACCACCTAACTTTGTATCATCAGCCCATATAAACCCAACATCGGCCGTGTTTGAGAGAGGAACCTTTGTCCTGACAAGTATTAAGAAACAACTGGTTGATATTTTGTGCAGGATATTTCTGCATATTTATTGGAGTTGTTAAGATGGAAGATCTTTAATAAGAGATTAGAGTGTGTCCTTTTGTGTCCTCTCCCACCCTCACATCCAGAATTGGAAACACAAACACACAGAGACACATAGACAGCCAAGTAAACACAGATAGACTAACACGTCCAGATAAAAACACACACGTGCACACACACACACACACACACACACACACACACACACACATAGAAATCCACACCCAGGCACATCCACTCCCACTGATCGAGAGAGAGAAAAACCCACACAGAGACACATATATTCACATTGACCAACTTAGACAGATAAACACACATACTGCCTTCTGTTTAAATACTGTTTTTACAAACATCATAATCTCTCTTTTCTCCTTTTATATTTCACTCTCGGGTTTTAAATTTATTGTCAATCTGATTTCTCAGGGACCAGGAGAATTTTGGCTTTCCTTTTCTTGCCTTTGGGGTCAGGGGTTATTGGTGAATCCCAGTGTCCGTCCAGTCTGTTTACCCCTGACCCAGCGCTGTGTCCCCGAGGGGGGTGGAGGGAGTAGGGAGAGTGTCAGTCCCAACCTCTTAAAGGGACACCGCACTGCCAGAAATGCTCCTTCGGTTTAGATCTTCGAAGGAATCAGTAGGAAATTGAACAAGGATGGGAACAAAATGACATTGAATCTTCCAATATTAATTTATTCAGTGATGTTAATAAACAGCAAATTATCTGCCAACCCCAAATTCACACAAATACTATTGTGAATCCGGATTAATAATTTTAAAGGAGAACCTGTTGTTAATTACTTGCATTTCATTTGCTAAAAAATGACCAAGACCTTGTTTATTTCAGGATGTAATATTAATAAAAAACTTAGGAAGACAGGAGGAGGCCGTTCGGCCCCTCGAGCACGTCCAATCCCCAGGAGACATTTTATTCCTCACCCTCTCCCTTACTATGTGTGTGTGTCTCTCTCTCTCAACCCGTCTCTCTCTCTCTCTTTCCCTCACCCCGTCTATCTCTCTCTCTCTCTTTCCCTCACCCCATCTATCTCTCTCTCTCTCTTTCCCTCACCCCGTCTATCTCTCTCTCTCTCTTTCCCTCACCCCGTCTATATCTCTCTCTCTCTCTTTCCCTCACCCCGTCTATCTCTCTCTCTCTCTCTTTCCCTCACCCCGTCTATCTCTCTCTCTCTCTCTTTCCCTCACCCCGTCTATCTCTCTCTCTCTCTCTTTCCCTCACCCCGTCTATCTCTCTCTCTCTCTCTCTTTCCCTCACCCTGTCTATCTCTCTCTCTCTCTCTCTTTCCCTCACCCTGTCTATCTCTCTCTCTCTCTTTCCCTCACCCCGTCTATCTCTCTCTCTTTCCCTCACCCCGTCTATCTCAATCTCTCTCTTTCCCTCACCCCGTCTATCTCTCTCTCTCTTTCCCTCATCCTGTCTATCTCTCTCTCAGAAGACGACTAAAAAATCAAATAGGATTGCAGAAAATACGGAAGTATGGGGTTGAAGGTGATTTAAAGCTTTGGATCAGAAATTGGCTAGCTGAAAGAAGACAGAGGGTGGTGGTTGATGGGAAATGTTCATCCTGGAGTTTAGTTACTAGTGGTGTACCGCAAGGATCTGTTTTGGGGCCACTGCTGTTTGTCATTTTTATAAATGACCTGGAAGAGGGTGTAGAAGGGTGGGTTAGTAAATTTGCGGATGACACTAAGGTCGGTGGAGTTGGGGATAGTGCCCAAGGATGTTGTAGGGTACAGAGGGACATAGATAGGCTGCAGAGCTGGGCTGAGAGATGGCAAATGGAGTTTAATGCGGAGAAGTGTGAGGTGATTCACTTTGGAAGGAGTAACAGGAATGCAGAGTACTGGGCTAATGGGAAGATTCTTGGTAGTGTAGATGAGCAGAGAGATCTTGGTATCCAGGTACATAAATCCCTGAAAGTTGCTACTCAGGTTAATAGGGCTGTTAAGAAGGCATATGGTGTGTTAGCTTTTATTGGTAGGGGGATCGAGTTTCGGAGCCACGAGGTCATGCTGCAGCTTTACAAAACTCTGGTGAGACCGCACCTGGAGTATTGCGTGCAGTTCTGGTCACCGCATTATATTGGTAGTGTTCCCTACTGGATCTCTTGTTGCGGCATCAGTTCTCATGTGGCCTTGGAACCTGCCGTCACCAGCTTAAAAAGAATCCATTGTGGCTCTGCCCCTGAGCCCAATGGGTTAATTTGTCCAATTCTATCTGTCAATTTAGAAATGTAAAATTTAACAATGTCCAATATGTATAAATTTGACTCTCAGCAATGCAAAAAGCTGCAGTGGGTTAAGTTCTTTGTTTGCCTCCAAGGGCGCGGAGCAAAACATTCTCAGCGACGTCATTTTCTGAAACTTTTTTTTTCTGATCGAAAACAACTATCCATTTTAAATTTATTTCAATCCTTTTGGTATCCTTAGGGTTTAAAAACAACAAAATCATGTGTAATATTTTCAAATTCAAAGGAAAGCATCTCCATCAGGAAAGACAGCATTTTAGATTACACTCCAATTGTTTCCACATTTTTTAGTATTTTTTGTAAGAGGTTCCTAATCCAAGGATTTTTACAACAAAGATGATTCCAATTCCAATTCATTGCAATAATATTTAAAAATCAAAATTGCCGATGTTATATGAGTGAGTCCTCTGTCCGGAACTTAAGACTCCTCCAAAACTCGACATGCTAAACTTGAAAGTTCATTGTGGTTGCAAATGACATTTCCAGTTCTTCAACTTAAACAGGTCAATTAACCTTAACAGTATTAATTCAATTCAGACTTATTAACTGATAATACTTATTAACTACACACAGAACAGAATAGCACGTGCTTATTTTAAAATATAGGTAAATTACATCATTTTCTTGCTCTTACTTCAGGCGCCTTTTCAAATGACTGTAATAAAACCAAAAACTAAATAAAAAGTTATTTAACATTCTTACAACAAAAGACTTAACACCAGGTCCTTACACAAACTTAAATCTTTTTAAACAGACAGAATCTTTCCTTTACCTCCTTTTCTATCCTTTCTTTCCCTTAAAACAATATAACAGTCAGTAAAACATGTCTTCAAATTTAGACTGCAAAATAAAACAATAGCAGACTTTCCAATTAAAACAATGTTCCAAACCCCAAATTAGATTTCTGCCAGACCTTCAGACCTTCAAGGCTGAAGCTTATCCCTCAGAAAATTGTTCATTGCCTTTTCACAATTGCAAAACCAACTAAAAATAAAACTTTAACTTAAAATATAATTCAATTTTATATCCCATTCCTGGGTGCACAACACTAAATAGAAATGAACACACTCAACAATCACTTTTCACAATCATTTAATTCCAAACAACTTCATCGACTTCAATTTTCAACATTAAAGCCAGACAACAAAGAGTTAACGACAGTCACTTTTACAGAACACAAACTGTACATCCCAGATATTCAATTCATTCGTGGAAGCTTCCACCATTCTCACAATTGAATCAAATACACCGTAACTTGTTTTTACTTTAAAACATACCTATCTTTAAAACACATATTTACCGTGACACTTCTGCATCTCCTTCAAGGGGGCAAACGGACGTGGGTCGCCTTTCTCCAGAGGACATGGATTACTCGTCCCCGGGGGCGACCCTTCCTTCTTGGAAGCCGTTAAGTCCATTCTTGCATCTACTTTCTCAAAACCTTCTAATTTTACGAGTTAATTTCTATGGAGTAAACAACATTAACACAAACAAAAGACAAAACCACACACAAAGAGACGAACAGGCGCAGTTAATGTTAAATTCTCAAGGTCAGTGAACCGGCTCATCCCTGTCTCTTCAGGTCAACGGTATTTTCGTTCTCCAACTCTTGTCACCCGCATCTTTCTCCAGGGCCAGATCAGCGGGTGTACTCAGGAGCCCCGAAAACGTGCCTGTTGGGTCAATTTGGTAATTTAGTTACAGCCCCAGTCATCTCTGTCCCATATCTTGTCACCGTATTTTACTCACTTCCCATGTGTGAGAGTTAACTTCGTATACTCAATGGGATCAGGTATTCGGCCCAGCCAATGATGCCAGATTCCTAAATTTACTGGATTTTCCACTTATCTACTTTTCAACTTCCCTTCGCAGAATTACTCACTTCCCATGTGTGAGATTTAACTTACTCAATTTTAGAACTTTTCTGATCAGGTTTCATCCAATTCTTCCTTGACCACTCTGTTCCCCCTCTCCCAGTTATCTGGCCTTCACGTGGGGCCCAGTCGCCCTCTTAATTCCGGCTCAGGCAGCGTGATTGAGACACTAGGGTCGCAGAAAAGTTGACTTACCCCTGATCCTGTCGATTAGTTTTTTCACTAGGTTCTTTTGGATCCCGTGAACTCAGGGATCCTGCCGACTACACAAAACTGTTGGAGAAAATCCAGATTGTGCCCAATTGTTGTACAAATTCTCTGGACTCAGACGTTGGGAACAAACACTTTATTTTTGATATCATGGGGGAGCAGCACTGGATCGCCTTTAGGTAAGGTGTGCTCCCCCATGATATCAAAAATAAAGTGTTTGTTCTCAACGTCTGAGTCCGGAGAATTTGTTCAACAATTGGGCACAATCTGGATTTTCTCCAACAGTCATCCGTCTGCAGTGACAGTTCAGGGGATTGTTTCTCCATGGACCGAGTCACCACACAATCAGTGAGAATGCCAGGGACCTTCTCCTGTAACTGCTCTGTCTCCCTGACCTCTTTTGGTCTCTCCAGAGCTACTGGGGAAGCTGCCACCTTTTCCCCTGTCAGATCATTACCCAGGAGCTGATCGACCCCTCCACCGGTAAACTAGGTACAATCCTCATGTTTACCAGTCTTGAAACTGGGTCACATTCCAAGTGCAGTCGATATACAGGTATGGTCATATATCATCTTCCGATACCATTCACTAACACTCTAGCATTCACTGCACTCTCTCGGGTAAAGGTCCTTTCCCAGCAGAAGGGTTTGTTTGGCCCCTGTATCCCTCAGTATGATTATGGGTTTGCTTGTCCCACTCGAGGGGTATGGGGTCACTTTTCCTTGGAATACAAATTCCTGGTAACTCTCTGGGATTTTGTTAAGTTTTCCTGCACGCTCTGTGGTGGGGTTACTGTGTCTGACTGTTACAGTTAAAGGCACAGCCTGACCTGCTGTGCTTTCCATCAGGGCCCGTTTTCCAGCACTGATCTAGTGGACTCTCATTAATCCTACAGGTTTTCCCCGTCACTTCCATTAGTCAACTCGATGGTGATCTGCCTTATTACTGTGGAAACACGCAGATCTTCAGCCATTACTCCTGCTCTCAGCACCTATTTGGTCTGAGGATGGACCCTTGTGTGTCCCGCTTCTTGCCCATGACTGCTCGGGCTCCGATCTCCCTTCCACCTTTTATTCACGGATCTTTGGGGTGACGAGGAAAGGGTTTTCCTCTGGGGTTAAGGCTTTGTGTACATGGGAAAATTCATCAGCCAGAATACCTTTGAACCTTCTGTCCCTCTAGGTGGGTTTTACTGGGAGGGGGCGAGTTTGTGAACTCCTCGAGAGGGTTCACCGCTCTGAGGGTTTCATATGTGGGCTCTATCTTGAGCGCTCATATCACTGGCCAAAAACAAACACAAAAATGGACTGTAAAATCTTCTATAGATACGTGAAAAGGAAACGTTTAGCTAAGACAAATGTGGGTCCATTACAGGCAGTGTCAGGAGAATTTATAATGGGGAATAGAGAAATGACAGAGAAGCTAAATGATTACTTTGTGTCTGTCTTCACTGAGGAAGATACAAGAAATCTCCCAGAATTAGAAGATCCAAGGGATTCGTGTGAATGAGGAAATGGATTTAATTAGTATGAGTAAGAAGGTTGTCTTGGAGAAATTAATGGAGCTGAAGGTTGACATGTCCCCAGGACCTGATATTCTACATCCCAGAGTGTTGAAAGAGGAAGCTTTGGAAATAGTGGATACATTGGTGAATATCTTTCAATATTCTGTAGATTCTGGAACTGTTCCTGTAGATTAGAAGATAGAAAATGTCTTCCCAGTATTTAAGAATGGAGGGAGAGAGAAAACAGGGCACTACAGACATGTTAGCCTTACATCAGTCTCTGGGAACAAGCTATACTCTATTCTAAAGAATGTGATAAATGGATCTGATTGGGCAGAGTCAACATGGATATATAAATGGGAAACAATGTTTGACGAATCTGTTGGAGTTTTTTGAGGATGTTGCTGACAGAATTGATAAAGGGAATTCGGTGGACGTGGTATACTTGGATTTTCAGAAAGCTTTTGATAAAGTCCCCGACAGGAGGTTGGTTAGTAAAATTGAAGCACATGGGATAGGAGATGATGTACTGGCATGGATTAAGGATTAGCTATCAGGCAGAAAGCAGAGAGTAGGAATAAATGGGCAATTCTTGCCTTGGCAGGCTGTGACTAGTGGGGTACTGCAGGGATCAGTGCTTGGGCCCCGGCAGTTCACAATATGTATCAATGACTTGGATGTGGGGACCAATGTAATATTTCCAGGTTTTCAGATGCCAGTAAACTAGATGGGAATGAGTGTTGATGAGGAAGATGCAAAGCGGCTTCAAGGGGATTTGGACAGCCGTAGTGAGTGGGCAAGAACATGGCAGTTGAAATATAATGTGGAAAAATGTGAGGTTATCCACTTCGGTAGCAGGAACAGATGTGCAGAGTATTTCTTAAACGGTAAGAGAGTAGAAAGTGTAGTTTTACGAAGGGACCTGGATGTCCTCGTCAATAAGTCAGTGAAAACAAACATGCAGGTGCAGAAAGCAATTAGGAAGACTAATGGTATGTTAGCCTTTATTGAAGTGGATTTGAGTGCAGTAGTAGTGACGTTTTGCTGCAATTGTATGAAACCTTGGTTAGACTGCCCCTGGAGTAATGTGTGCAGTTTTGGTCCCCTTACCTTAGGAAGGATTTTATGATCATAGAGGGAGTGCAATGACGGTTCATCAGACTTGTTCCCGAGATGGCGGGACCATCCCATGAAGAGAGATTGGGGAAACTGGGCCTGTATTCTCTAGAGTTTCGAAGAATGAGAGGTGATCTTATTGAAACCTACAAAATACTGAAAGTGATAGACAGGGTAGATGCAGCTAACATGTATCCCCTGGTTGGGGAGTCTAGAACCAGGGGAAACAATTTCAAAATAAGTGGAAATGCACTTAGGACAGAGATGAGGAGACATGCCTTTTCTCAGAGGGTTGTGAATCTTTGGAATTCTCTACCCCAGAGGGCTGTGGAAGCTCAGTCATTGAGTATGTTTAAAGCAGATATTAACAGATTTATAAATGGAGTCATAGAGTAGTACAGCATAGAAACAGGCCCTTCGGCCCACCGCGTCTGGGCTGACTATAATGCCGATCTATACTAATCCCAACTGCTTGCATTAATTCCATATCCCTCTATGCCTTGCTCATTTAAGTACCTGTCCAGATGCCTCTTAAATGTCGTTACTGTTCCTGCCTCCACCACATCCTCAGACAGTTCATTCCAGATACCCACTATTCTTTGTGTGAAACATTTACCCCTTTGATCCCTTTAAACCTCCTCCCTCTCACCTTAAATCTATGCACTCTAGTTTTAGTCACCCCTACCATGGGAAACAGACTCTGGCTATCTCCCCTTTCTATGCCTCTCATAATTTTATATACCTCTATCATGTCTCCTCTCAGCCTCCTTCGTTCCAGGGAAATCAGACCCAGCCTATCCAGTCTCTCTTTATAACTCAAGCCCTTCAAACCAGGCAACATCCTTGTGAATCTTTTCTGCACCCTCTCTAGCTTAATCACATCTTTTGTGTAGTGCGGCGACCAGAACTGACCACAATACTCCAAATGCGGCCTAACCAAGTTCTGCACAACTGTAACATGACGTCCCGACTCTGTTCCTCAATGCCTCGGCCTAAATACCAGTGACATAACGGGAAATGGGGATTGTGTCAGAAAAAGGCATTGAAGTGGATGATCAGCTATTATCATATTGAATGGTGGAACAGGCTCGATGTCCTACTGCTGCTCCTATGTTCCAATGTTCCGAAATTGCTTAACTCTTTCAAGCGCCAGGTAGGTTTGGTCAGGCTGCTTTACAAAGATTCTGAATTTCTGCTGGTCCAGCTCCAGTACTATCTCATATGGGCCCAGGATAGCATTTTAAGTCCTCTCATAATCTGATGAACTTTCATCTTTTCCTCTTATTTTATTTTGTAAAACCAGCATCCAGTTCTCTGACGGTCATTGCAGTTGCTTTGAAAACTTTTTAAAAGTAATGAAAAGTGCTGCCATATCCTCCTCATTGAACTTTAGAATGAACTGGGAGATCTTTAAGAGCTCAGCACATGATCCTGAGCTAGGGATAGCTCCGTCAGCAGCTGTGCCTTCACTGGGTGTACTGGGACTTCCTCTAGTTGTTTGAGCCACCTTAATTCCCTTTTCTCCTTCTCCTTCTGGAACACTCTTACTTTTTCCCTTTCTTGACTCTCACTCTGCTCTTTCTCGCTCTCTCTGGAATTCTAATTCAAGTCTCTTCTGTTCTAGTTTTACCTTAGCTAACATTACTCTATCTTTTAGTGATTCTAACCCTGTTTGAGCCTTCAGATTCAAGTGAAATATGGTTGGTCACAGTCTTACTATTTCGGGTTTCCTAGCTTTTGGACGGAGTGTAATCCCTAACCTTCCAGCTACATTACTCAACTTTCCAGCAGACAGGGTTTTAACCTGTACCAAGTTACTTCACTCTGTATGTAACACCTTTATTCAAAAAGGGAGGCAGACAGAAAGCAGGAAACTACAGGCCAGTTAGCTTCACATTTGTCTTGGGGAAAAAGTTGGAAGCTATTATTAGAGGTGGTATAATCGGCACTTAGACCAAATCGAGGTAATCAGGCAGAATCAACATGGCTTTATGAAAGTTAAATCATGTTTAATCAGTTTGTTGGAGTTCTTTGATGGAGTTACATGTGCTGTGGATCAAGGGGAACCGGTGGATGTACTGTACTGAGATTTCTATAAGGCATTTGATAAGATGCCACATCAAAGTTTACCGCAGAAAATAAAAGCTCATGGTGAAGGGAGTAACTTATTGGTATGGATAGAAGATTGAGTAGCGAACAGGAAACCGAGTGTCGGCATAAATGGGTCATTTTCTGGTTGGCAAGATTAAACAAGTGGTGTGCGACGGGGATCAGTGCTGGGGCTTCACCTTTTTACAATTTATATTAATGAATTGGATGAAGGGACCGAAGGTATAGTTGCTAAATTTTCCGATGACACAAAGATATGTAGGAAACTAAGTTATGAACAGGACATAGGGGACTGCAAAGGAATATAGATAGGTTAAGTGAGTGGGAAAAGACCTGGAAAATGGAGTATACTGCAGGAAAGTGTGAAATTGCCCACTTTGGCAGGAACAATAAAAAGGAAGCCTGTTATCTAAATGGTGAGAGATTGCAGTGCTCTGAGATGCAGAGGGATCTGGGTGTCCAAGTGCATGAATCACAAAAGGCTAGTAAGCAGGTACAGCACGTAACTGGAAAGCTAATAGAATGTTATTGTTTACTGCTAGAGAAATTGAATAGCAAAGTATGGAGGTCATGCTTCAGTTTCACAGGGCATTGGTGAGACCACATCTGGAGTATTGTGTACAGTTTTGGTCTCCTTGTTAATAGAAGAATGTAAATGTATTGGGGGCAGTAAAGAGAAGGCTTATGAGACTGATAGCTGGAATCGGCGGGCCGTCTTATGAGGGAATATTGGACAGGTTAGGCTTGTATCCGCTGCAGTTTAGAAGGGTAAGAGGCGGCTTGATTGAAACATATAGGACTCCGGGGGGTCTTGACGGGGTGGATGTGGAAAGGATGTTTCCCATTGTGGGAGAATCTAGAATTAGGGGTCACTATTTAAAAATAAGGGGTGGGGGTCACCCATTTAACACACAGATGAGGAGATTTTTTTCCTGTGAGGGTCGTGTGTTTTTGGAAATCTCTTCCTCAAAAGGCGCTGGAAGCAGAGTCTTTGAATATTTGTAAGGCAGAGGTAGATAGATTATTGATAAGCAAGGGGTTGAAGGTTATCGGGGGCTGGTGGAAATGTGAAGTCGAGTTTACAATCAGATTAGTCATGATCTTATTGAATGGCAGAGCAGGCCTGAGGCGCCGAGTGCCCTACTCCTGCTCCTAATTCATCTGTTCATATTTTCATAAACTGTGGCTTAGGATGGTACTGTCTCCGAATGTGAACTTTTTAGTGCTGTAGCAGCGAAAGCCACAATAAAATCTACATTGAAATCTTCATTTTTTTCTGGGAATCAATTGTTTTTCCTACTTCTAATTTCTCGTTTGTCATTGGGTTACAATCAATTTCTGTTACAGCCATGTGAGGAGTGGTCCCAGGTCCCCTCTTGTCCTATCTCAGATTTGACCACAGTAGGCTTTATTCCTTTTTAGCAGTGGACGTGCTGACCACCTCAGTGAGTATTTTACCTTATACTTTTATTGTGCTCGTGAAAGAGCCAATCAGACAGGTTTTCTTGAGATTAAACAAGAGGTGAGTTTATTAGACTTAACAAACTAAACTGGATCTAAATAAAATAATAAACATGTACGCCAGACATTCACGCAGACACGAGAATCATACACAAATAAATTAGAGTGAGAAATACACTGGTGTTGGATGAGAGTCCATGATAAATAAAAAAAAATACACAGTCTGTGAGGTTGGATAATTCTGTGGTCTGCGCCTTTGCCACTCTTGCATATGAGTTTCATGTCATCTGCAGGAGTTGAAATTGTTTATTTTTACATTTAATTCTATATCATGTATCTATCTATATGTCAGGAACAGCACTGGTTCTAACACGGACCCCTGAGAAATAGCACTGTACACTCCCCCTCCCCCAGAATAAACAATGTCTGTTCACAACTTCTCTCTGCTTTCTGTCCCTGAGTCAATGTCATATCCACACTATCACTGTCACATTAATTCATGTCTTCCATTTTTCATAACAAGTCTATGAAATGTCATTTGATCACAGGCCTTTTGAAAGTTCATATACATAACACGAAACAAGCTGACCTCATCAACACTCACAGTTATGTCATCAACTAACTTGATCAAGATTATCAGACATGATTGATTATCAAGCTATCCATCCTGTTTGTCATTTATTATCAGATGTTTTTCCAAGAAAGATATATTTTTGAGCTGGGTTATGGCCTCCAGAAATTTCCAATCGCCGACATAAGACTGTTTGGTCAGAAGTTACAGGGTTTATCCCATCTCTTTTTTTAAACAGGGTGCATAATTTACAGTCCTCCACTCCCCTGTCACTACTCCCATAGCCAAGGAGGAGTGAAAGCTTCTGGCCAGTGACTCTGCCACTCCTTCCCTTAACAAACCTCATACATAACATCCAGTCTGGGTAAATGTTCTACTTTATTTTGGGACACTAAATGTTGGTTTGACAGGGGTTAACTGAATATGTTTGTTCAGTGTGTGTAATTAATGTCAGTCTCCATGCACCCTAATTGAGTCATTGGAGAGTGTTCCACTTCCATTAATAAGGGATTTCTTTCAATGTGTTATTCCAAGCCGGGAGCATCACCCCCACACTAACAGCAGCTCCAGAGAGTGGGAAAGGATTGATCAGAATCTGAGAACAATAGATTGGAATTTTACAAAAATGGTCAGCAAGAGTTTATCCTATTGGTTTGGCGAAGTTACTGCAGATTATTATTGGAGAAAATTAGAAATGCAAATCTATTATGCACTAAAGATGATTCAAACGATTTACTATCCCATCCTCGCTATTATTGGTGTCCCTGGTAAGTCTCTGTATCCAACTATTATATCTATAAACTATATGTCACTGACTTGTGCTCTTTGCATGTAAATCCTGGGAATACTGAAGCCTCTGTCTTCAGTCTCTCTCACAAAGTCTGCTCCCTATCCACTGTCTATATCGACCTCACTAGCCAATGGCTGAGGCTGAAACAGACTGTTTACAACCTCTATGTTCTATTTATACCTGAGCTGAGTTCATCGTCATGTTCTCTCCATCACTTAACCTGCCTAATACCACTTCTGTAATATCACCCATGTCCACCTCTGTCTCAAAACATCTTCTGCATAAGCCCTCATCCGTGCCTTTGTTAAATCCACACTTGACTATTCCAATTCTGTCCTGGTCACCCTCCCAGTTATAAACCTCCATAAACCACAGACCATCCAGAGCTCTGCTGCCTGTAAACTAATATACACCAAATCCCGATCACCCATCACCCCAAATCCTGATCACCCATCAACCCTGTGCTCACTGATCTACATTGGCTCCCGGTCTGGCAGCACCTTAATTTAAATATTCTCATTCTTGTGTTTGAATCCCTCCATGGCCTCACCCCTCCAATTAGTCCCATTTCCCTGTCCATATCCCATATTCTTGAAAATCTTATGCCTTCAACTCTTTTCCCAATTCCCCATTGAAAGTGAGTTGCTTTTTCTCTCTATCCCTCCCGGCTGTGAATTTCGTGCTGGTGCCAATGTTACAGAAACCTTGATCCATAAAATGATGCTATCTGCACAGCCGGTCGCTTCTAGTGTGGCCAACACAGTGCCCCATGCTGGGCAGGGGACTTGCCCGGGCGTACTTGGTATGTGCTGTTAGTGTAAGGAGGGTTCAAGGTGACGTCAGTGCACCAGCCCAACAGTGTTGATGTCTTTCCTTGAAACTTGGTCTGTGGATGTCCACTGACAACCTGTGTTAGTCACTTGTTATTTCAAAGGACCAGGCATCCAACTTACAGGTCAGGGGCTTTTGACTTGCTAATGCCATTGTAAAGTTAGTGGAGGTGCTTTGGATGTTTTTCTGGACGTTGTGTTGTGAGCTGCTGCAGACATTCAGGCAGGACAGAGGACTTTGTGACCCAATTCTGGACGAGGTTTGGGGACTGTAGTTACTGTGTCTCTGGGTCTGTAACATGACCAACAAATGGAGCAGAGGCTGCAGAGAGGGGAATCTATGTCAAAAGGCAAGAGGAGGGGGCTCTGCCCTACCCACCAGAGAAGCTTGATCCTGCATGGCAGCAAGCATGGATCACATGACCTCAGTCTGAGCTTCCATTGCAGCACTGAGACGTTGGGTGTCTGCCGTCTGTGCTGCAGTGGAAGCTGAGACAATGATTACCAGATACTGTATCATGGCTGGGTCTGCTAGTGATGTCATGGAGTTAGTGACCACTTCCACAGGGGAAAGAGTGGGCTTCAGTCTCTGTGAAATGCCCTGTGCCATGTTGGAGCCGGACTCCTCCATGTTCCTTAACAGTGATAACAGACTGTCTGACAGGTCTGTCAATGGACAAAGTATCTCAGTGTACATGTCCATCAGCATTCTCCTGTATGCAGTTCCAGCAATGTTCATATCTGAGTCCTGTGTATTATAACACATTTGTGACCTCGCCCTCTGGTGAGCTGACACATGAACTATCCTTTCCCCCTGGCCTGGCTGCAGCTCACTCGTGCTCGGTGACTCACCACGTGCAGATTCCGACTCTGTACCAGCCTCTAAAGCACACACAGTGTAAGTATTTGATCTGTTGGCTGTGAGTATTAGACCAAGTGATGGTGCTTCGCCATCAGTGCTGTGCTGCTGCTCTCTCTCTGTCTCCTGGAGCTGCTGTGACTGGAAAGCTGGTAGTTTTGAGTTATAATTGGAAAGTTTAAAATTAGAAGGGGAAAGTTGGGGTGAGGGATTGAGGGTGGGATGGAAAGCAGGAGGTCAATGGTCCCACCATCTGAAGCTTGTACATCATCCCAGACAGCAGGATGAGGGGGAAGTGGGAGTTAACAAGGGACATAAGGCAGGAACATAGCATCATCCTGAATACTGTCGGTGATGCCGGATGCTACGGGCTCTGTCACAGCCGGTCCCATGATGTGAAGAACCATCTCGTCCCTCAGGCTCAGGGGATGAAGTTATGCCTAGCCCTCGCCGGAACACTGCTGTATCCTGTGATTATGGGCCGCCTTGTCCTGTACGAGAGAGCAGAATGGCAGTGATTGTGTTTCACTGTGTTTGGGTGATTTGCCTACCATAGCTGAATAGTTGGAGGTATGTGGAGGCATTGAGAGGTGGGTGTGAGGCTGGCATCAGTGGAATGTGTGTGAGGGTGAGGTGGAGTAAGTGAATGTTTGGTTTGAATCCTGAGTGTTGGGGATTGCTGATGGGTGAGTGATGGGGGTGTGGTACATTGAGCAGTGTGAGAGGTTGGTTGTGTTGGGGGTAGGAGATGCCATGTGAGATGAATTCACCGGCATTGATCACCCGTGTGAGCTCATTAAACTTCTTCCGACTCTGCTGCCAGGTCCTCGGGGCCGGACTTCTTGCATTGACCTCCCTGGCCACCTGCTCCCATTCCCTTCAGAGAGTGTTACTTGAGGGTCTCGGCCAAACGCCATGAAAACGTGGCCTCCCTCCTCCTGTCCCCCTCCATGACTAAGGCCTCCATCACCACATCCGTGAACTGCAGATCCCCCTCTCTGTCCTAGGATTCCATTTACCTTGTTTCCAATTGCAGAATTCACAGTCAGCAGCACACACAGCCTCCTGTGATTCAGTGCAGCTTCCCTTTAAGAGGGACAGACTGCCTTTAAAAGCTGAATGCTGGCTGAAACACGAACCAGCCTCACGCACACTTCCCTCCCAGTTAATGTGCAGACAGACATCAGCGTGGGTCACCCTGGGCAGCAAGAAGAATTCATGGAAATGAGGAGAAAGCAGAAGCTTTGTGTGTCACCTGCCTCAACAAGAACGGGCACGGGGAAATCATGAATCACAAACCCTACGCACAGAAGGAGGATATTCGGCCCATTGTGTCAGTGCAGTCTCTTTGAAAGAGTTATCAAATTAGTTCCTCTCTCCTCCTCTTGACCCACACCCCAGCTTTTTAAATTCCAATTCATGTATTTGCTGAATTCTCTTTTGAAAGATATTATTGAATCTGCTTCCACCATGTTTGCAGGCAGTGAATTCCAGATCCCAACAACTCGCTGTGTAAGAAAATTCTCCTCATTTCACCTTTGGTTCTTTGTCAATTACCTTCAATCTGTGTCTTCTTAATACTGAACTTAATGACACTGATAACAGTTTCACATTAATTAACCTATCAAAACCCTTCATGATTTTGAATTCTATATTTAATCTCCCCTTACCCTTCACTGCTCTAAAGAGAACAATCCCAGCTTTTCCAATCTCTCCACGTAACTGAATTCCCAGATCCCTGGTACAATTCTAGTAAATCACCTCAGTATATTCACTAAGTCCTTGACATCCTTACCAAAGTGTGGTGATCAGAATTGGACACAATTCTCCAGCTGGGACCTAACCAATGATGGATAAACATCAGCATTTCCTCCTGAGTTTTATTACTCTGTGCCTCTCTCTCTAACACCAAGGACACTACATGTTACATTCAAAGATCTGTGTGTGTACACCCCAGGTCGCTCTAATCCAGCACCCACTTTATAATGGTACCATTGAGTTTACGTTGTTTCTCCTCATATTGTATACCCAAATTTTGCGAGGAGCAGCTTGGACAGAAGGAGGTGCGGAGCGAACTTACAGCTGAGCGGTCAATTTCAGTGCAAGTTACAATTTAATCCACTTTTGTTTCGGAGGACCAGGGGACTGCTGGGTAAGGGAAAACTATTTATTTGGGCAGTTTTTAAATCATTTTCTTTTTGCGAGGAGCAGCTTTGACAGAAGGAGGTGCGGAGCGAACTTACAGCTGAGTGGTTAATTTCAGTGTAAATTACAAGTTAATCCCCTTTTGTTTCGGAGGACCAGGGGACTGCTGCGTAAGGGAAAACTATTTATTTGGGCAGTGGCAGTACCAGAGATACTACACGTGTAGTGTCTCCCACCCACCCTCCTCCTCTAACCAAAAAAAAAGGACTCTGGTGTGTTGATAAGGTAAGCTTTTTATTTAAAACGTTCAGTCCGTCGGATTGCTAAGCGAACAAGTTTTGACTTTGTTTTTTTTGGTTTTTCAGTAGACTTGTTGGGAATCTAGAATAGTGGGAATGGAGGTTAAGGCAGTTGTATGTTCCTCCTGCAGAATGTGGGAGGTAAGGGTCGTCAAGAGTGTCCCTGCTGACTGCATCTGCGGGAAGTGCACCCAACTCCAGCTCCTCGCAGACCGCGTTAGGGAAATGGAGCTGGAGCTGGATGAACTTCGGATCATTCGGGAGGTGGAGGGGATTATTGACAGGAGTTATAGGGAGGCAATCACACCTCAGGTAAAAGAAGTAGATAGATGGGTTACCGTCAGGGGAAGGAGAGGGAACCAGCAGGCAGTGCAGGGATCCCCAGTGGCCGTTTCCCTCAACAACAGGTATACCGTTTTGGATACTGTTGCGGGGGAAGACTTACCAGGGGTAAGCAATGGGGTGCATGTCTCCAGCACAGAGTCTGTCCCTGTTGCTCAGAAGGGAAAGGGGAAGAGGAGCAGAGCATTAGTCATTGGGGACTCCATAGTTAGGGGAACAGATAGGAGGTTCTGTGGGAACGAGAGAGACTCACGGTCGGTGTGTTGCATCCCAGGTGCCAGGGTACGTGATGTCTCGGATCGTGTTTTAGGGATCCTTCAGCGGGAGGGGGAGCACCCCCAAGTCGTGGTCCACATAGGCACCAACGACATAGGTAGGACGAGAGATGGGGATTTAAGGCAGAAATTCAGGGAGCTAGGGTGGAAGCTTAGAGTGAGAACAACCAGAGTTGTTATCTCTGGGTTGTTGCCTGTGCCACGTGCTAGCGAAGAGAGGAATAGGGAGAGAGAGGAGTTGAACACGTGGCTGCAGGGATGGTGTAGGAGGGAGGGTTTTGGTTTCCTGGATAATTGGGGCTCTTTCTGGGGTAGGTGGGACCTCTACAAACAGGATGGTCTTCACCTGAACCAGAGGGGTACCAATATCCTGGGGGTGGGGGGGGGGGGGGAGATTTGCTAGTGCTCTGCGCGGGGTATCAACTAAATCAGCAGGGGAATGGGAACCTAAATTGTAGTTCCAGTGTACAGGCTGTTGAGAGTAGTGAGGTAGGGGATAAGGTTACAAGGACGCAAGAGGGCACTGGCAAGCAAGAACTTGGTTTTAAGTGTGTCTACTTCAACGCCAGGAGCATCCGGAATAAGGTGGGTGAGCTTGCAGCATGGGTTGGTACCTGGGATCCTGATGTTGTGGCCATTTCGGAGACATGTGTAGAGCAGGGGCAGGAATGGATGTTGCCGGTTCTGGGATTTAGATGTTTCAGTAAGAACAGAGAAGAGGGTAAAAGAGGGGGGCGTGTGGCATTGTTAATCAAGGAAAGTATTACAGCGGCAGAAAGGACGTTTGAGGACTCGTCTACTGAGGTAGTATGGGCCGGGGTTAGAAACAGGAGAGGTGAGGTCACCCTGTTGGGAGTTTTCTATGGACCTCCGAATAGTTCCAGAGATGTAGAGGAAAGGATAGCAAAGATGATTCTCGACAGGGGCGAGAGTAACAGGGTAGTTGTTATGGGGGACTTTAACTTTCCAAATATCGACTGGAAATACTATAGTTCGAGTACTTTAGATGGGTCTGTTTTTGTCCAGTGTGTGCAGGAGGGTTTTCTGACACAGTATGTTGACAGGCCAACAAGGGGCGATGCCACATTGGATTTGGTACTGGGTAGTGAACCCGGCCAGGTGTTAGATTTAGATGTAGGTGAGCACTTTGGTGATAGTGATCACAATTCGGTTAGGTTTACCTTAGCGATGGGCAGGGACAGGTATATACCGCAGGGCAAGAATTATAGCTGGGGGAAAGGAAATTATGATGCGATTAGGCTAGATTTAGGATGTGTAGGATGGGGAAGGAAACTGCAGGGGATGGGCACAAACGAACTGTGGAGCTTATTCAAGGAGCAGCAAATGCGTGTCCTTGATAAGTATGTACCTGTCAGGCAGGGAGGAAGTTGTCGAGCGAGGGAGCCGTGGTTTACTAAAGAAGTTGAAGCGCTTGTCAAGAGGAAGAAGAAGGCTTATGTTCGGATGAGACGTGAAGGCTCAGTTAGGGCGCTTGAGAGTTACAAGCTAGCCAGGAAGGATCTAAAGGGAGGGCTAAGAAGAGCAAGGAGAGGACACGAGAAGTCAATGGCGGATAGGATCAGGGAAAACCCGAAGGCTTTCTATAGGTATATCAGGAATAAAAGAATGACGAGAGTTAGATTAGGGCCAATCAAGGATAGTAGTGGGAAGTTGTGTGCGGAATCAGAGGAGATAGGGGACGCGTTAAATGAATATTCTTCGTCAGTATTTACAGTAGAGAAAGAAAATGTTGTCGAGGAGATTACTGAGATACAGCCTACTAGGCTAGATGGGATTGAGGTTCACAAGGAGGAGGTGTTAGCAATTTTGGGAAGTGTGAAAATAGATAGGTCCCCTGGGCAAGATGGGATTTATCCTAGGATTCTCTGGGAAGCCAGGGAGGAGATTGCAGAGCCGTTGTTGTTGATCTTTATGTCGTCATTGTCGACAGGAGTAGTGCCAGAAGACTGGAGGATAGCAAATGTTGTCCCCTTGTTCAAGAAGGGGAGTAGAGACAGCCCTGGTAATTATAGACCTGTGAGCCTTACTTCGGTTGTGGGTAAAATGTTGGAAAAGGTTATAAGAGATAGGATTTATAGAAAAGAATAAGTTGATTTGCGATAGTCAGCACGGTTTTGTGAAAGGTACGTCGTGCCTCACAAACCTTATTGAGTTTTTATCGAAGGTGACCAAACAGGTGGATGAGGGTAAAGCCGTGGATGTGGTGTATATGGATTTCAGTATGGCGTTTGATAAGTTTCCCCACGGTAGGCTATTGCAGAAAATACGGAAGTATGGGGTTGAAGGTGACCTCGAGCTTTGGATCAGAAATTGGCTAGCTGAAAGAAGACAGAGGGTGGTGGTTGATGGCAAATGTTCATCCTGGAGTTTAGTTACCGGTGGTGCACCGCAAGGTTCAGTTTTGGGGCCACTGCTGTTTGTCATTTTTATAAATGACTTGGAAGAGGGTGTAGAAGGGTGGGTTACTAAATTTGCGGATGACACGAAGGTCGGTGGAGTTGTGGATAGTGTCGAAGCGTGTTGTAGGGTACAGAGGGTCATAGGTAGGCTGCAGAGCTGGGTTGAGAGATGGCAAATGGAGTTTAATGCGGAGAAGTGTGAGGTGATTCACTTTGGAAGGAGTATCAGCAATGCAGAGTACTGGGCTCATGGGAAGATTCTTGGTAGTGTAGATGAACAGAGAGATCTTGGTGTCCAGGTACATAAATCCCTGAAAGTTGCTACCCAGGTTAATAGGGCTGTTGAGAAGGCATATGGTGTGTTAGCTTTTATTAGTAGGGGGATCGAGTTTCGGAGCCACGAGGTCATGCTGCAGCTGTACAAAACTCTGGTGAGGCCGCACCTTGAGTATTGCGTGCAGTTCTGGTCACCGCATTATAGGAAGGATGTGGAAGCTTTGGAAAGTGTGCAGAGGACATTTACTAGGATGTTGCCTGGTATGGAGGGAAGGTCTTACGAGGAAAGGATGAGGGATTTGGGGTTGTTTTCATTGGAGAGAAGGAGGAGGAGAGGTGACTTGATAGAGACATACAAGATAATCAGAGGGTTAGATAGGGTGGATAGTGAGAGTCTTTTTCCTCGGATGATGATGGCAAACACGAGGGGACATAGCTTTAAGTTGAGGGGTGAAAGATATAGGACAGATGTCAGAGGTAGTTTCTTTACTCAGAGAGTAGTAGGGGCGTGGAACGCCCTGCCTGCAACAGTAGTAGACTCGCCTACTTTAAGGGCATTTAAGTGGTCATTGGATAGACATATGGATGGAAATGGAATAGTGTCGGTCAGATGGTTTCACAGGTCGGCGCAACATCGAGGGCCAAAGGGCCTGTACTGCGCTGTAATGTTCTAATTCTAATTCCAATTCAAATGTCTCACTTCACACTTCACTGTGTTAAAATACATCTGCCATGTTCCTGTCCATTTCACCAGTCAGTCTCTGTCCTGCTGAAGTCTGTTACTATCCATCACACTGTTTATTAACATTTCTGAGATTCCTGCCTTCTGAAAACGTTGAAATTGTCCTCTCTGTACACAAGCCCATTGCATTAACATACAGCAACAGTGATTCCAACAGTGACGCTGGGGAACCGCACTTTGTATTTCCCTACAGACTAAACAACAACCATTCTCCGCTACTCTCTGCTTTCTGTCACTGACCTAATTTCCTGCATGCTGACATTGAAAATAAAAAAAGGACTTCCATTTATGTAACGCCTTCATGACCACTGCATGTCCCAAAGCGACTGACAACCAACGAGTACTTTTTACCGTTTAGTCTGTCTTGTAATGTAGGAAAAAGACTGCCAATTTCCGCACAGCAAGATCCCACAAGCAGCAGTGTGGTCATGATCAGATCTGTTTCTGTAATGTTAATTTGAGGGGTAAATGTTGACCAGGACACTGGGAATAATTCCCCTGACCTTCTAAATAATTCCATAGGATCTTTGCATCCACCTGAGAGGGCAGACGGGGCCTGGCTTTCCCTTTTCTTTGATAAGGCGGCACCTCGGACAGTGCAGCACTCCCTCAGTACAGGACTGCAGTGTCAGCCTTGATTCTTGTCATCAAGTCCTGCAGTGACACTTGATCCTAGAAGCTTGTGACTGAAAGGGGAGAGAGCGACAAACTGAGTCACTGCTGACATTGGTCCTTTAATCCCATGTGTTTCTAATTCGGTAACACAGCTGTTATGTGCTACTTTATCAAACAGCTGCTGAAAGGATAGGAATATTGGGAAAATACAGGCAGGAACAATCATAGAATCATAGAATAGCACAGCCCTGATGATGTCATTCTGCCCATCAAGTCAGTGCTGGCCCATTCAAAGAGCAATCCAGTTACACCCACTCCCTGACTCTTTCACTATATCCTAACATTTTTCCTGCTTCAGATATTTATCCAATTCCCTTTTGGGATCTACTATTGAATCTGTATCCATCAGCCTATCAGACAGTGCATCCCAAATCCAAACCACTCAGAAACAAAAATCCTCAGATCTGCTTCTCTTTCCAATCGCCTTAAATCTGTGTCTCTGGTTAGTGACCCCTTGGACATTGGAAACAGTTTCTCTTTATTTAATTTATCTAAACCCTTCCTAATGTTAAACAGCTCAATCAAATCTCCTCTGTGAGTTCTCTGCTCTAAGCAGAACAACCACAGCTACATAACTGTAATCCCTCATGCCTGCACAAATTCTCGTAAAACAGTTCTTTACCCTCTCCGAAGGCTTCATGCCCTTCCTAAAGTGTGGTTCCCAATATTCGACACAAGACTTCAGGTGCAGCTGAACTAGTATTTTATATATGTTTCACATAATGTCATTGCTTTTGCTTTTTTTGCCTCTATTTATAAAACCGAGGATCCCATATATTTATTAAAGGTTTGGCTACAAAGATTTGTGTACAAATACTCCAGGTGTCTCTGTTATTTCACCACCTTTATAGTTATACCATTTAACTTGTATTGTCTCTCCTCATTCCTCCTTTCAAAATGTATTACCTCACACATCTGCAATGCCAATTAAATATTGAGAAGATTGAAGCCATTGCTTTCTGTCTCTGCTTCAAATATTTCCTAGCTACACACTCCATCCCTCTCCTTTGTAAATGTTTGAGACGAAAAGCCAAACTGTTCACACACTTGGTTACATAGTTAACCTTGAGATGCCTTGCGATGAGCTTCTGACCAAATATTCACACCATCAGTAAAATGGCGTATTTCCACCCGCGGTGGAGTTGCATTTCTGGTTAAAAAGGGAAGTAATACAATAGTGAGGAAGGATATGAGATCTGATGATGTGGAGTCTGTATGGGTCGAGCTGAGAAACACTAAGGGGCAAAAAACGTTAGTGGGGGTTATATATAGACCCCCAAACTGTGGTGGTGATGTGGGAATGGTCTTAAACCGGAAATAAGAGATGCATGCGATAAAGCAACATTTGTAATTATGGGTGACTTAAATCTGCATATAGATTGGTCAAATCAAAGTTGTCACAATAACGTAGAGGAGAAATTACTGGAGTGTATACGGGATGGTTTTCTGGACCAATATGTTGAGGAACCAAATAGAGAACAGGCCATCCCAGACTGGGTATTGTGTGAAGAGAGAGGAATAATTGACAATCTAGTTGTGTGAAATCCCTTGAGGATGAGCGACCATAATATGATAGAATTTGTCATGAAGAAAGCCAACAGTGACGTCAGAGGAGAGCTGCAAGCTGATTGGTTGGGTGAGTAGCAGCTATTAGTGCATGTAGATATCTTTAAAAAAGTGAAAAGTTTATTTTTGTGGGAAAAGAACTCTGGTGATAAGGTGAGTACTACTGAAGTGTTTCTTTTTTTAATTCAGTGTAGTTTATTAAGAATCTTAGATTGAAGTGGGTAGAAAAAGGCCCCTCATGTAATTAGTATTTTTTTAAATTAATGGTGTAACTAATTAATCTAAGGGTAGGTCATGACAGGAGAGTTCAGCCCCGCGATCTGCTCCTCCTGCCCTTTGTGGGAAATCAGGGATGCTTCCAGTGTCCCTAGTGGGCATGTGTGCAGGAAGTGGATCCATCTGCAACTACTGGCGACCCGCATTATGGAGATGGAGCTGCAGGTGAATTCACTGTGGAGAATCCATAATGCTGAGGACGTCGTGGATAACATGTTTAGCGAGGTGGTCACACCGCAGATAATAGCTGCACAGGCAGAAAAGGGATGGGTGACCACCAGACAGTGTAGTAGGCACAGGCAGGTAGTGCAGGAGTCCCCTGTGGCCACAACCTCTCAAACAGATAGACCACTTTGGATACTGTTGGGGGGGATGACCTCCCTGGGGAAAGCAGCAACAGCCAGGCCCATGGGACCACAGAGGGCTCTGCCGCACAGCAGGACAGGAAAAGGGGTGTAAGAGCTATCGTGATAGGAAATTCTATCGTAAGGGGTGCAGGTAGGCGTTTCTGTGGCCGCAAAAGAGGCACCAGGATGGTATGTTGCCTCCCTGCTGCGAGGGTCAAGGATGTCTCGGAGTGGCTGCAGGAAATTCTGAAAGGAGAGAGTGAGCAGCCAGAGGTCGTAGTCCATATTGCTGCGAACGACATAGATAGGAAAAGAGATAAGGTCCTGCAAAGTGAATATAGGGAGTTAGGCAGAAGGTTAAAAAGTAGAACCTCTAGGAGTAATCTCAGGATTTGGCCTAACCATTAGCCTCAAGAAAATGAACATCATGGGACAGGATGTCAGAAATGCTCCATCCATCAATATCGGCGGCCACGCTCTGGAAGTGGTTCAAGAGTTCACCTACCTAGGCTCAACTATCACCAGTTATCTGTCTCTAGATGCAGAAATCAACAAGCACACGGGAAAGGCTTCCACTGCTATGTCCAAACTGGCCAAGAGAGTGTGGCAAAATGGCGCACTGACACGGAGCACAAAAGTCCGAGTGTATCAAGCCTGTGTCCTCAGTACCTTGCTCTATGGCAGCGAGGCCTGGACAACGTATGTTAGCCAAGAGCAACGTCTCAATTCATTCCATCTTCGCTGCTTCCGGAGAATACTTGGCATCAGGTGGCAGGACCGTATCTCCAACACAGAAGTCCTCGAGGCGGCCAACATCCCCAGCTTATACACACTACTGAGTCAGCGGCGCTTGAGATGGTTTGGCCACGTGAGCCGCATGGAAGATGGCAGGATCCCCAAAGACACTTTGTACAGCGAGCTCGCCACTGGTATCAGACCCACCGGCCGTCCATGTCTCCGTTATAAAGACGTCTGCAAACGTGACATGAAATCGTGTGACATCGATCACAAGTCGTGGGAGTCAGTTGCCAGCGATCGCCAGAGCTGGTGGGCAGCCATAAAGGATGGGCTAAAGTGTGGCGAGTCGAAGAGACTTCACAGTTGGCAGGAAAAAAGGCAGAAGCGCAAGGGGAGAGCCAACTGTGTAACAGCCCCGACAGACAAATTTTTCTGCAGCACCTGTGGAAGAGCCTGTCACTCTAGAATTGGGCTTTATAAACACTCCAGGCGCTGCTGCACAAACCACTGACCACCTCCAGGCGCTTACCTATTGTCTCTCGAGGTAAGGAGGCCAAAGACAAAGAAGAAGAAGAATCTCAGGATTACTCCCTGTGCCACGTGCTAGTGAGGATAGGAATAGGAGGATTAGGCAAATGAAAGTGTGGCTGAAGAGCTGGTGTAGGCGGGAGGGCTTCAGCTACTTGGATCATTGGGATCTCTTCTGGTGCAGAGGTGACCTGTTGAAGAGGGTCAGATTGCACCTAAACTGGAAGGGGACCAATATCCTTGCGGGGAGGTTTGTTACTGCTGCTCGGGAGGGTTTAAACTAGTCTTGCAGAGAGGTGGGACTCAAAGTAGTAGTCTCTCCGATGAGATAGTTAGGGTAAATGTAGAGGTTAATGCAAGCAAGTCCAGTAGGCGGGCCTGGCAGTGGCCTGACAGGGAGCGTGGAAGGTCTGGTCAACTAAACTGCAAGTACTTTAATGCAAGAGGCCTAACAGGTAAGGCAGATGAACTCAGAGCATGGATCAGTACATGGGATTGTGATATTATAGCTATTACAGAAACGTGGTTGAGGGATAGGCAAGACTGGCAGCTCAATGTTACGGGGTACCGATGCTTCAGTTGGAGGGAAGAGAGGATGGGGAGTTGCACAATTGATTAGGGAGCACATCACGGCAGTAGTTAGAGAGGATATCCCGGGGGGAACGTCCAGTGAGGCCATATGAGTGGAGCTTAGAAATAAGCAAGGGGTGGTCTCTTCGATGGAATTATACTATAGGCCCCCCAATAGTCAGAGGGAATTGGAGGAGCATATATGCAGGGAAATCACAGATAGGTGTAGGAATTTTCGGGTTGTAATAGTAAGTGATTTTAACTTTCCTGATATTGACTGGGACTGCCTTAGTGCTAAGGGATCAGATGGGCAAGAATTTGTTCAGTGTGTCCAGGATAGTTTTATGAAACAGTATATGGATGGCCCTACGAGAGAAAAGGCGACACTCGACCTCCTCTTTGGAAATGAGGATGGGCAGGTGGATTATGTGTTAGTGAGGGAGCACTTTGGGACCAGTGACCATAACTCTATTAGCTTCAAGATAGTTATGGAAGAGGATAGGACTGGTCCTCAGGTTCAAGTCCTAAATTGGAGGAAGGTTGATTTCGATGGCATCAGACAGGAACTCTCAGAAGCTGAATGGAAGGGGCTGTTTACAGGTAAAGGGACTTCTGGCAAGTGGGAGGCTTTTAAAAGTGAGATAGGAAGAGTTATGGGCCGGCATATTCCTGTTAGATGGAAGGGCAAGATTGGCAAGTTTAGGGAACGTTGGTTGACGAGGGATATTGAGGGTCTGGTCAGGACAAAGAAGGAGGAATATGTCAGGTATAGGCAGTGGGGATCAAACGAGTCCCTCCAGGAGTACAGTGGATGGAGGAGTACACTAAAGAAAGAAATTAGGAGGGAGAAATTGGGCCATGAGATTTCCCTGGCAGCTAAGATAATGGAGAATCCTAAAATATTCTATAAGTATATTAAGAGTAAAAGGGTAGCTAGGGTGAGAGTCAGTCCCCTTAAGGATCAGTGTGGTAATCTACGTGTGCAGCCACGTGAAATGGGCGAGGTCTTAAATGAATACTTCTCGTTTTTATTTACCATGGAGACGACATGGAAGCTACTGAGTTCACAGGAGGGAACAGCGATCTCCTGGAGCATATCAACATTACAAAGAAGGAGGTGTAGGAGGTTTTGAAGCTCATTAAGGTAGATAAATACCCAGGGCCTGACCAGGTGTATCCTAGGATGCTATGGGAAGAAAGGCAGGATATTCCTGGAGCCCGAGCGGAGATTTTTGCATTATCGTTAGCCACAGGTGAGATACTGGAAGACTGGAGGATAGCTAATGCTGTGCCTTTATTTAATAAGGGCGGCAGTGATAAGCCAGGGAACAACAGGCCGGTGAGCCTTACATCAGTGATGGGAAAGTTACTGGAAGGGATTCTGACAGACAGGATTTATATACATTTGGAAAGGCAACGTCTGATTAGGGATAGTCAGCATGGCTTTGTGCATGGGAATCATGTCTCAGGAATTTGAGTGCGTTCTTTGAGGAGGTGACCAAGAGGATTGACGAGGGCAGGGCGATGGACGTTGTCTACATGGACTTTAGCAAGGCCTTTGACAATTTCCCGCATGGTCGGCTGGTCCAGAAGGTTCAAACACATGGGATCCAGGGTGTGCTAGCCAATTGGATACAAATTTGGCTTGGTGATCGGATGGCAGTGGGGGGTTGTTTTTCAGTTTGGAGGCTGGTGACCAGTGGTGTGCCGCAGGGATCGGTTCTGGGCCCTCTCTTGTTTGTCATATATATTAATGACTTGGATATGAATGCAGGGGGCATGATTGGTAAGTTTGCTGATGATACAAAAATTGATGGAATAGTAGAAAGTGAAGAAGGTTGTCTAAGGTTACAACAGGATATAGATAAACTTGGAAAGTGGGCAAGGGATTGGCAAATGGAATTTAATGCAGACAAGTGCGAAGTGATGCATTTTGGGAAGTTAAACCAGGGCAGGTCATGTACAGTGAATGACAGGGCCTGGGGAGTGTTGTTGAGAAGAGAGACCTTGGGGTGCAAGTGCATAGTTCCCTGATTGTGGCAACACAGGTAGACAGGGTGGCGAAGAAGGTGCATGGCATGCTTGTCTTCATCAACTGCGGCATGGAGTACAAGAGTTGGGACGTCATGTTACAGTTGTACATAACATTGGTTATTCCGCATTTGGAGTACAGTGTGCAGTTCTAGTCGCAGCACTACAGGAAAGATGTGATTAAGCTAGAGAGGGTGCAGAAAAGATTTATAAGGATATTGCCTGGTTTGGAGGGCTTGAGTGATAAAGAGAGATTGGGTAGGCTGGGTCTGTTTTCCCTGGAGCAAAGACAGCTGAGAGGGGACATGATGGAGGTATATAAAATTATGAGAGGCATAGACAGAGCAGGTAGTTAGAGTCTGTTTCCCATGGTAGGGGTGACGAAAACTAGAGGGCATAGATTTAAGATGAAAGGGAGGAGGTTTAAACGGGATTAAAAGGGTAAATTTTACACACAAAGAATAGTGCGTATCTGGAATGAGCTGCCAGAGGAGGTGGTGGAGGCAGGAACAGTGGCCACATTTAAGAGTCATCTGGACAGGTATTTGAATGAGCAAAGCATAGACGGATATGGAATAATGCAGGCACGTGGAATCAGTATAGATCGGCATTATGGTCGGCATGGACGCAGTGGGCCGAAGGGCCTGTTTCTATGCTGTACGAATCTCTGACTCTAAGATGGAGAGTGACGTAGTTGATTCTGAGACTAGGGTCGTGAATCTTAATAAAGGAAAGTATGAAGGTATGAGGCACGAGTTGGCTATGATGGATTGGGAAACGTTACTTAAAGGGATGATGGTGGAAAGGCAATGGCAATATTCAAAGAGTGCATTGATGAACTGCAACAATTGTTTACTGCTGTCTGGCGCAAAAGTAAAATGGGAAACGTAGCCAAACCATGGCTTACAAGGAAAATTAGAGAAAGTATCAGATTCAGGGAAGAGGCATATACATTCGCCAGAAAGAAGCAACAGACCTGAGCATTGGGAGCAGTTTAGAATTCAACAAAGGAGGACCAAGGGATTGATTAAGAAGGGGAAAATAAAGTACACGAGTGAGCTTGCGGGGAACATACAACCTGACTGTAATGGTTTCTGTTGGTATGTGAAGAGGAAAGGATTGGTTAAGACAAATGTAGGTCCCTACAGTTAGAAACATGGGAATTTATTAGGGGAAACAAATAAATGGCTAACCAACTAAATGCATACTTTGATTCTGTCTTCACAAAGGATGACACAAATATCTTACCAGAAATGTTGGGGAACACAGGGTTTAGTGAGAGGAAGGAACCGAAGGAAAGCAGTATTAGTAGAGAAATTGTGTTGGAGAAGTTGATGGGATTGAAGGCTGACAAATCCTCAGGGCCTGATAATCTGCATCCCAGATTACTTAAGGAAGTGACCCTGGAAATCGTGGATGCATTGGTGGTCATCTTTCCATCTTCCTTCGACTTTGGAACAGTTCCAGCTGATTGGAGGGCAGCTAATGTAACCCCACCATTTAAAAAGGGAGGGAAAAATAAAGCAGGGCATTATAGACAAGTCAGCCTGACGTCGGTAGCGGGAAAATTCTGGAGTCCATTATCAAATTTTTTAGGGCAGAGCACTTGGAGAACAGTGGTAGAATCGGATAGAGTCAGCATGGATTTCCGAAAGGGAAATCATGCTTGATAAATCTATTAGAATTCTTCGAGGATGTAACTAATAGAGTTGATGAGGGGGAGTCAGAGAATGTGGTTTATTTGGACTTTCAGAAGGCTTTCGACAAAGTCCCACATAAGAGATTAGTGAGTACAATTAAAGCGCATGGGATTAGTGGAAGTGTATTGCGATAGATAGAAAACTGGTTGGCAGATGGAAAAAAAGTGTAGGGATAAACGGATCTTTTACCAAAAGGCAGGCAGTGATTAGTGGGGTACCACAGAGATCGGCGCTAGGACCCCAGCTATTCACACTCCATATTGCCGATTTCGATGCGGGAGCTAAATGTAATATCTCCAAATTTTGAGAAGACACACAACTGGGTGGGAGGGTGAGTTGTGAGGAGGATGCAGAGTGGCTTCAGGGTGATTTGGACAAGTTGAGTGAGTGGGCTATTGCATGGCAGATGCAGTATAATGTGAATAAATGAGAGGTTACCCACTTTGGTAGCAAAAACAGGAAGGCAGATTATTATCTGAACTGCGATAAAGTGAGAGAGGGGAATACGCAACGAGACCTGGGTGTTCTCGTACACCAGTCACTGAAGGTAAGCATGCAGGTGCAACAGGCGGGAGAAAAAGGCGAATGTTATGTTGGCTTTCATGGAGACAGGATTCGAGTACAGGAGCAGGGATGTCTTGCTGCAGTTATACAGGGCGTTGGTCAGGCCGCAATTGGAATATTGTGTGCAGTTTTGGTCTCCTTCTCCGAGAAAGGATGTTCCTGCTATAGCAAGAGTGCAATGAAGGTTTATCAGACTGATTCCTGGGATGGCGGGACTGACGTATGAGGAGAGATAGGATTATATTCGCTGGAGTTCGGAAGAGTGAAGAGGGATCTCATAGAAAGCTCTAAAATTCTAACAGGACTTGACAGGGTAGTTGCAGGAAGGATGCTCCCGATGGTGGGGGAGTCCAGAACAAGGTGTCATAGGCTAAGGATACGGGGTAAACTTTTCAGGACTGAACTGAGGAGAAATTTCTTCACCCAGAGAGTGGTGAGCCAGTGAAATTACGTCATCACTCCCATGTACAAGAGGGATTGGATTATGCTGGCCAGTGCCTCTGCTACTTCCACCATTCCATCCCTCAGCAACCCTCATGCATCCCATCCAGACTGGGTAAATGATCTACTTTATTGTGATACAAAAAGTGCTGTATTGAAAAGGGTTAACTGAATCTGTTTGTTCAGTGACTGCAAATAATGTCAGTCTCCATGGACCCTAATTGTGTCACTGGAAGTTTTCCATCTTCTATTAATAAGGGGCTGTCATGTGTTGTCCCATAGTTTCAGCCGGAACATCAACCCCGGCACAACAGAGATCAGCGGCTCCAGAGAGAGAGAAAGGATAGATCAGAATCTGAGAACAACAGATTGGAATGTTACAACAATGGGTCAGAATCTGAGAACAATAGCTGGGAATGTTACAACAATGGACAGGAGTTTATCCTCGGATCTTTACTACCTTTCGACATATTATGATCGGTACTCATTAAACTCTCGTATACATCTCGCACTGAAGATTATTCAATACATTTACTATCCCATCCTGGCTATTATTGGTGTCCCTGGTAAGTCTCTCTATCTAGATATTAATTCTATAAACCAAGTCTAACAGCATTACTGCTCCTATAATTTACTCTGCACTTTTTGCTGCCGTTGTATTCCTGGTGAATATGTCCAGCTATTAGCTCGATAAACCATTGCCAACTTTATTGGCTTTCTTGACATTTGCTCTCTCATCTTTACTACTGTTGCTGTCTCTATTTCCCGGTAGGGCATTGTAAACCCCGTTTCACTGAAATACTGTTCTGTTATGTAAATTTTAGGAAGACTGAAGCCAGTGTCATTGATCTCCATCACAAACTCCATCCCCTATCTGTGAAACAAATACACCACCCTGTCCAATATCTGAGGCTGAACCAGACTGTTTGCAATCGGTGTGTTCTATTTAAACCTGAGCTGAGTCCATCTCCATATTCTCTCCATTACCAACCCTGTCTATGGCCACCTCTGTAATATCCCCCACCTCCACCTCTGTCTCAGCCAATCTGCTGCATAAACCCTCACCTGTACCTTTGTTAAATCCACACTTGACTATTCCAATTCTATCCTGGTCACCCTCCCAGTTATAAACCTCCATAAACCACAGCCCATCCAGATTTCTGCTGCCTGTATCCTAACTCACACCAAATCCTGATCACCCATCACCCCTGTACTCACTGATCTACATTGGCTCCTGGTCTGGCAGCACCTTAATTTTAATATAGTCATTCTTGTGTTTGAATCTCTCCATGGCCTCACCCCTCCAATTAGCCCCATTCTCCTGCCCATTCTCATATTCCTGAAAATGTTTTGACTTCAATCTTTTCTCATATCTCCTTCTGAAGTGAATTCCTTTCCCACTGTATCTGTCCCGAGCCACTATTTTAGACTGTACAGCACTACTGGTGCTGACGGTACAGAAGCTGGGATCCATACAGAGATGTGAACTGCACAGGCAGGCACTTCTAGTGCGGCGTGCAAAGTGCCCCATGCTGGGCAGGGCTCCAGCTCAATCGTACCATGTTTGTGTTGTTGCTCTGCGGATGGTTTTGAATGTGATGTCAATGTACCATACCGGCAGCTTTGATGTACGTCTTTGAAACTTGGTCTGTACATGTCCACTGACCGCATGTGTTAGTCAGTCTCAGCTGAACATACATTCAGCAACATGAGGAACCCCCTCTAGTATCAATTAAAAGGACCAGGCATCCAACTTACAGGTTTACTTACAGGCTTTTGACTTACTTCTATTATTGTAAAGTTAGTGGAGGTGCTGTGGATGGTTTGTTGGAGGTTGTGTTGTGAGCTGCAGCAGATATTCAGGGAGGACAGAGGATTTGGTGACCCAACTCTGCACGAGGTATGGCCTATCAGGGGAAAACAGCAGCAGCCAGAGCAGTGGTACCACGGCTGGCACTGTTGTTCAGCAGGGAGGGACAAAGCGCAGAAGAGCAATAGTTATAGGGGACTCTGTAGTTATGGGCACAGATAGGCGCTTCTGTGGACGTGAAAGAGACTGCAGGATGGTATGTTGCCTCCTTGGTTTCAGGGTCAAGGATATCTCTGAACGGACAGGGGGCATTCTGAAGGGGGAGGGTGAACAGCCAGAGGTTGTGGTACACATCGGTAGCAATGACATAGGCAGGAAGAGTGATGAGGTCCTACAGGGGGAGTTTAGGAAGTTAGGCAATAAGTTACAAAACAAGACCTCGAGGGTTGTAATCGCTGGATTCCTCCCAGTGCTACGTGCTAGTGATTCTAGAAATAGGAAGATAGTGCAGCTAATCACGTGGCTGAGCAGCTGGTGCAGGAGGGAGGGTTTCAGATATCTGGACAATTGGGATCTCTTCAGGGACAGATGGGACCTGTACAAGAAGGACGGGTTGCATATAAACTGGAAGGGCACTAATATCCTGGCTGCAAGGTTTGCAAGCATCACTCGGGAGGGTTGAAACTAGTGTGGCAGGCGCGGGGGTGGGGGGCGGGGGGGGACCACAGCAGTAGGACAGCTAGTGAAATAAATGAGGAAGACATAGTAAAGAACGCCAGTAGGACGAAGAGGAAGAACAGGCAGGGAGATGTTTCTGAGCACAGCGGGACTGGTGGTCTGAAGTGCATTTATTTCAATGCGAGAAGTATAACAAGGAAGGCAGATGAACTTAGAACTTGGATTAGTACTTGGAAATATGATGTTTTTGCTATTTCTGGGATCTTGGTTGAGGGAAGGGCAGGATTGGCAGCTAAATGATGCAGGTTTTAGAAGCTTCAGGCGGGATAGAGGGGGATGTAAAAGGGGTGGGGTAGTTGCATTACTGGTTAAGGAGAATATCACAGCTGTACTGCGGGAGGACACCTCAGAGGGGTCATGCAGAGAGGCAATATGGGTGGAGCTCAGGAATAGGAAGGGTGCAGTCACGATGTTGGGGGTTTAACTACAGGCCTCCCAACAGCCAGCGGGAGGGAGAGGAGCAGATATGCAGACAGATTTTGAAAAGATGTAAAGGTAACAGGGTTGTGGTGGTGGCTGATTTTAACTTCCACAATATTGACTGGGATTCGCTTTGTGCGGCTTGGATGGGGCAGAATTTCTGAGGAGCCTCCAGGAGGGCTTCTTGAAACAGTATGTAGATAGTCCAACAAGGGATGGAGCCATTCTGGACCTGGCATTGAGGAATGAGCCCGGCAAGGTGGTCGAAGTTGCCGTGGGGGATCATTTCGGGAACAGTAACCATAATTCCATAAGTTTTAAGGTACTTGTGGATAAGGATAAGGGTAGTCCTCGGGTGAAGGTGCTAAATTGGGGGAAGGCTAATTATAACAATATTAGGCAGGAACTGAAGAATTTAGATTGGGGGCGGCTGTTTGAGGCTAAATCAACATCTGACATGTGGGAGTCTTTCAAACGTCAGCTGATTAGAATCCATGTTCTGGAAAAAAGACAAGTTTGGCAAGTTTCGGGAAGCTTGGATAACACGGGATATTGTGAGCTTAGCCAAAAAGAAAAAGGAAGCATTTGTAAGGGCTTGAAGGCTAGGAACAGACGAAGCACTTGAGGAATATAAAGGCAGTAAGAAGGAACTTAAGCAAGGAGTTAGGAGGGCTAAAAGGGGTCATGAAAAGGCATTGGCAAACAGGATTAAGGAAAATCCCAAGGCTTTTTATACATACATAAAGAGCAAGAGGGTAACCAGGGAAAGGGTTGGCCCACACAAGGACAGAGATGGGAATCCATGTGTGGAGCCAGAGGAAATGGGCGAGGTGCTAAATGAGTACTTTGCATCAGTATTCACCAAAGTGAAGGACTTGGTGGATGATGAGCCTAGGGAAGGGAGTGCAGATAGTCTCAGTCATTTCATTAACAATAAGGAGGAGGTGTTGGGTGTCTTGCAAAGCATTAATTTAGATAAGTCTCCAGGGCCTGATGGGATCTACCCTAGAATACTGAGGGAGGCAAGGGAAGAAATTGCTGGCGCCTTGACAGAAATCTTTGCATCCTCATTGGCTACAGGTGACGTCCCAGAGGACTGGAGAATAGCCAATGTTGTTCCTTTGTTGAAGAAGGGTGGCAAGGATAATCCACGAAATTATAGGCTGGTGAGCCTTACGCCAGTGGTAGGGAAACTATTAGAGAGGATTATTCGGGACAGGATTTACTCCCATTTGGAAACAAACGAACTTATTAGCGAGAGGCAGCATGGTTTTGTAAAGGGGGGGGTCGTGTCTTACTATTTTGATTGAGTTTTTTGAGGAAGTGACGAAGATGATTGATGAAGGAAGGGCAGTGGATGTTACCTGTATGGACTTTACTAAAGCCTTTGACAAGGTCCCGTATGGCAGACTGGTACGAAAGGTGAAGTCAAACAGGATCAGAGGTGAGCTGGCAAGATGGATACAGAACTGGCTTGGTCATAAAAGACAGAGGGTAACAGTGGATGGGTGTTTTTCTGAATGGAGGGATGTGACTAATGGTGTTCCGCAGGGATCACTGCTGGGACCTTTGATGTTTGTAGTATATCTAAATGATTTGGAGGAAAATGTAGCTGGTCTGATTAGTAAGTTTGCGAATGACACAAAGGTTGGTGGAGGTGCGGATAATGATGAGGATTATCAGAGGATACAGCAGGATATAGATCAGTTGGAGACTCGGGCAGAGAAATGGCAGATGGAATTTAATCCGGAAAAATGTGAGGTAATGCATTTTGGAAGGTCTAATGCAGGTGGGAGGTATACAGTAAATGGCAGAACCCTGAGGAGTATTCATAGGCAGAGGGATCTGGGCGTACAGGTCCACAGGTCACTGAAAGTAGCAACACAGGTGGATAAGGTAGTCAAGAAGGCATACAGCATGCCTGCCTTCATCGGATGAGGCACAGAGTATAAAAACTGCCAAGTCATGTTGCAACTGTACAGAACCTTAGTTAGGCCACAGTTGGAATGTTATGTGCAATTCTGGTCGCCACACTACCAGAAGGATGTGGAGGCTTTGGAGATTGTACAGAGGAGCTTTACCAGGATGTTGCCTGGTCTGGAGGGCATTAGCTATGAGGAGAGGTTGGATAAACTCTGATTGGTTTCACTGGAACGACGGAGGAGGAGGGGCGACATGATAGAGGTTTACAAAGCTATGAGCGGCATGGACAGAGTGGATAGTCAAAAGCTTTTTCCCAGGGTGGAAGAGTCAGTTACTAGGGGACAAAGGTTTAAGGTGCGAGGGGCAAAGTTTAGAGGGGATGTGCGAGGCAGGTTTTTGACACAGAGGGTGGTGTGTGCCTGGATCTTGCTGCCAGGGGAGGTGGTGGAAGCAGATACCATAGCGACGTTGAAGAGACATCTTGACAAATACATGAATAGGAAGGGAATAGAGGGATATGGGCCCCGTAAGTGCAGAAGGTGTTAGTTTAGGCAGGCATCAGGATCGGCGCAGGCTTGGAGGGCCGAATGGCCTGTTCCTGTGCTGTACTGTTCTTTGTTCTTTGTTCTTGACTGTAGTTACAATGTACCTTGATCTGTAACGTGATCAACAAATGGAGCAGAGGCTGCAGAAAGGGGAAGCTCTGTAAAGAGGGAGGAGGACCGGGTTCTGCCCGCTTATATTCAAACCTGAGCTGAGCTCATCTCCATTTTCTTTCCATCACCAACCGATTCAGCATTTCGTGTCTGCACTGGCTCTCCGAATGAACAATTCACCTAATGCCGTTCCCTGCATTCTCCCTGTAACCCAACACATTCTTCCTTCTCACATAACAGTCTATTCAGCTTCAATTGAACCTGCCTCCACCACACTCTCAGGCAGTGCATTCCAGACTCTAACCACTCACTGTGTGAAAAAATATTTTCCTCAGGTCGTCTTTGCTTCTTTTACCCATGACTTTAAATCTGTGCCCTTTCGTTCTCGATCCTTTCACGAGTGGGAACTGTTTCTCTCCATCTACTCTGTCCAGACACCTCATGATTTTTGAAACCTCTACGAAAGCACCTCTCAGCCTTTTCCGAGGAAAACAGTCCTAACTTCTCCAGCCTATCTTCATAACTGAAAATCCTCATCCCGGGAATCATTCACGTGAATATTTTCTGTACTCTCTCCAATGACCTCACGTCTTTCCTCAAGTGTGGCACCCAGAACTGGTCGCAATGCCACAGCTGAGGCTGAAATAATGTCTTATATAAGTTCAACATAACTTCCTTGCTCTTGTACTCTATGCGCCTATTAATAAAGCCCAGGATACTGCATGCTTTATTAAACACTTTCTCAACCTGTCCTGCCGCCTTCAATGACTTCTGCACATATACACACAGGTCCCTCTGCTCCTGCATACCCTATAGAGTTGTACCCTTTATTGTATATTGTCTCCCCATGCTCTTCCTATCAACATGAATCACTTCACATTTCTCTGTATTGAACTTCATCTGCCACCTGTCTGCCCATTCCAGCAACTTGTGTGTGTCCTTTTGAAGTTCTACACGATCCTCCTCACAGTTCACAATGCTTCCAACTTTCGCATCAGCTGCAAACGTTGAAATTGTGCCCTGTGCACCCAGGTTTAGGTCCTTAATATATATCAGGAAAAGCAAGGATCCCAACACTGATGTCTGGGGGACTCCAATGCAAACCTTCCTCCAGCCTGCAAAACATCCATTAACCACTACTCTTTGTTTCCTGTCACTCAGCTAATTTCGTATCCATGTTGCGACCGTCCCTTTTATTCCATGAGCTACAAGTTTGCTCACAGGTCTGTTGTGTGGCATTGTATCAAAAGGTTTTTGCATGCAGGGAATAGTTAAATGTCTGGAATGCACTGCTTGAGAATGGTGGAGGCAGGTTCATTTGAAACTGAATAGTCCGTTATATGAAAATCAATGAACATCAACAGAATTGCCCTCATCGACTTTCTCTGATACCACCTCAAACATCTCCACCAAATTAGTTAAACATGATGTACTCTCAAGAAATCCATGCTGGCTTGTTTAATTAACTCGCATTTGTCCATGTGACTATTAGCTTTGTCCAGGATTATTTCTTTCTAGAAGTTTTCCCACCACCGAAGTTTAACTGACAGGCCTGGAGTTGCTGGCCTTATCTTTACACCCTTTTTTGAACAAGGGTGTAACGTTTGCAATTCTCCAGTCCTCTTGCATCACCCCCAAGTCTAAGGAAGATTGAAAACTTATGTCCAGTGCCTCTGCGATTTCCACCCTCACTTCCCTCAGTATCCTTGGATGCATCTCATCTGTTCCTGGTGCTTTATTCAATTTAAGTACAGACAGCCTATCTAAGACTTCCTCTTTATCAATTTTAAACCCCACTAGTGTCCGACTTACCTCCTCTTTCAACATTGCCTGGGTTGCATCTTAGAATCATAGAAAGTTTATGGCACAGAGAGAGGCCACTTGGCCCATCGTGTCTATGCTGTCCAAAAAACGACCCATCCATTCTGATCCTGCCTTCCAGCATTTGATAGATTACAGCAGTTGAGGTGCATGTCCAGACAACTTTTGAATGAGTTGTGGGTTTCTGCCTCAACTACCATTTCAGAAAGTGAGTTCCAGGCTCCCACCACCCGCTGGGTGAAAAATAAAATCCGCAGCTCCCTTTTAATCTTTCTGCCAATTACTTTAAGTCCATGCCCCCTCGTCACTGACCTCTTTGCTAAGGTGAATGGACCCTTCACCTCCACTCTATCCAGGCCCCTCCCGGTTTTGTACATTTCAATCAGATTTCCCCTCAGCCTTCTCTATTCCAAGAAGAACAAACCCAGCCTGTCCAATCTTTCCTCATAGCTACATTTTTCCAAACCTGGCAACATCCTCGTAAATCTCCTGTGTACCCTCTCTAGTGCAATTACATCCTTTCTGTAATGAGGTGACCAGAACTACACACAGTACTCAAGTTGTGTCCTAACCAATGAGTTAAACAAATCTAGCATGACCTCCCTGCTCGTATACTCTATACCTCGGCTAATAAAGGAAAGGATTCCATATCTTCTGCCTTGGGTAAGACAGGTGGAAATTATTCATTTAGTACCACAGCTATATCCACTGCCTCCATGTGCAAATCCCCTTTATGGTCCTGAGTCGGCCCCATGGTTCCTTTTACTACCCTTTTACTGTTTAGATGCCGAAAGAAATTAAAATTAGAACATTACAGCGCAGTACAGGCCCTTCGGCCCTCGATGTTGCGCCGACCTGTGAAACCATCTGACCTACACTATTCCATTTTCATCCATATGTCTATCCAATGACCACTTAAATGCCCTGAAAGTTGGCGAATCTGCTACTGCTGCAGGCAGGGCGTTCCACGCCCTTACTACTCTCTGAGTAAAGAAACTACCTCTCACATCTGTCCTATATCTATCACCTGTCAACTTGAAGCTATGTCCCCTCGTGTTTACCATCACCATCCGAGGAAAAAGACGCTCACTATCCACCCTATCTAACCCTCTGATTATCTTGTATGTCTCTATTAAGTCATCTCTCCTCCTCCTTCTCTCCAACGAAAACAACCTCAAGTCCCTCAGCCTTTCCTCGTAAGACCTTCCCTCCATACCAGGCAACATCCTAGTAAATCTCCTCTGCACCCTTTCCATAGCTTCCACATCCTTCCTATAATGTGGTGACCAGAACTGCATGCAATACTCCAGGTGCGGTCTCACCAGAGTTTTGTACAGCTGCAGCATGACCTCGTGGCTCCGAAACTCGACCCCCCTACTAATAAAAGCTAACACACCATATGACTTCTTAACAGCCCTATTAACCTGGGTAGCAACCTTCAGGGATTTATGCACCTGGACACCAAGATCTCTCTGTTCATCTACACTACCAAGAATCTTCCCATTAGCCCAGTACTCTGCATTCCTATCACTCCTTCCAAAGTGAATCACCTCACACTTTTCCGCAGTAAACTCCATTTGCCATCTCTCAGCCCAGCTCTGCAGCCTATCTATGTCCCTCTGTACCCTACAACATCCTTCGGCACTATCCACAACTCCACCGACCTTCGTGTCATCTGCAAATCTACTAACCCACCCTTCTACACCCTCTTCCAGGTCAGTTATAAAAATGACAAACAGCAGTGGCCCCAAAACAGATCCTTGCGGTACACCACTAGTAACTAAACTCCAGGATGAACATTTGCCATCAACCACCACCCTCTGTCTTCTTTCAGCTAGCCAATTTCTGATCCAAAGCTCTAAATCACCTTCAACCCCATACTTCCGTATTTTCTGCAATAGCCTACCGTGGGGAACCTTATCAAACGCCTTACTGAAATCCATATACACCACATCCACTGCTTTACCCTCATCCACCTGTTTGGTCACCTTCGCGAAAAACTCAATTAGGTTTGTGAGGCACGACCTACCCGTCACAAAACCGTGCTGACTATCACTAATGAACTTATTCTTTTCAAGATGATTATAAATCCTGTCTCTTATAACCTTTTCCAACATTTTACCCACAACCCAAGTAAGGCTCACAGGTCTATAATTACCAGGGCTGTCTCTACTCCCCTTCTTGAACAAGGGGGCAACATTTGCTATCCTCCAGTCTTCCGGCACTATTCCTGTCGACAATGACGACATAAAGATCAAGGACAAAGGCTCTGCAATCTCCTCCCTAGCTTCCCAGAGAATCCTAGGATAAATCCCATCTGGCCCAGGGGACTTATCTATTTTCACACTTTCCAAAATTGCTAACACCTCCTCCTTGTGAACCTCAATCCCATCTAGCCTCGTAGCCTGAATCTCAGTATTCTCAACAACATTTTCTTTCTCTCCTGTAAATACTGACGCAAAATATTCATTTAACACTTCCCCTATCTCCTCTGATTCCACACACAACTTCCCACTACTATCCTTGATTGGCCCTAATCTAACTCTTGTCATTCTTTTATTCCTGATATACCTATAGAAAGCCTGAGGGTTTTCGCTGACCCGATCCACCAATGACTTCTCGTGTCCTCTCCTTGCTCTTCTTAGCTCTCCCTTTAGATCCTTCCTGGCTAGCTTGTAGCTCTCAAGCGCCCTAACTGAGCCTTCTTCTTCCTCTTGACAAGCACTTCAACTTCTTTAGTAAACCACGGCTCCCTCGCACGACAACTTCCTCCCTGCCTCACAGGTACATACTTATCAAGGACACACAGTAGCTGCTCCTTGAATAAGCTCCACATTTCGATTGTTCCCATCCCCTGCAGTTTCCTTCCCCATCCTACGCATCCTAAATCTTGCCTAATCGCATCATAATTTCCTTTCCCCCAGTTATAATTCTTGCCCTGCGGTATATGCCTGTCCCTGCCCATCGCTAAGGTAAACCTAACCGAATTGCGATCACTATCACCAAAGTGCTCACCTACATCTAAATCTAACACCTGGCCGGGTTCATTTCCCAGTACCAAATCCAATGTGGCATCGCCCCTGGTTGGCCTGTCTACATACTGTGTCAGAAAACCCTCCTGCACACACTGGACAAAAACTGACCCATCTAAAGTACTCGAACTATAGTATTTCCAGTCAATATTTGGAAAGTTAAAGTCCCCCATAACAACTCCCCTGTTACTCTCGCCCCTGTCGAGAATCATCTTCGCTATCCTTTCCTCTACATCTCTGGAACTATTCGGAGGTCTATAAAAGACTCCTAACAGGGTAACCTCACCTCTCCTGTTTCTAACCTCGGCCCATACTACCTCAGTAGACGAGTCCTCAAACGTCCTTTCTGTCGCTGTAATACTCTCCTTGATTAACAATGCCACACTCCCCCCCCCCGCCCCCTCTTTTACCATCTTCTCTGTTCTTACTGAAACATCTAAATCCCGGAATCTGCAACATCCATTCCTGCCCCTGCTTTACCCATGTCTCCGAAATGGCCACTACATCGAGATCCCAGGTACCAACCCATGCTGCAAGCTCACCCACCTTATTCCGGATGCTCCTGGCGTTGAAATAGACACACTTTAAACCAGGTTCTTGCTTGCCAGTGCCCTCTTGCGTCCTTGTAACCATATCGCTGACCTCACTACTCTCAACATCCTGTACACTGGCACTACAATTTAGGTTCCCATTCCCCTGCTGAATTAGTTTAACCCCCCCCGAAGAGCACTAGCAAACATCCCCCCCAGGATATTGGTACCCCTCTGGTTCAACTGAAGACCATCCTGTTTGTAGAGGTCCCACCTACCCCAGAAAGAGCCCCAATTATCCAGGAAACCAAAACCCTCCCTCCTGAACCATCCCTGCAGCCACGTGTTCAACTCCTCTCTCTCCCTATTCCTCGCTTCGCTATCACGTGGCACGGGCAACAACCCAGAGATAACAACTCTGGTTGTTCTCACTCTAAGCTTCCACCCTAGCTCCCTGAATTTCTGTCTTAAATCCCCATCTTTCTTCCTACCTATGTCGTTGGTGCCTATGTGGACCACGACTTGGGGATGCTCCCCCTCCCCATTAAGGATCCCAAAAACACGATCCAAGACATCACGAACCCTGGCACCTGGGAGGCAACACACCAACCGTGAGTCTCTCTCGTTCCCACAGAACCTCCTATCTGTTCCCCTAACTATGGAGTCCCCAATGACTAATGCTCTGCTCCTCTTCCCCTTTCCCTTCTGAGCAACAGGGACAGACTCTGTGCCAGATATCTGTACCCCATTGCTTACCCCTGGTAAGTCGTCCCCCGCAACAGTATCCAAAACGGTACACCTGTTGTTGAGGGAAACGGCCAAAGGGGATCCCTGCACTGCCTGCTAGTTCCCTCTCCTTCCCCTGACGGTAACCCATCTACCTACTTCTTTTACTGAGATGTGACTACCTCCCCATAACTCCTCTCAATAACCCCTCCGCCTCCCGAATGATCCGAAGTTCATCCAGCTCCAGCTCCAGTTCCCTAACGCGGTTCTCGAGGAGCTGGAGTTGGGTGCACTTCCCACAGATGCAGTCAGCAGGGACACTCTTGGTGACCCCTACCTCCCACATTCTGCAGGAGGAACATACAACTGCCTTAACTTCCATTCCCTCTATTCTAAATTCCCAACAAATCTACTGAAAAACCAAAAACAAAAAGTCAAAACTTGTTAGGTTAACAATCCAACGGACAGAACTTCCTAAATAAAAAGCTTACCTTATCAACACACCAGAGTCCTTTTTTTTTGTTTGGAGGAGGAGTGTGGGTGGGAGACACTACACGTGTCGTGTCTCGGGTACAGCCACCACACAAATATATACCTTTTTCCTTACCCAGCAGTCCCCTGGTCCTCCGAAAACAAAAGGGAATTCACTTTTAAACTTACACTGAAATTGACTTCACAGCTGTAAGCCCGCTCACGCACCTCCGTTGCTATCAAAGCTGCAGTCACCGAAACTAAAAGAAAGAGATTTTAAACCACACAAATATATACCTTTTTCCTTACCCAGCAGTCCCCTGGTCCTCCGAAAACAAAAGGGAATTCACTTTTAAACTTACACTGAAATTGACTTCACAGCTGTAAGCCCGCTCACGCACCTCCGTTGCTATCAAAGCTGCAGTCACTGAAACGACAAGAAAGAGCTTTTAAACCACACAACCATATACCTTTTTCCTTACCCAGCAGTCCCCTGGTCCTCCGAAAATAAAAGGGAATTCACTTTTAAACTTACTCTGAAATTGACTTCACAGCTGTAAGCCCACTCACGCACCTCCGTTACTATCAAAGCTGCAGTCACCGAAACTAAAAGAAAGAGATTTTAAACCACACAAATATATACCTTTTTCCTTACCCAGCAGTCCCCTGGTCCTCCGAAAACAAAAGGGAATTCACTTTTAAACTTACACTGAAATTGACTTCACAGCTGTAAGCCCGCTCACGCACCTCCGTTGCTATCAAAGCTGCAGTCACCGAAACTTTTTCCTAACCCAGCAGTCCCCTGGTCCTCCGAAAACAAAAGGGAATTCACTTTTAAACTTACACTGAAATTGACCTCTCAGCTGTAAGCCCGCTCACGCACCTCCGTTACTATCAAAGCTACAGTCACCGAAACTAAATCTTTGGGATTTCCTTCAATGCTCGCCATTTTCATGCTCACTCTTTGCTTCTCTTATTTGCTTTTCACTTCCCCACTGGACCTTCAATATTCAGCCTGCTTCTCAATAGTGTTTTCCACCTGATGTCTGTTATATCAGGCATAAACCTGTCAACTTTTCGTGCGGCCTTCAAATATCTGTCTGAATACACACCAAGTCTCTCTGTTACTGTCTCCTCATTGAAACAATACCAATTTGTTTCTGTTTCCTTCCCTTGCACTTCCTACCCAAATGTCTCACTTCTCACTTCACTGTGTTAACTAATATTTGCCATCCGCCTGCAAATTTCACCAGTCAGTCTCTGTCCTCCTGAAGTGTGTTACTATCCTTCTCATTGTTTATTAACATTTCTGCCTTTCCTGCCATCTGAAATATTTGACATTATCACCTCTGTACACAAGCCCATTGCATTAACATACAGCAACAGTGACCCTGGGGAACACCATTGACTATTTCACTCCAGACCGAACAACAACCATTCTCCACTATTCTCTACTTTCTGTCACTGAGCTAATTTCCCGCATGCTGACATTGAAAACAAAAGAACAGACTTCCATTTATGAAACGCTTTTCATGACCACTGCATGTTCCAAAGTGAATACTTCTTAATGTATACTTCTTAATGTGTACTTCCAATGAATACTTCTTAAAGCGAAGTCACTCTTGTAATGTAGGAAACAGGCAGACAATTTCTGCACAGCAAGATCCCACAAGCAGCAATGTGATAATGATCAGATCTGTTTTTGTGATGTTGATTGAAGGAAACATTTTGACCAGGACACCGGTAATAATTCCCCTGCTCTGCTTCTACATTGTGTGGTGGGACATTTAACATCCACCTGAGAGGGCAGACTGCAACTTGGTTTAAAGTTTCATTCGCTAAACTGCACCTCTGACAGTGCAGCACACCCTCAGTACTGCACTGCAATGTCAGCATTGATTCTTGTGATCAAGTCCTGCTGTGACACTTGATCCTGGAAGCTTGTGACTGAAAGGGGAGAGAGCGACAAACTGAGCCACAGCTGACATTGGTCCTTTTATCCCGTGTGTTTCTAATTCGGTAACATGGCTTTTATGTGGTACTTTATCAAACTCCTTGTGAAAGGATAGGAATATTGTGAAAGTCCAGGTGGGAACCATCATTGATTCATAGAATAGCACAGACATAATGAGGTCATTCGGCCCATCAAGTCTGTGCTGGCCCTTTCAAAGAGCAATCCAGTTAGTCCCACTCCCTGGCTCTTTCACTATATCCTTGCATTTGTTCTCCTTCAGATATTATCCAATTCCCTTTTGGGATCTACTATTGAATCTGTATCCATCAGCCTATCAGACAGTGCATTCCAAATCCAAACCAATCAGAAACAAAAATCCTCATATCTGCTTCTTTTACCAATCGCCTTAAATCTGTGTCTCTTGGACATTGGAAATAGTTTCTGTTTATTTAATTTATCTAACTCCTTCCTAATGTTAAACACCTCAATCAAATCTCCTCTGAAAGTTCTTTGCTCTAAGCAGAACAACCCCAGCAACATAACTGTAATCCCTCATGCCCTGACAAATTCTAGCAAAACAGTTCTGTACCCTTTCCGAAGGCTTCATGTCCTGCCGAAAGTGCGGTTCCCAGTATTCGACACAAGACTCCAGGTGCAGCTGAACTAGTATTTTATATATGTTTCACATAATGTCCTTGCTTTTGTTCTTTTTGCCTCTAGTTATAGACCCAAGGATCCCATACATTTATTAACTGTCAAGATAACCTTTCCTGCCAACTTCAAAGATTTGTGCACAAACACCCCAGGTGTCTCTGTTATTTCACCACCTTTATAGTTGGACCATTTAACTTGTATTGCCTCTCTTCATTCATCCTTTCAAAATGTATTACTTCACACATCTGCAATGCTAATTAAATATTGAGAAGATTGAAGCCATTGCTTTCTGTCTCTGCTCCAAACATTTCCTAGTTACACACTCCATCCCTCTCCTTTGTAAATGCTTGGGACGAAGCCAAACTGTTCACAGACTTAGTTACATAGTTAACCCTGAGATGTCTTGAGATAAGTTCTGACCAAATATTCACACCATCACTAAAACGGCCTATCTCCAACCCCGGTGGAGTTGCATTGCTGGTTAAAGAGGAAATTAACGCAATAGTGAGGCAGGATATTAGCTCTGACGATTTCGAATATGTATGGGTAGAGCTGAGAAACACTGAGGGGCATAAAACGTTAGTGGGGGTTGTATATAGACTCCCAGACTGTAGTGCTGAATTTGGGAATGGCAATGAACAGGAAATTAGAGACGCATGTGATAAAGGAACATCTGTAATGAGTTTCCTGAATCTGCATATAGATTGGGCAAATCAAATTGGTCACAATACATTGTGGAGGAATTGCTGGAGAATATACGGGATGGTTTTCAGGACCAATTCTTTGAGCAACCTACTGGAGAACAGGCCATCCTAGACTGGTTATTGTGTCATGAGAGAGGAATAATTGACAATCTGGTTGTGCGAGATCCCTCGGGGATGAGCGACCATAATATGATAGAATTCTTCATCATGATGGAGAGTGTCCTAGTTGATTCTGAGACTAGGGTCGTGAATCTTAATAAAGTAAGCTACGAAAGTATGAGGCATGAGTCGTTGATGATACATTGGGAAATGTTACTTAAAGAGATGACCCTGGATAGGCAAAGGCAAACATTCAAAGAGCGCATGGATAACCTGCAACAATTGTTTATCCCTGTCTGGCACAAAAGTAAAACGGAAAAGGTCGCCAAATCATGGCTTACAAGGTAGATTAGAGACAACATTAGATCCAAGGAAGAGGCATATAAATTTGCCAGGAAACACAACAGACCTGAGGATTGAGAGCAGTTTAAAATTCAGCAAAGGAGCACCAAGGGATTGATTGAGAAGGGAAAAATGGAGTACGAGAGTAAGCTTACGGGTAACATAAAAACTGACTGTACACGAATCTATAGGTATGTGAAGAGGAAAAGAATTGCGAAGACAAATGAAGGTCCGTTACAGTCAGAAACAGGGGAATTTATTATGGGAAACAAAGAAATGGCTGACCAACTAAATGCATACTTTAGTTCTGTCTTCACAAAGGAGGACGCCAATATCATACCAGAAGTGTTGGTGAATACAGGGTTTAGTGAGAGAGAGGAACTGAAAGAAATCAGTATTAGTAGAGAAATGGTGTTGGAGAAGCTGATGGTATTGAAGGCCGATAAATCCCCAGGTCCTAGTAATTTACATCCCAGAGTACTTAAGGAAGTGGCCCTAGAAATAATGGATGCATTGGTAGTCATCTTCCAAGATTCTATGGACTCCGGAACAGTTCCTACAGATTGAAAGGTAGCTAATGTTTCCCCACTATTCAAAAAGGGAGGAGAGAGAAAGCAGGAAATTGTAGGCCAGTCAGCCTGACATCGGTCGTGGGAAATATCCTGGTGTCCATTATCAAAGATTTTGCAGCAGAGCACTTGGCGAACAGTGGTGGAATCGGACAGAGTCAGCATGGATTTATGAAAGGGAAATCATGCTTGATAAATCTACTAGAATTCTTCGAGGATGTAACTAGGAGAGTTGATGAGGTGGAGCCAGTGGATGTGGTTTATTTGCACTTTCAGGAGGCTCTCGCCAAAGTTCCATGTAAGGGTTTAGCGTGTAAAATTTATACGCATGGGATTTGGGGGAGTGTATTGCGATGGATAGAAAATTGGTTGGCAGACAGGAAACAAAGCATTGGAACATACAGATCTTTTTTCTGAATGGCAGGCAGTGACTAGTGGGGTACTGCAGGGATCGGAGCTGGGACCTCAGTTATTCACAATATATATTAATGATTTAGATGAGGAAACTAAATGTAATATCTCTAGATTTGCAGATGATACAAAATTGGGTGTGAGGGTGAGTTGTGAGGAGGATGCAGAGAGGCTTCAGGGTGATTTGGACAAGTTGAGTGAGTGGGCAAATGCATGGCAGATGCAGTATAATGTGGATAAATGTGAAGTTATCCACTTTACTAGAAAAAACAGGAAGGCAAAATATTATCTTAACGGCTATAAACTGAGGGAGAGTAATATGCAGTGAGACCTGGGTGTTTTCGTACACCAGTCACTGAAGGTAAGCATGCAGGTGCAACAGGTGGTAGAGAAAGGCGAATGTTATGTTGGCCTTCATAGAGACAGGATTCGAGTACAGGCGCAAGGATGTTTTGCTGCATTTATGCAGGGCCTTGGTGAGGCTGCACTTGGAATATTGTGTGCAGTTTTGGTCTCCTTATCTGAAGAAGGCTGTTCTTGCTATCGAGGGAGTGCAGTAGAATTTTACCAGACTGATTCCTGGGGTGGTAGGACTGTCGTACGAGGAGAGATTGAGTCGGTTAGGACTATATTCACTGGAATTCAGAAGAGTGAGGAGGGTTCTCATCGAAACCGATAACATTCTAACGGGACTTGACAGGGTAGATGCAGGAAGGATGTTCCCGATGGTGGGTGACTCCCGGACAAGGGCTTATAGTCTAAGGATACGGGGTAAAAATTTCAGGACTGAGATGAGGAGACGTTTCTCCACCCAGGGAGTGGCGAGCCTGTGGAAATCTGTCATCCCGCCCATATCCAAGGGGGATTGGAATATTCTGGCCAGTGCCTCGGCTATTTCCACCATTCCTTCCCGCAGCAACCCTCATACATCCCATCCAGACTGGATAAATGTTCAACTTTATTGTGGTACAAAAGTGTAGGATTGAAAAGAGTTAACTGAATCTGTTTGTTCCGTGACTGTACATAATGTCAGTCTCCATGGACCCTAATTGTGTTTTCCATCTTCTATTAATAAGGGGCTTCTTTCAATATGTTATTCCATAGTCAGTGGGAACATCAGCCCCGGCACTTACAGAGATCAGCTGCTCCAGAGAGATGGAGAGAGGATAGATCAGAATCTGAGAACAAAAGACTGGAATGTTACAACAATGGGTCAGAATCTGAGAACAATAGATTGGAATGTTACAACAATGGGTCAGAATCTGAGAACAATAGATTGGAATGTTACAACAATGGATCTGAGAACAATAGATTGGAATGTTACAACAATGGACAGGAGTTTATCCTCGGTTATTTACTCCCTTTTTACATATTATGATCGGTACTCATTAAACTTCCGTATCTATCTCGGACTGAAGATTATTCAATACATTTACTATCCCATCCTGGCTATTATTGGTGTCCCTGGTAAGTCTCTCTATCTGGCTATTAATCCTTTAAACCATGATTAACTGAATTACTGCTCCTGTAATTTACTCTGCCCTTCTTGATGCCGTTGTATGCCTGGTGAATATCTCCAGCTATTAGCTCTATAAACCATTGTCAACTGTATTACAGTTCTTGTCATTTACTCTCTCATCGTTGCTGCTGTTGCTGTCTCTATTTCAGGCCAGGAGATCTGTAAACGCTGTTTCAATGAAATACTGTTCTGTAATGAAAATTTTTGGATGACTGAAGCGAGTGTCATTGGTCTCCATCACAAACTCCATCCCCGATCTCGGAAGCACATACTCCACCCTGCCAAATATCTGAGCTTGTACCAGACATTTTACAACTTCTGTGTTATATTTAAACCTGAGCTGAGTTCATCTCCATATTCTTTCCATCACCACCCTGCCTACTAACACCCATGTAAGTTCACCCGTCTCCACTTCTGCCTCAACCCATCTGCTGCATAAACCCTCATCCGTGTCACTGTTAAATCCACACTTGACTATTCCAATTCTATCCTGGTCACCCTCCCAGTTATAAACCTCCATAAACCACAGTCCATCCAGAACTCTGCTGCCTGTATCCTAACTCACACCAAATCCTGATCACCCATCACCCCGTGCTCACTGATCTACATTGACTCCCAGTCTGGCAGCACCTTAATTTTAATCATTCCTGTGTTTGAAACTCTCCATGGCCTCACCCCTCCAGATATTCCCATTTCCCTGTCCATTTCCCATATTCCTGCAACTCTTTTGACTTCAATCTTTTTTCAGTTCTCCTTTTAAAGTCAATTTATTTCCCTCTGTATCTGTCCAGAGCCACGATTTTAGACTCTGCAGCACTACTGGTGCTGACGGTACAGAAGCTGGGATCCATAAAATGATGAGAACCGCAGACCCGACCATCGCTAGTGCACAATACCCCATGCTGGGCAGGGCTCCAGCAAACTCGTATCAGCTACGTTCTATTCATGTGGTCTTCACTGCCGGCCACTTCTAGTGTGGCCTGCACAGTGTCCCAATCTGGGCGGGGCTCCAGCACAATCGTACCGGATATGTGTTGTTCCTTTGAGGATGGATTTGAAAGTGATGTCAATGTACCATACTGGGAACTTTGATGCACGTCTTTGAAAATAGGTCTGTGCATGTCCACTGACCGCCTGTGTTAGTCACTCTCAGCTGAACATACATTCAGCAGAACCAGGCATCCAACTTACAGGTGAGAGGCTATTGACTTACTTCTGCTATTGTAAAGTTGGTGGAGGTTCTGTGGATGGTTTTGAACAAAGAAAAGAACAAAGAAAATTACTGCACAGGAACAGGCCCTACGGCCTTCCAAGCCTACGCCTATCCAGATCCTCTATCTGTATCTCTTTTCTTCCTGCCCCTTCATGTATCTGTCTAGATACATCTTAAAAGACGCCATCGTGCCCGCATCTGCAACCTCCGCTGGCAACGCGTTCCAGTCACCCACCACCCTCTGCGTAAAGAACTTTCCACGCATATACCCACTAAACATTTCCCCTTTCACTTTGAACTCGTGTCCTCTAGTAATTGAATCCCCCACTCTCATCGACAGGTTTGCGTCTGCCTGCAATGAATTTGGCCTAACCATCAGCCTCAAGAAAACGAACATCATGGGGCAGGATGTCAGAAATGCTCCATCCATCAATATTGGCGACCACGCTCTGGAAGTGGTTCAAGAGTTCACCTACCTGGGCTCAACTATCACCAGTAACCTGTCTCTAGATGCAGAAATCAACAAGCGCATGGGTAAGGCTTCCACTGCTATGTCCAGACTGGCCAAGAGAGTGTGGGAAAATGGCGCACTGACACGGAACACAAAAGTCCGAGTGTATCAGGCCTGTGTCCTCAGTACCTTGCTCTACGGCAGCGAGGCCTGGACAACGTATGCCAGCCAAGAGCGACGTCTCAATTCATTCCATCTTCGCTGCCTTCGGAGAATACTTGGCATCAGGTGGCAGGACTATATCTCCAACACAGAAGTCCTTGAAGCGGCCAACATCCCCAGCTTATACACACTACTGAGTCAGCGGCGCTTGAGATGGCTTGGCCATGTGAGCCGCATGGAAGATGGCAGGATCCCCAAAGACACATTGTACAGCGAGCTCGCCACTGGTATCAGACCCACCGGCCGTCCATTTCTCCGTTATAAAGACGTCTGCAAACGTGACATGAAATCGTGTGACATTGATCACAAGTCGTGGGAGTCAGTTGCCAGCATTCGCCAGAGCTGGCGCGCAGCCATAAAGACAGGGCTAAATTGTGGCGAGTCGAAGAGACTTAGTAGTTGGCAGGAAAAAAGACAGAGGCGCAAGGGGAGAGCCAACTGTCCAACAGCCCCAACAAACAAATTTCTCTGCAGCACCTGTGGAAGAGCCTGTCACTCCAGAATTGGCCTTTATAGCCACTCCAGGCGCTGCTTCACAAACCACTGACCACCTCCAGGCGCGTATCCATTGTCTCTCGAGATAAGGAGGCCCAAAAGAAATCCAAGAGTCGCTTAAATGCCCCTAATTTATCTGCATCTACTACCACCGCTGGCAGCGCATTCATCACACCCACCACTCTCAGTGTAAAGAACTTACCTCTGACATCTCCCCGAAACCTTCCTCCAATCACCTTAAAATTATGCTCCCTGGTGATAGCCCTTTCAGCCCTGGGAAATAGGCTCTGGCTATCCACTCTATCTGTGCCTCTCATCATCTTGCACCCCTCTATCAAGTTACCTCTCATCCCTCTTCGCTCCAATGAGAAAAGCCCTAGCTCCCTCAATCTTTCTTCGTAGGACATGCCCGCCAGTCCAGGGAGCATCCTATTAAATCTCCTCTGCACCCTCTCGAAAGCTGCCACATCCTTCCTATAATGAGGCCACCAGAACTGAACACAATATTCCAAGTGTGGTCGATACGTTTTGCTAAACACTCTCCTAATAGGTCCTGCCTAGATCAATGCATTTGGAGCCCCAGATCTTTCTGTTCCTGCAGAAACGTTAGAGCCGTGCCATTAAGTCTATATTGCCTTCCTATTCCTTCTGTCCAAATGCATCAGCTCACACTCCTCTTTATTAAATTCTACCTGCCACTTCTCTGTCCATTCTGCTAGCCTATCTAGATCCAGTTACAGGCAGTTTGTATCATCTTCACTGCTTACCACTCCTCCAAGTTTGGTATCTTCGGATAATTTTGAAATTCTACTCTGTTTTCCAAGATCCATGTCATTTATATACAGCAAAAATAATTAAATAAATTAGTATTCCTTGCACTGACCCTTGGGGAACATCACTGTCTACCATCCTCCAGTCTGAAAAACAACCATTTAACACAAGACTCTTTTTGCTGTCCTTTGGACAATTTTTGATCCAATTGCATGCTATTCCATGAGCTTCAATTTTGTTAACAAAGCTTTTGTTTGGTTCTTCATCAAATACTTTCATAAAATCCATGTAGACAACATCCACCACATTCCCTTCATCAACCTTCTCTGATCATCGAAATAAATTCAATTAGTTCATCAAGCATAATCTGCCTTTTAGAAATCCGTGATGACAATCCTTAAATAACTCAAACCTCTCCGTGTGTCCTTTTTCCCATATTATTGTTTCTAAAACCTTACTCACCACTGATGTTACACGAACTGACCAGTAGTTACTAGGCCTGTGTGTTGTCCATTGATAATTCTGGGAGGTGAGGGTGACCATCTATGTCATCATTTCTCTCTCAGCAGGGAGAAGCAGGATGAGAGATCCCGTGGCTTTGTCAGGATAGCGGGATTCCTGATGGTGTAGGTTGCTCTGCCGGGCCCCCTGTCAATAGGGAGAGGTACAGGAACTGAAAGAACTCTCACTTCATTAATGTACAGTTGGTGTGAGAGCATGCCCAGTACATCATATTGGTGAATGTCCACTATGCTGACAGCAGCCACCATACCTTCATTCTGAAGCAGTCAGCCGGTCCCAACACTTCGGGCACCGGGCCCCTCGGAGACAAAGGAAACGCCATCTGGACACAGCTCATGTTTCTACTCCCCCAAACCACCTCCCACCTCCAACCAACATCACACAATTAACTTGTGTATAACGTGGGCAATGGGGTCACCAGGAACATGGTGGAATAGACCATAGGTGTGATGAAGCAATGCTTACGATGTCTGAACCGCTCGGGAGGAGCTCTCCACTACACACTGGATCAGGTGTCCAAGTTCATGGTGTTCTGCTGCACCCTTCATATCATCAACATAATGAGGACACAGTCATTGGCACCAGGAATTCTGAGGACACTTAAGGAGCTGGATGAAGCAGGGAGGATATTTCCTGGATGCCCTTGACCCGGACAATTCTTGCTAAGATTTCGGTTCCCATAGGACAACTTCCCTTTCCCACCATGGATCCCCCATTCTCCACCGTTATACCCATCTGAGACGCCCCATTACAGTGTTATTACCGCACAAAAGGAATTATTCAGCCCGTCGTGTCTGCACCGGCTCTCCGCATGAGCAATTCACCTAATCCCATTCCCTGCCTTCTTCCCGTAACCCTGCACATTCTTCCTTCTCATATACCAGTTTATTCAGCTTTAGCATGTTTATAGATGTGGTCACCCCTCTGCTTAAGAGTATGCAGGGAGAGAGGGAATGGATGATCACCAGACAGTCAAAAAGATTCAGGCAAGTAGTGCAGGAGATCCCTGAGTGCATCTCACTCTCCAACAGGTATTCAGTTCTGAATACTGAGGAAAGTGATGCTTCACCTGGGGAGTACAGCCAGAGCTAAGTCCATGGCACCACGGGTGGCTCAGCTGTAGAGTGGGATACAGGGATGACTGAAAGAACCAGAGTGATCGGTGGTTCAATAGTCAGGGGAACAGACAGGCGTTTCTGTGGCCACAGACGTGAATCCAGGATGGTGTGTTGCCTCCCTGTTGCCAGGGTCAAGGATGTCACTGAGCGACAGCAAAGCATCCTGAAGGTGAAGGGGAACAGCCAGAAGTCGTGGTTCACATTGGAACCAACGACATAGGTAGAAAGAGGAATGTTGTTCTGTGGTCAGAATTTAGGAAGCAAGGGAAGAAATTGACAAGCAGGACGTCAAAAGTAGCAATCTCCGGATTACTCCCAATGCCATGCACAACTGAACACAGAAATAGAAAGAGAAGACAGTTGGATGTTTGTCTGGAAATATGGTGCAGAAAGGAGGGCTTCATATTCCTGGGACACTGGGAAAGGCTCTGGGCGAGATGGGTCCTGCATAGGCCGGATGATTTGCACCTGAACAGAGCCGGGACTGGGTTCCTTGCGGAATGTTTTGCGAGTACTGTTGGGGAGGGTTTAAACTAGTTTGGTAGAGGGATGGGGACCTGAGGGTGGGGCAAATTCAGAAATGAAAATGGAAGGCGGAAAATTAATGGAGGAGTCTGGAAGACAGAGGAAACAAAGGTTATAAAATAAAGATGAAGAGCTTAGCAGTGCTCAAGGGTATCTATTTCAATGCAAGGGGAATAGCAAATAAAGCAGATGAGCTGAGGGCACAGATAGACACGTGGTAGTATGATATCATAGCTATTACAGAAACATGGCTTAAGGAGGGACAGGAATGGCAGCTCAACGTTCCTGGTTACAGGGTTTTCAGACGCGATAGGGAAGGTGATAAGAAAGCAGGGGGAGTGACAATTGTGGTCAAGGTATCTATTGCAGCTGTGAGGAGGGATGATATGTTGGAGGTTCATCAAGTGAGACCATATGGATTGAGCTAAGGAACCAAAAAGGGACAATCACACTGCTGGGAGTGTTATCTCGACAGCCAAATAGTTAGAGGGAGATAGAAGATCGGATATGTAGGCAAGACTCTGAGAAGTGCAAGAACAATAGGGCAGTAATAGTAGGGGACTTTAATTACCCCAATATTAACTGGGATAATTTTAGTATGAAAAGAATTGAGGGAGCAGAAATCTTGGGGTGCATTCAGGAGAACGTTTCTGACCAGGATGTAACAAGTCCAACAAGAGAGGGTGCATTTAGACATTGTTTTAGGAAATGAAGATGGGCAGGTGGAAGGAGTAGCAGTGGGAGAGCATTTTGGTGGGAATGATCATAATTCAGTTAGATTTAACATAATTATGGTACAGGACAAGAGATATATCAGCAGTTAGAGTTCTCAATGGGGCAAGGCTGATATTACTAAACTGTGGAGCGAAAGTGGACTGGAAACAGCTGCTTGAAGGTAATTCAGTCTCAGAGCAGTGGGAGACATTCAAAGGGGGGATTCAAGAGGTTCAGGATAAACATGTTCCCACAAAGCAAAAGGGTGAGTCGGCCAAATCTCGAGTCCCATGGATGTCAAGGTGCCGGCAGGGTAGGACAAGACAGAAAAGGAAAGCATATATCCGACACTGAGAACTCAATACAACAGAAAGTTGAGAGGAGTTTAGAAAGTGGAGGGGTCAAATCAAAAAGGAAATTAGGAAAGGAAAGAGAGGGAATGAAATAATATTGGCAAGCAAAATGAAGGTGAACCCAAAGATGTTTTCTCAAGACATTACGAGTAAGAGGATAACTAAGTGGAGAGTAGGACCCATAATAGATCAGAAAGGTAACCTTTGTATAAGGGTGGAAGATATTGGACTGGTTCTTTATTGAACACTTTGCGTATGTCTTCAGAAAAGAGGAGGGATTTAGATATTGTCGTTAAGGAGGAGGAGTGTGAATCATTGGATGTGATAAACATAGGGAGAGAGGAAGTATTAATGGGATTAGCATCCTTGAAAGTTGAACAATCACCAGAGCCGGTTGAAATGTACCCCAGGCTGTTCGAAGAAGCAAGAGAAGAAATAGCAGAGGGTCTGCCCACCATCATTTTCCAATCCTCACTAGATACAGTTGTGGTGCTGGAATATTGGAGAATTGCTAACATTGTACCTCTGTTTAAAAAGGGAGCGAAGGATAGTCTGAATAATTACAGGCCAGTGAGTCTAAACTCAGTAGTGGGCAAATTATTGTAATCTATTCTGAGAGACAGGATAAACTGTCACTTAGAGAGGCACAGGTTTATCAAAGATAGTCGGCATGGATGTGTTAAGGGACGCTCTTGTTTGACCAAATTGATCGAATTTTTTGAAGATGTTACAAGGAATATAGATGAGGGTAGTGCAGTTGATGTGGTCTTCATGGATTTTAGCAAGGCCTCTGACAAGGTCCCACATGAGAGACTGGTTCAAAAAATAAAAGCCAATGGCATCCAGAGAAATGCAGCAAAGCGGATACAAAATTGGCTCAGTGGCAGGAAACAAAGGGTAATTATTGACAAGTATTTTTGCGACTTGAGGACTGCCTCCAGTGTCATTCCACAGGGCGCAGTAATGGGTCCCCTGCTTTTTGTGGTCTATAGTAAAGATTTAGACGTAAATGTAGGGGGTATGATCAAGACTTTTGCAGACGACACAAAGATTGGCCATGTGGTCGACAGCGAGAAGGCTGCAGGAAGATATTGACGGTCTGGTCACATGGGCAGCAAAATGGGATTCGACCCGGATAAGTGTGAGGAGCTCAAGCAAGCAAAGGAATACACGATTACTAGGACAATACTGAGAAGTGTACAGCAAGTAAGGGACTTTGGAGTGAATGCCCACAGATCCCTGAAGACAGCAGGATAGGTCAATAAGGCAGTTAAGAAGGCATATGGAATCATTTCCCTGAATAGCCGAGGTATAGAATGTCAGAGCAGGGAGGTTATGCTGGAACTGTATAAATCATTGATTAGGCCACATCTTGAATACTTTGTGCAGTTCTCGTAACCACATTACAGAAAGGAAGTAATTGCACGAGAGGGTATAGAGGAGATTTATGAGGATGTTGCTCGGACTGGAAAAATGCAGCTATGAGTAAAGATTGGATAGGCTGGGGTTGTTCTCCATGGAACAGAGAAGGCTGAGGGGAGATCTGATTGAACTGAACAAAATTTTGTGGAGCCTGGATAGAGTGGAGGTGAAGGCTCTATTTACCTTAGCAGAAAGGTCAGTGACTAGGGGACATAGATTTAAAGTGATTGGTAGAACTTTCAGAAGGGAGTTGAGGAAAAACATGTTCACCCAGAAATACAAAATTGTCTCAGTGACAGGAAACAAAGGGTAATTGTTGACGGGTATTGACTGGACGACGTTCCCGTGGTTTTCCACAGGGCCTGGTACTGGGTCCCTTGCTTTTAGTGAGGGTCTGGAACACACTTCCTGAAAACATGGTTGAAGCAGAAACCCTCTACTCATCCAAAAAGAGCCTGGATGTGCACCTCAAGTGTCATAATCTGCAGGCCTATGGATTAACTGTTGGAGGGTGGGATTAGAATTGGTGGATAACTTTTCGGCTGGCACAGACACGATGGGCCAAGTGGTCGCTTTCTGTGTCTTAAATTTTCAACGATTCTATGACTCTAAAACACGAATCACGCTATCCTCGTTAAAACTTACAATTATGTCAACAAACTATCAAGACGATCAGAAATGATTTTCCATGAAGCTATCCGTGCTGCTTGTCATTTATTAAGATATGATTTTACAAGCAAGAAATATTTTTGTGCTGGGTTATGGCCTCCAGAATTTTCCAAGAATCAACATCAGACTGATAGTTACAGGGCTTATCGAACCTCCCCTTTTTTAAACAGGGTGTAACATTTACAGCCCTCCAGTTCTCTGGCATAATTTTTTTTATTCATTCATGGGATGTGGACAACGCTGGCCAGGCCAGCATTTATTGCCCATCCCGAATTACCCTTGAGAAGGTGGTGGTGAGGTGCCTTCTTGAAACACTGCAGTCCACGTGGGGTAGGTACACCCACAGTGCTGTTAGGAAGGAAGTTCCAGTATTTTGACCCAGCGACAGTGAAGGAACTGCAAGATAGTTTCAAATCAGCATGGTGTGTGGCTTGGAGGGGAACTTGCAGGTGGTGGTGTTTCCATACATCTGCTGCCCTTGCCCTTCTATGTGGTAGAGGTTGTGTGTTTCGAAGGTGCTGTCGAAGGAGCCTTGGTGCGTTGCTGCAGTGCATCTTGTAGATGGTATACACTGCTGCAACTATACGTTTGTGGTGATGGGAGTGAATGTTGTGGATGGGGTGCCAATCAAAGAAGCAAGAACAAAGAAAATTACAGCACAGGAACAGGCCCTTCGGCCCTCCAAGCCTGCGCCGATCCAGATCCTCTATCTAAACATGTCACCTATTTTCTAAGGGTCTGTATCTCTTTGCTTCCTGCCCATTCATGTATCTGTCTAGATACATCTTAAAAGACGCTATCGTGCCCGCGTCTACCACCTCCACTGGCAACGCACCCCAGGCACCCACCACCCTCTGCGTAAAGAACATTCCACGCATATCCCCCTAAACTTATCGCCTCTCACTTTGAACTCATGACCCCGAGTAATTGAATCCCCCACTCTGGGAAAAAGCTTCTTGCTATCCACCCTGTCTATACCTCTCATGATTTTGTACACCTCAATCAGGTCCCCCCTCAACCTCCGTCTTTCTAATGAGAATAATCCTAATCTACTCATCCTCTCTTCATAGCTAGCGCCCTCAATACCAGGCACATCCTGGTGAACCTCCTCTGCACCCTCTCCAAAGCATCAACATCCTTTTGGTAATGTGGCGACCAGAACTGCACGCAGTATTCCAAATGTGGCCGAACCAAAGTCTTATACAACTGTAACATGACCTGCCAACTCTTGTACGTCCGATGAAGGAAAGCATGCCGTATGCCTTCTGACCACTCTATTGACCTGCGTTGCCACCTTCAGGGAACAGTGGACCTGAACACCCAAATCTCTCTGGACATCAATTTTCCCCAGGACTTTTCCATTTACTGTATAGTTCACTCTTGAATTGGAACTTCCAAAATGCATCACCTCGCATTTGCCCTGATTGAACTCCATCTGCCATTTCTCTGCCCAACTCTGCAATCTCTCTATATTCTGCTGTATTCTCTGACAGTCCCCTTCACTACCTGCTACTCCACCAATCTTAGTGTCATCTGCAAACTTGCTAATCAGACCACCTATACTTTCCTCCAAATCATTTATGTATATCACAAACAACAGTGGTCCCAGCACGGATCCCTGTGGAACACCACTGGTCATACATCTCCATTTTGAGAAACTCCCTTCCACTGCTACTCTCTGTCTCCTGTTGCCCAGCCAGTTCTTTATCCATCTAGCTAGTACACCATGGACCCCATGCGCCTTCACTTTCTCCATCAGCCTGCCATGGGGAACCTTATCAAACGCCTTACTGAAGTCCATGTATATGACATCTACAGCCCTTCCCTCATCAATCAACTTTGTCACTTCCTCAAAGAATTCTATTAAGTTGGTAAGACATGACCTTCCCTGCACAAAACCATGTTGCCTATCACTGATAAGCCCATTTTCTTCCAAATGGGAATAGATCCTATCCCTCAGTATCTTCTCCAGCAGCTTCCCTACCACTGACGTCAGGCTCACCGGTCTATAATTACCTGGATTTTCCCTGCTACCCTTCTTAAACAAGGGGACAACATTAGCAATTCTCCAGTTCTCTGGGACCTCACCCATGTTTAAGGATGCTGTAAAGATATCTGTTAAGGCCCCAGCTATTTCCTCTCTCGCTTCCCACAGTAACCTGGGATAGATCCCATCCGGAACTTTGGACTTATCCACCTTAATGCCTTTTAGAATACCCATCACTTCCTCCGTCCTTATGCCGACTTGACCTAGAGTAATCAAACATCTGTTCCTAACCTCAACATCCGTCATGTCCCTCTCCTCGGTGAATACCGATGCAAAGTACTCGTTTAGAATCTCACCCATTTTCTCTGACCCACGCATAACTTTCCTCTTTTGTCCTTGAGTGGGCCAATCCTTTGTCTAGTTACCCTCTTGCTCCTTATATATGAATGAAAGGCTTTGGGATTTTCCATAACCCTGTTTGCTAAAGATATTTCATGACCCCTTTTAGCCCTCTTAATTCCTCATTTCAGATTGGTCCTGCATTCCCGATATTCTTTCAAAGCTTCGTCTTTCTTCAGCCTCCTAGACCTTATGTATGCTTCCTTTTTCCTCTTAGCTAGTCTCACAATTTCACCTGTCATCCATGGTTCCCTAATCTTGCCATTTCTATCCCTCATTTTCACAGGAACATGTCTCTCCTGCACGCTAATCAACCTCTCTTTAAAAGCCGCCCACATATCAAATGTGGATTTACCTTCAAACAGCTGCTCCCAATCTACATTCCCCAGCTCCTGCCGAATTTTGGTATAGTTGGCCTTCCCCCAATTTCGTACTCTTCCATTGGGACCACTCTCGTCTTTGTCCATGAGTATTCTAAAACTTACGGAATTGTGATCACTATTCCCAAAGTAGTCCCCTACTGAAATTTCAACCACCTGGCCGGGCTCATTCCCCAACACCAGGTCCAGTGTGGCCCCTTCCCGAGTTGGACTATTTACATACTGCTCTGGAAAACCCTCCTGGATGCTCCATACAAATTCTGCTCCATCTGGACCTCTAACACAAAGTGAATCCCAGTCAATGTTGGGAAAATTAAAATCTCCTATCACCACCACCCTGTTGCTCCTACATCTTTCCATAAGCTGTTTACATATTTGTACCTCTATCTCACGCTCGTTGTTGGGAGGCCTGCAGTACAGCCCCAACATTATTACCGCACCCTTCCTATTTCTGAGTTCTGCCCATATTGCCTCACTGCTCGAGTCCTCCATAGTGCCCTCCTTCAGCACAACTGCTGCCCAAATATATAGGAATTACTTACCCAGCTGCCACCTCGCTCTCCCTGTCGCCGCTGCAAAAATGAAACTGCCAAAAATATCGTGTGATGCCTTGTCCTGGATGGTGCCGGGCTTCTTGAGTGTTGTTGGAGCTGCAGCCATCCAGACAAGCAGAGAGAATTCCATCTCACTCCTAACTTGTGCCTTGTAGATGGGGGACTGGCTTTGGGGAGTCAGGAGGTGAGTTACTCGCCTCAGGATTCCTCGCTTGTCACCTGCTCTTTTAGCCATGGTATTTATAGCGCTATTCCTGTTCAGTTTCTATAGAACATAGAACATTACAGCGCAGTACACGCCCTTTGGCCCTCGATGTTGCGCCGACCTGTGAAACCATCTGACCTAAACTATTCCGTTTTCATCCATATGTCTATCCAATGACCACTTAAATGCCCTTAAAGTTGGCGAGTCCACTACTTTTGCAGGCAGGGCATTCCACGCCCTTACTAATCTCTGAGTAAAGAAACTACCTCTGACATCTGTCCTATATCTATCATCCCTCAACTTAAAGCTATGTCACCTCGTGTTTGCCATCACCATCCGAGGAAAAAGACTCTCACTATCCACCCTTTCTAACCCTCTGGTTATCTTATATGTCTCTATTAAGTCACCTTTCCTCCTCCTTCTCTCCAACGAAAACAACCTCAAGTCCCTCAGCCTTTCCTCGTATGACCTTCCTTCCATACCAGGCAACATCCTAGTAAATCTCCTCTGCACCCTTTCCAAAGCTTCCACATCCTTCCTATAATGTGGTGACCAGAACTGCACACAATGCTCCAGGTGCAGCCGCACCAGAATTTTGTACAGCTGCAGCATGACCTCGTGGCTCCGAAACTCGATTCCCCTACTAATAAAAGCTAACACACCATATGCCTTCTTAACAGCCCTATTAACCTGGATGGCATCTTTCAGGGATTTATGTACCCCCCCCCCAGAGAGACACCAAGATCTCTCTGCTCATCTACACTACCAAGAATCTTCCCATTAGCCCAGTACTCTGCATTCCTGTTCCTCCTTCCAAAGTGAATCAACTCACACTTTTCCGCATTAAACTGCATTTTACATCTCTCAGCCCAGCTCTGCAGCCTATCTATGTCCCTCTGTACCCTACAACATCCTTCGGCACTATCCACAACTCCGCCGACCTTCGTGTCATCCGCAAATTTACTAACCCACCCTTCTACACCCTCATCCAGATCATTTATAAAAATGACAAACAGCAGTGGCCCCATAACAGATCCTTGCGGTACACCACTAGTAACTAAACTCCAGGATGAACATTTGCCATCAACCACCACCCTCCGTCTTCTTTCAGCTAGCCAATTTCTGGTAAATGGTAGCCCCTGGGATGTTGATAGAGGGGATTCAGCGATGGTAATGTCATTGAATGTCAACGGAGATGATTAGATTATCACTTGTCGGAGATGGTCATTGCCTGGCACTAGTGCAGTGCGAATGATACTTGTCAATTATCAGCCCAAGCCATGATATTGTCCAAGTCTTGCTGCATTTCTGCACGGACTGCTTCAGTACTTTGGAGTCACGATTGGTCATGAAAATTGTACAATCATCAGCGAACATCCCCACTTCTGACCTTATGATTGAAAGAATGTAACTGATGAAGCATCTGTCGATAATTAGGCCTAAGACACTACCCTGAGGAACTCTTGCGGTGATTTATTGGAGCTGAGCTGATTGACCTGCAACAACCACAACCATCTTCCTTTGTGCCAGGTATGACTCTAACCAGCAGAAAGTTTCCCCCCTGATACCCACTGACTCCATTTTTGCTCGGGCTCCTTGATGCCATACTCAGTCAAATGCTGCCTTGGTGTCAAGGGCAGTCACTCATACCTCACCTATTGAGTTCAGCTCCTTTGTCCATGTTTGCACCAAGGCTGTAATGAGGTCAGGAGCTTTGTAACCCTGGCGGAACCCAAACTGAGCGTCACTGAGCAGGTTATTGCTAAGCAAGTGCCGCTTGATGGCAGTGTCGATGACACCTTCCATCACTTTGCTGATGATTGAGAGGAGGCTGATGGGGCGGTAATTGGCCGGGTTGGACTTGTCCTGCTTTTTGTCTACAGGACATACCTGGGCAATTTTCCACATTGCAGGATAGAGGCCAATGTTGTAGCTGTACTGGAACAGCTTGATGGGGTAACAGAAGTTCTGGAGCACAGGTATTCAGTACTATTTCCGGAATATTGTGCAGGCTCATAGCCTTTGCAGTATCCAGTGCCTTCAGTAGCTTCTTGAGATCATGCGGAGTGAACCGATCCCTGAGAAACAGCACTGTATACTCCCCTCCACCTCCAGTCTGAACAAAGACTGTTCACCACTTCTCGCTGCTTTCTGTCCCTGAGTCAGTGTCATATCCACATCATCACTGTCACATTAATCCATGTCATAACAAGTCTATGAAATGTCATTTTATCACAGGCCTTCTGAAAATCTATATACATAAGTGGATATACATGAGTAGGGGCGGAAGATGTTGCCAAGGTTCTTAATAAGTATTTTGTATCTGTCTGAACAAAAGGGGGGGGGGGGTGATTGCGATGCAGGTATTGTGGTTAAGGAGGAGGAGTGTGAATTATTGGATGTGATATTCATCGGGAGAGAGGAAGTATTAATGGGATTAGCATCCTTGAAAGTTGATGAATCACCAGGGCCTGATGAAATGTATCCTAGGCTGTCAAATGAAGTGAGAGAGGAAACAGCAGAGGGTCTGACCATCATTTTCCAGTCCTCACTGGATGCAGGTGTAGTGCCAGAGGATTGGAGTACTGTTAACATTGCACATCTTCAAAATGGAGCAAGGGATAGACCAAATAATTGCAGGCCAGTCAGTGTAAACTCAATAGTGGGAAAAAGATTGGAATCTATTCTGAGAGACAGGATAAACTGTCACTTAGAAAGGCTCAGGTCAATCAAGGACAGTCAGCATGAATTTGATAAGGGAAGATATTGTTTGACCAACTTGATAGAATTTATCAACGAAGTAGCAAGGATGATAGATGAGGGTAGTGCAGATGATATGGTCTCCGTGGATTTTGGCAAGGCTTTTGACAAGGTCCCATGTGGCATACTAGTTAAAATAATAAAATCCCATGGAATCCAGGGAACTGCAGCAAGCTGGATACAAAATTGGCTCAGTGGCAGGAAACAAAGGGTGATTGTTGACGGGTGTTTTACTGACTTGTGGTCTGTTTCCAGTGACGTTCCATGGGGCTCAGTACTGGGTCCCCTGCTTTTTGTAGTACATATTAACGATTTGAACGTAAATGTAGGGGGCATGATCAAGATGTGTGCAGATGGCACACAAATTAGCCATGTGGTAGATAGCGAGGAGGATAGCTGTAGGCTGCAGGAAGATATTGATGGCAGAAAAGTGTCAAATGGAATTCAACCGGTTAAGTATGAGATGATGTAATTGAGGTCAAACAATGCAAAGGGATAGACGATTAATAGGAAAATGCTGAGAAGTGTAGAGGAAGTGAGGGACCTTGGAGTCAATGTCCACTGATGTCCTGAAGGTAGCAGGTCAGGTCGATAGTTGGTTAAGAAGGCATATGGAATCCTTTCCTTTATTAGCTGAGGTATAGAATACAAGAGCAGGGAGGTTATGCTGGAACTGTATAAATCATTGGTTAGGTCACAACCTGAGTACTGTGTGCGGTTCTGGTCACCTCATTACACAAAGGATGTAATTGCACTAGAGAGGGTACAGAGGAGATTGACAAGGATGTTTGCCAGGACTGGAAAAATGCAGCTATGAAGCAAGATTGGATAGGCTGGGGTTGTTCTACTTGGAACAGAGAAGTCTGAAGGGAGATCTGATTGAAATGGACATAATTTTGAGGGGCTTGGATAGAGGGGAGGTGACGACTCTATTCACCTTAGCAGAGAGATCAGTGACTAAGGGGCAGTGACTTAAAGTGCTTGGTAGAAGGATCAGCGGGGAGTTGAGGAGAAACTTGTCCACCCAAAAATACAAAATTGATCAGTGGCAGGAAACAAAGGGTCATTGTTATAATAAAAGCAAAATACTGCGGAAGCTGGAAATCTGAAGTAAGAACAATAAATGCTGGAAATACTCAGCAGGTCTGGCAACATCTGTGGAGGGAGAAGCAGAGTTAAGTTTTCAGATCAGTGATGAAGGGTCACGGACCTGTCACGTTAACTCTGCTTCTCTCTCCACAGATGCTGCCAGACCTGCTGAGTATGTCCAGCATTTCTTGTTTTTATTAAAGGGTAGTTGTTGACAGGTATTTTACTGACCGGAGGACTGTTTACAGTGGCGTTCCACAGGGTTCAGTACTGCATCCCCTGTTTACAGTGAGAGTCCAGAAATTACTGCCTGAAAGGATAGTTGAAGCAGAATCCCTCCACTCAGTGAAAAGGAATCTGGATGTTCACCTCAACTGTCATTATCTGCAGGGCTGTGGATCAAATGCTGGAAGGTGGGATTAGAATAGGTGGATCATTTTTCGGCTGCTGCAGACACAATGGGACAAGTGGCCTCTTTCTGTATCTTAAACTTTCTATGATTATATTACGTGAAACACTCACAGTTACATCCTCAACGAACTTGATCAAGATAATCAGGAATGATATTTCATTAACCTTTCCGTGCTGCTTGTCATGTATTAACCGTTGTATTACAAGCAAGATATATTTTTGTGCTGGGTTATGACCTCTAGAAGTTTCCAACCACCAACATTAGACTGATACTTACAGGGTTTACCGAACCTCTCCTTTGTAAACAGGGAGTAACATTGACAAGCCACCAGACCTCTGGCATCACTCCCATATCCAAGGAGGACTGAAAGATTTTGTCCAGTGCCTCTGTCATTTCCATCATTTCTTCCCTCTGTAACACTCATAATTCCCATCCAGACTGGATAAATGTTCTACTTTATTGTGGTACAAAAAGTGTTGTATTGAAAGGGGTTAACTGAACAAGTTTGTTCAGTGACTGTAATTAATGTCAGTCTCCATGGACCCTAATGGTGTCACTGGAGGGTTTCCCTCTTCTATTAATACCGGACTCCTTTCAATGTGTTTTCTGAAAGTGTCAGCGGGAGCATCAGCTCCGGAACTCATAGGGAACCGTGGCTGCAGAGAGATGGTGAGGAGAAATCAGAATCTGAACAATAGGTTGGAATGTTACAACAATGGGTCAGAATAGGAGAACAATAGATTGGAATGTTACAACAATGGGTCAGAATCTGAGAGCAATAGATTGGAATGTTACAACAATGTATCAGACACTGAGAACAATAGATTGGAATGTTACAACAATGGTTCAGAATCTGAGAACAATAGACTGGAATGTTACAACAATGGGCAGGAGTTTCATTTGGGAGTTTGACCGTCTTTCTGCCAATTATGATCGGTTCCCATTAGAGTATCGGATCTATCTCGCATTGAAGATTATGCAACACATTTACTATCCCATCCTTGCTATTATCAGTGTCCCTGGTAAGTCTCTCTATCTAGCTATGAATGTTGTAAACCAAGTTTAGCAACATTGTCATTTACTCTGCCCTCCTTGTTACTTTTGTTATCCCTGGCAAAACTCTATCTCCAGCTATGAGCTCTATAAACCATTGCTACTTGTATCCGAGTTCATGTAATTTACTCTACCGTGTTTTCAGCTTTTGCTTCCCCTGCTAAGTCCCTATTTCCCGCTATGTGATCTGTAAACCGCGTTTCACTGAAATAATGTTCTTACAATTTTAATTTTGGGAAGAGTGGAGCTCGTGCAATCGGTCTCCTTCGGAAATTCTGTCCATATCCATGAACCACGTACCCCTAACTGGCTAATGTCTGAGGTTGAACCAGACAGTTTGCATCCTATGCGTTCTATTTAACCCTGAGCTGAGTTCTGACCCCTTATTCTCTCCATCACCTGCCCTGCCTATGACCAGCTCAGTAATATCATCCGTCTGCCTCAGCTCATCTGATACATAAACCCTCATCTGTGCCCTTGTTAACATAGAAACATATAAAATAGGAGCAGGAGTAGGCCATTCGGCCCTTCGAGCCTCCCCCGCCATTCATTATGATCATGGCTGGTCATCCAACTCAGCAACCTGTTTGCACTTCCCCCCATATCCTTTGACCTCTTTCATCCTAAGAGCTATATCTAGCTCCTTCTTGAAAACATACAATGTTTTGGCCTCAACTGCTTCCTGTGGCAGCGAATTCCACAGACTCATCACTCTCTGGGTGTAGAGATTTCGCATCTCAGTCCTGAAAGGTTTACCCTGCATCATTAGACTATGACCACTGGTTCTGGACTCCACCACCATCGGGGACATCCTTCCTGTATCTGTTCTGTCAAGTCCTGTTAGAATTTTATAGGTTCCTATGAGATCCCCCATCATTCTTCTGAATTACAGCGAACATAATCCTAACCGACTCAATCTCTCCTCATACGTCAGTCCCGCCATCCAGGGAATCAGTCTGGTAAACCTACAACAAGAACATCCTTCCTTAGATAAGGAGACCAAAACTGCACACAATATTCCAGGTGTGGCCTCACCAAGGCCCTGTATAATTGCAACAAGACATCCCTGCTCCTGTACTCGAATCAGCTCGCTGTGAAGGCCAACATACCATTTAGCTTCTTTACTGTCCTTTGCACCTGCATTCTTACCTTCAGTGACTGGTGTACGAGAACACCCAGCTCTCCTTGCATATTCCCCTCTCTCAGTTTATAGCCATTCAGATAATAATCTGCCTTCCTGCTTTTGCTACCAAAGTGATTAACCTCACATTTATCCACATTGTACTGCATCTTCCATGCATTAGCCCACTCACTCAATTTGTCAAAATCACCCTGAAGCCTCTCTGCATCCTCCTCACAACTCACCCTCCCACCCTGTTTTGTGTCATCTGCAAATTTGGAGATATTACATTTAGATCTCTCATCGAAATCAGTAAGATATATTGTGAATAGCTGGGGTCCTATCACCAATCCCTATGGTACCCCACTAGTGACTGCCTGCCATTCGGAATAAAATACCCATTTATTCCTACTCTTGGGTTTCCTGTCTGCCAATCAATTTTCTATCTATCACAATACACGAGCACCAATCGCATGCGCTTTAATTTTACACGCTAATCTGTTATGTGGGACTTTGTCGAAAGCCTTCTGAAAGTCCAAATAAACCACATCCACTGGCTGTCCCTCATCAACTCTGCTAGTTACATCCTCGAAGAATTCTTGTAGATTTGTCAAGCGTGATATCCCTTTCGTAAATCCATGCTGATTCTGTCCGATTCTACCACTTTTCTACAAGTGCTCTGCTATAAAATCTTTGATAATGGACTCTAGAACTTTCCCCACTACCGACGTCAGCCTGACTGGTCTATAATTCCCTGCTTTCTCTCAACCTCCCTGGGGTTGCATTAGCTACATTCCAATCTGTAGGAAATGTTCCAGAATCTATAGAATCTTGGAAGATGACCACCAATACATCCATTATTTCTCGGACCGCTTCCTTCAGTACTCTGGGATGTAGATTATCAGGCCCTGGGAATTTATCGGCCTTCAATACCATCAATTTCCCCAACACCATTTCTCTACTAATACAGATTTCCTTAAGTTCCTCTCTCTCACTAAACCCCGTGTTCCCCAACATTTCTGATATGATATTTGTATTCTCCTTTGTGTAGACAGAACCAAAGTATGCATTTAGTTGGTCAGCCATTTCTTTGTTCCCCATAATTAATTCCCCTGTTTCTGACGGTAAGGGACCTACATTTGTCTTCACCAATCTTTAAATCTGTTAAATCAACACTTGACTATTCCAATTCTATCCTGGTCACCCTCCCAGTTATAAACCTCCATAAACCACTGCCCATCCAGAACTCTGCTGCCTGTAAACTAATTCGCACCAAATCCTGATCACCCATCACCCCAAATCCTGATCACCCATCACCCCTGTGCTCACTGATCTACATTAGCTCCGGGACCAGCAGCACCTTAAATTTAATATTCTCATTCTTGTGTTTGAATCTCACCCTCAATTAGTCCCATTGCCCTGTCCATTCCCATATTCCTGCCTTCAAGTCTTTTCTTCAATTCCCATTTAAAAGAAGGCTTCTTTCCCTCTGTTTCTGTCTATGGCAGGTATTCTCAGCTCTGCAGTGTCACTGGGCCCAATGCCATGGAAGTGTGGATCCATAAAATTGTATGAGCTGAGCTGCCGGTCACTTTCAGTGCTCCATGCTAAACAGGGCTCTAGTCCCTGTTCACCAAGTATGTGCTGGTAGTGTGCAGAGGGATCTGATCTGACACCAATCAGCCATTCCAGCAGCTTTGCTATACGTCTTTGAAACTAAGTGATGGGGGTGTGGTACATTGAGCTGTGTGAGAGGTTGGTAATGTTGGGGGTAGGAGATGCCATGTGGCGATGAATTCACTGACATTGACCACCCGTGTGAGCTCATGAAACTTCTTCTGGCTCTGCTGCCAGGTCCTCGGGGCCAGATTCTTGCATTTGACCTCCCTGACCACCTACTCCCATTCCCTTCGGAAGACGTTCCTTAAGGGTCTCCGCCCCACCCCACAGAAACATGCCCACTCTCCTCTGGTCAACCTCCATGACTAAGGCCTCCAACACCACATCCGTGAACAGCAGAGACCTCTCTCTGTCCTAGTATTCCATTTATCTTGTCTCCAATTGCAGCATTCACAGTCAGCAGCAGCAGCCTCCTGTGATTCAGTAAAGCTTCCCTTTAAGAGGGACAAACTACCTTTAAGAGCTGAATCCTGGCTGAAGCACGTGCCAGCCTCACACACAGTTAGGTCCCTGGTAAGCCTGCAGACAGACAGCAGCGCGGGTTACCCTGGGCAGCACGTAGAATTCATGGAAATGAGGAGGCAGCAGGAAGTTTGTGTGTCACCTGCCTCAACAGGAATGGGCACGGGCAGATCACGAATCACAATCCCTACCCCTGAAAACTGGTACAAGCTTCACTTTCACTCTGTCTCTATTTTTCTTCCCTTCTTTCACCCTTTCTCCATCTCTCTCTGTGTCTCTTGTTCATATAATCAGAGATTGATGCAGCACAGAAAGAGGCTATTCGGTCAGTGCTGTCCCTTTGAAAGAGATATCTAATTAGTTCCACTCCCTCCTCTTTCCCCAGACTCCAATTGTTTTTTTTTCCTTGTCAAGTTTTTGTTAAATTCCCTTTTGAAAGATATTATTGAATCTGCTTCCACCATGTTTTCAGGCAGTGAATTCCAGATCCCACCCACAGACAGATTGGACCAAATATCCATGGAAGGGTTAACGCACAAAAGGAGGCTATTCAGCCCAATGTGTCTCTGCTGGCTGAAAAAACTAGCCGCCCAATCTAATCCCATCTTCCAGCCGCTGGTCCATGGCCTTGCCAGTTGCAGCACTTCAGGTGTAGGTCCAGGTACCTATTAAAATAATTGATGTTTTTTGCCTCCACCACCGTCCTGGCAGTGAATTCCAGACACCCACCACCCTCTGGGTGAAACGGTTTTTCCTCATGTCCCCTCTGATCCATCTACCAATCAATTAAATCTGGTAATTGACCTCCCCGCTAGGGGAAACAGGTGCTCCCTGGCTACTCTATCTGGGCCCCCTCATAATTTTGTACACCTCAATCAAGTCACCCCTAAGTCTCCTCTGTTCTAAAGAAAACAATCTTAGCCTATCCAATCTTTCATCATGGATGCAATTTTCCATCACTGGTAACATGCTTGAAAATCTTCTCTGTACTCTCTCCAAAGCAATTATGTCCTTCCTGTAATGTGGTGACCAGAACTGTACACAATACTCCAGCTATTGCCTAACCAGTGTTTTATACAATTCCAGCATTATATCCCTCCTTTTGTATTCTATATATCGGCCAGTAAAGGAAAGCATTCCATATGCCTTTTTCACCACTCTGTCTACCTTTCTTGCCACCTTCCAGGAACTGTGGACAAACACTCCAAGGTCTCTAACATCTTCTACCCCTTTCAATATCCTCCTGTCTGTTGTGTATTCCTTCGCTTTATTTGCCCTTCCCAACTGCATTACCTCACAGTTCCCCAGATTGACTTCCATTTGCCACTTTTCCGCCCACTCAACCAAACCATTTAACCATTGATATCATTCTGGAGTCCACAGCTATCCTCTTCACTATCAACTACATGACCAATTTTTGTGCCATCAGCAAATTTCCACTCATGCCTCCCACATTTAAGTCCAAAGCATTAATATACATCACAAATTGCAAGGGACCCAACACTGAGACCTGGGAACGCCACTAGACACCGCTTTCCATTCACAAGAAACATCTGTCGACCATTACCCTTTGTTTCCTGACATTGATCCAATTTTGGAAGCAACTTGCCACATTCCCCTGTATCTCATGAGCTTTCACTGTTCTGATCAGTCTGCCATGTGGGACCTTTTCAAACGCCTTACTAAAATACATGTAGACCACATCCACTGCACTACCTTTATCAATCCTTCTTGCTCCTTCCTCAAAAAACTTAATTGTGTTAGTAAGACAAGACCCTCCCTTAGCAAATCCATGCTGACTATCCCTGATTAATATTTGCCTTTGTAAGTGACAGTTTATCGTTGCTCTGAGAATTGATTCTAATAATTTGCCCACCGATGTCCAACTAAAGCCTGCTCGGGTCTGGAAATAAAACCCGACCCATCCTAACAGAACAACATCGGACCCGAGCCTGACCCTACCATATTGCACTCACTGTACTTAGCACTTTTGGATGGAATGGAAGGAAGCTGCAGCATGAGCGCGGTGACATCATAGAAACACTCACTTTCTCACTGCGCAGACTCAGAGTCTGTGGAGTCCAGATGCATGTTTCCCTCCTTGACATCTCGGACTCTCAGCTGAGGATGACTTTTCAAACTATAATGCTTACTTACTCAACTTCCCTTTTCATCCCAGCCGATCAAAAGGTAGTACTGTGTGTGTCCGACCCAAACCGAGCCCGAAAGCCGGATCCGGAAGAGCGACCCGAACCCGACATATGACGTCGGGTCTCGTCGGGTTTGGGTCGGGTAACAGGCCTTTAGGTCAGACTGACCAGCCTCTAATTATTTGGCCTATCCTTCGCACCATTTTTAAACACTGGCACTATGTTCACAGACATCCAATCGTCTACTGCCTCGCCTGTATCTAGTGAGAATGTGAAGATGATCCTCAAAGTATCTGCTATTTCCCCCCTCGCTTCCTTTAACAGCCTGAGCGACGATCCATCCGGTCCTGGCGATTTCTCCACGTTCAAGGATTTCAAACCCTCGAGTACTTCCTCTCTCATTATGCTGATTGTATCTAATATTTCACACTCCTCCTCTTTAACTACAATGTTTGCATCATCCCTCTCTTTTATGAAGACAGAGACATAAAACCCATTAAGGATCCTGCCAACATCTTCTGCATCCATGCACAAACTACCTTTTACATCTCTGATAGGCCCTCCCCTTTCCATAGTTATCCCTTTATTCTTAATGTACTGATAAAACATCTTTGGGTTTTCCTTGATTTTACCTGCCAATATTTTTTCATGCCCTCTCTTTGCTTTTCTAATTTCGTTTTTTTACTTCACCCCTGCACTTTCTTTACTCCTCTCAGCTTTCTGAAGTATTATTTGTTTGTGCCTGTCATAAGCCTTCTTTTATCTGATTTATCTTACCCTGTATGTTTCTAGATAACCGGGGGCTCTAAATTTGGCAACTCACTGTGTAAGAAAATTCTCTTCATTTTGCCTCTGGTTCTTTGCCAATTACCTTAAACCTGCATCTTCTTCATGATGATGTGAGCACAGTCCTAGCAATTACAGACCAGTTAGTTGAACATCAGTAATGTTTTACAAACAATAATTAGAGAAGAAATCAACAGAAACTTGGAGAGGTTTGAGTTAATGAAGGAAAACAATCACGTGTTTGAAGGAACATAGGAGCAGGAGTAGGCCATTCAGCCCATCGACCCTGCTCCATCATTCAATTAGAATCCTTAAACACGGGTGATGTCCCGGAGGACTGGAGAATTGCTAATGTTGTCCCCTTGTTTAAGAAGGGTAGCAGGGAAAATCCAGGTAACTATCGACCGGGGAGCCTGACGTCAGTGGTAGGTAAGCTGCTGGAGAAGATACTGAGGGATAGGATCTATTCCCATTTGGAAGAAAATGGGCTTATCAGTGATAGGCAACATGGTTTTGTGCAGGGAAGGTCATGTCTTACCAACTTAATAGAATTCTTTGAGGAAGTGACAAAGTTGATTGATGAGGGAAGGGCTGCAGATGTCATATACATGGACTTCAGTAAGGCGTTTGATAAGGTTCCCCATGGTAGGCTGATGGAGAAAGTGAAGGCGCATGGTGCCCAGGGTGTACTAGCTAGATGGATAAAGAACTGGCTGGGCAACAGGAGACAGAGAGTAACAGTGGAAGGGAGTTTCTCAAAATAGAGACGTGTGACCAGTGGTGTTCCACAGGAATCTGTGCTGGGACCACTGTTGTTTGTGTTATACATTAATGATTTGGAGGAAAGTATAGGTGGTCTGATTAGCAAGTTTGCAGACGATACTACGATTGGTGGAGTAGCTGATAGTGAAGGGGACTGTCAGAGAATACAGCAGAATGTAAATAGATTGGAGAGTTGGGCAGAAAAACTGCAGATGGAGTTCAATCAGGGCAAATGCGAGGTGATGCATTTTGGAAGATCCAATTCAAGAGTGAATTATACAGTAAATGGAAAAGTCCTGGGAAAAATTGATGCGCAGAGAGATTTGGGTGTTCAGGTCCATTGTTCCCTGAAGGTGGCAACGCAGGTCAATAGAGTGGTCAAGAAGGCATACGGCATGCTTTCCTTCATCGGACGGGGTATTGAGTACAAGAGTTGGCAGGTCATGTTACAGTTGTATAGGACTTTGGTTCGGCCACATGTGGAATACTGCGTGCAGTTCTGGTCGCCACATTACCAAAAGGATGTGGATGTTTTGGAGAGGGTGCAGAGGAGGTTCACCAGGATGTTGCCTGGTATGGAGGGCACTAGCTATGAAGAGAGGTTGAGCAGATTAGGATTATTTTCATTAGAAAGACGGAGGTTGAGGGGGGACCTGATTGAGGTGTACAAAATCATGAGAGGTATGGACTGGGTGGATCGCAAGAAGCTTTTTCCCAGAGTGGGGGATTCAGTTACTAGGGGTCACGAGTTCAAAGTGAGAGGGGAAAAGTTTAGGGGGGATATGCGTGGAAAGTTCTTTACGCAGAGGGAGGTGGGTGCCTGGAATGCGTTGCCAGCGGAGGTGGTAGACGCGGGCACGATAGCGTCTTTTAAGATGTATCTAGACAGATACATGAATGGGCAGGAAGCAAAGAGATACAGACAGTAAGAAAATAGGCGACATGTTTAGGTAGAGGATCTGGATCGGCGCAGGCTTGGTGGGCCGAAGGGCCTGTTCCTGTGCTGTAATTTTCATTCTTCTTTGTTCTAGATCATGTCTGATCATCTACCTCAACGCTACTTTCCCGTGCTTTCCCTGTATCCCTTGATGTGATTTGTCTCCCTAAATCCATTGATTTCTGTCTTGAACATGCTCAGTGTTGATCTTCCACAGCCTCTGTGGTGGTGAATTCCAAAGATTTACCTCCCTCTGAGTGAACAAATTCTTCTTCATCTCAGTCTTAAATTGCTTACCCCTTATTCTGAGATTATGTCCCCTGGTTCAAGACTCACCACCCAGGGGAAACATCCGATCTGCATCCACCCCGTCACCCTCTGTACAAATTTTGTATGAGATCAGTTCACATTTTTTGAATCTCGAGAGAATACAGGCCCAGTTTTCTCAATCTCTCCTCATAAGACAATCCTGCCATCCCAGGGATAGTCTCTTGAACATCAGTTGTACTCCCTGCATGGCAAATATATCCTTCTTTAGACAAGGAGACCAAGACTGTAAGCAATACTCCAGGTGCAGTCTCACCAAGGCTGTCTACAATTGCAGCCAGACATCTTTACTCCTGCACTCAAAACCGCTTGTGATGGAAGCCAACATACCATTTGCCTTCCAAACTGATTGGTGCACCTGCACACTAGCTTTTAGTGACTCATGAACAAGGGCTCCCACGTCCCTTTGGAAATCAACACTTCCCAACCTCTCCCCAGTCAAACAATATACTGTCTTTCTGTCTCTGTTTTACCGGAGTGGATCACTTGACACTTATTCATAATATATTCCAGCTGCCATGTTCATGTTCGTTCACTTATCCTATCCTAATCCGCTTGAAGCCTCCTTGCATCCTCTTCACAACTTACTTTCCCACCTAGTTTTGTATCATCAGCAAATTTGTAAATATTACATTTGATCCCCACATTCAAATCATTTATATAGATTGTGAACAGCTGTGGCCCTTGTGCTGATCCTTGTGTTACTCCCACTCGTAAGAGCCTGCCATCCTGAGAGTGACCCGTTTATTCCTACTCTCTCTTTTCTGCATGTTAACCAGTTCTTAATCCATACCAGTATATTACTCCCAATCCCATGCATTGTAATTTTGTTTACTAACCTCCTGTGTGGGACCTTATCAAAAGCCTTCTGTAAATCCAAATACGCCACATCCACTGGTTCTCCTTTAGTAATGCTGCAAGTAACATCCTCAAAAGACTTCAACAGGTTTGTTGCACATGATACCCCTTTCATAAATCCACGTTGACTCCGCCAATTTTACCATTTTTTTCTAAGTGTCCAGTTATTACATCCTTTACAATAAATTCTGACATTTTCCCTATTACTGACATCAAACTAACAGGTCTGTAGTTCTCATTCTCCCTCTCCCACACTTCTTAAATTGTGGGGTTACATTTGCTACTTTCCAGTCTTTAGGATCTCTTCCAGAATCTATAGAAGTTTGAAAGATACCAACCAATACATCCACCATCTCTATTGCCACCTCCTTCAACACTCTGGGATGTAGCTCATCTGGTCCAGGGATTTATCAACCTTCAATCCAGTTAACTTTTCAAGTACTACCTCTTTACCAACACTAAATTGCCAATTTGCCCCTCGTACCTTCATAGTTTCCCTTTTTCAGGTTTAACACCCTAGTTTCAAAATTAACATATTCAAATGAAATGTGAAATTTTATCATAATATAGCCATTATTTCGCAAAAGCCCATTTACACCAATGTTATTAACTAACCCTTTCTCGTTCCATAAAATAGCCCGATTCTTAGTTAATCCTTCAATGTACTTCTCCAGAAACCCATCTCTTACACACTCCAGTAAAGGCAGATCATACTTCACTCATTTGGTTGAAGGTTTTGATGAAGTAACGGAGACGGTTGATGAAGGGAATGCCGTGGATTTTGTGTCTATGCATTTTAGGAAAGTGTTTAATAAGGTACCACGTAAAAGGCTGGTTAGCAAAATTGAGGCTCATGGAATAAGAGGATCATTGTCAAATTGAATTAAGGACAGAAAACAGCGAGTGGTAATAAATGGTTGTTTTTAAGTGTGGAGGATGGTAGACAGTAGGTGTTCCCCAATGGTCAATCTTGGGACCATTGCGTTTTTGCGATATATAAATGACTTAGATATTGGAATGCAGAGTAGAATCTCCAAATTTGCCTAAGACATCAATTTTGAGATTTCTGAGCCAGTCCCAATGCTGATCACATGTCTTTGAGTGTACATTCTCTCTCTCCAGCTCTCTGTCACAAATTCTTACCCAGACTTCGCAATAACCACAGGCATTTGACTGATTATAATCCCTCTCTGTCTCCAAAGCTCCTACACATTCCCAGCAATGATCGCTCAACTGAGTTTGACATTACTCACAAACCAAGTAAACTAAGCCTATGATCCCGATCTCTGTGATCCCTCTCCGACACCACTGTAAGATCTGATCAACGGTCACAGATTAACCAAAAGGAGGGAAAAGGTTCACAAGCAGTTAATTAAGTAATGACAGTTAAAATACAGGACATAATCTAATTGGAAACAGTAGACATATGACCTGTAACAGGTGAAAAAGTCTTTCTGGCTACGGATTAGTTGTTGGAAGCTAGTATCAAATATGTTATAGCAGGGCACGTAGAGAAATTCAACGTGATCAGGCAGAATCAACATGGTTTTGTGAAAGGAAAATCATGTTTAACCAATTTATTAGCGGTCTTTGAAGAAATAACATGTGCTGTGGATAAAGGGGAGCCGGTGGATGTACTGTACTTAGATTACAAAAAGGCATTTGATAATGTGCCACATCAAAGGTTATTGTGGAATATAAAAGTCCATGGTATAGGGGGTGACATATTGGCATGGATAGAAGATAGGCTAGCTAACAGGAAACAGAGAGTAGGCATGAATTGGTAATTGTCTGGTTGGCAAGATGTAACGAGTGGTTGCCACAGGGATCAGTGCTGCGACCTCAACCTTTTACAATTTATATAAATGACTTGGATGAAGGGTCCAAAGGTGATGACACAAAGATAGGTCGGAAAGTACGCTGTGCAGAGGACATAAGGCGGCTAAAAAGGGATGTAGATAGGTTAAGTGAGAGGGAAAAGATATGACAAATGGTGTATAATAGGGGGAAATGTGAAATTTCCCATATTGGCAGGAAGAATTTAAAAAAAATAAACACAATATCTGAATGGTGAGAGACTGCAAAGCTCTGGGATGCAAAGGGATCTGGGTGTCCTAGTTCATGAATCACAAATGTTAGCATGAAGGTTCAGCAAGTGTTTAGGAAAGCTAATAGAACTGCTTATTGGGAGAGCAGTTGAATGCAAAGGTAGAGAGGCTATGTTTCAGTTGTACAGGCATTGATGAAACTACATCTGAAGTATTGTGTACAGTACTGGCCACCTTATTTAAGGAAGGATGTAAATGCGTTGGACGCAGTTCAGAGAAGGATTTCTAGACTAATACCTGGAATGGGTGTGCTGTCTTATGAGGAAAGGCTGCAGAGGCTAGGCGTACATCAGCTGGAGTTTAGAAGTGTAAAAGGCGACATATAAGATCCTAAGGGCGGGTGATGGGGCGGGGGGAGGGGGGCAGAACAAGTGAGGGCGACAGAGAGAGAAACAGAAAAAGATAGAGAGTGAGGGAAAGAGAGCGGTCACATCAGCTCATCTGCTGCTGAAACCCTCATCCATGCCTTTGTTACATCGAGGCTTGACTATTCTAACACACTCTTGGCTGGTCTCCCACATTCTACTCACTGTAACCTTGTGGTCATTTAAAACTCTGCTGCCATCTTCTAATTTACACTAAATTCTGTTCACCCAACATCCTTGTGCTCACTGACCTACATTGGCTCTTGGTCCAGTAACACCTCAAATTTAATATTCTCACTCATATGATCAACTCCCTCCATGGCATCACCCCTCTGATTATCCTAGTCCCCTGCCCATTTCCAATATTCCTAAAGCTTGTTTATCTTAAAGTGTTTTGCTAATTCCCTTTTTAAAGTGAGTTTATTTCCCTCTGTTTCTCTCCCTGACCACACATTTCATCTGTCCACCTCCACTGGTGCTGTGGAAGTTTGGATCCATAAAATGGTGTGAGCTGCACAGCCGGTCACATCCAGCACATTGTACAGGACACCCAGGCTGGCCGGGGTGCTAGCGTGGGTGCAACGTGTGTGTGTCTGGAGCGTGAGGAGGGGTCTTAATATGGTGTCAATCAGCCATTCCAGCAGCTTTGTTGTACGTCTTTGAAACTTGTTCTGTGCATGTTCATTGACCGCCTGTGTTAGTCACTCTCAGCTGAACATACATTCAGCAGCACGAGGAACCCCCTCTAGTATTATTTAAAAGGACCAGGCATCCAACTGACAGGTGAGGGACTTTTGACTGACTTCTGCTATTGTACATTTAGTGGAGGTGCTGTGGATGGTTTTCTGGAGGTTGTGTTGTGAGCTGCTGCAGACATTCAGGGAGGACAGAGGATTTGGTGACCCAAATGTGGACGATATAGGGGGACTGTAGTTACAGTGTCTCTGGGTCAGTAACATGACCAACAAATGGAGCAGAGGCTGCCGAGAGGGGAAGCAATGTGATAATGATCAGATCTGTTTTTGTGATGTTGATTGAAGGATAAATATTGACCAGGACAGCGGGAATAATTCCCCTGCTCTGCTTCTACAAAGAGCGATGGGATATTTAACATCCATCTGAGAGGGCAGATGTGGCCTTGGTTTAACGTTTCATTCGAAAGACGGCACATCTGACAGTGCGACACTCCCTCAGTACTGCATTGCAGTGTCAGCCTTGATTCTTGTCATCAAATCCTGCAGTGACCCTTGATCCTAGAAGCTTGTGACTGAAAGGTGAGAGAGCTACAAACTGAGCCACGGCTGACATTGGTCCTTTAATCCCAAGTGTTTCTAATTTGGTAACACGGCTGTTATGTGGTACTTTATCAAACGCATGTTGAAAGGATAGGGGTATTGAGAAAATGCAGGCAGGAGCAATCATAGAAACACAGAATAGCATTGCATTGAATGAGGCCATTTGGTCCATTTATTCTGTGCTGGCCCTTTTGAAAAGCTTCCAGTTCGTCCCACACCCTGGCTCTTTCCCAGATCCTTCCTTTTATTCTCCTTAAGATATTTATGCATTTCCCTTTTGGAATCTACTGTTGAATCTGTTTCCTTCAGCCTATCAAACAATACATTGCAAATCCCCAAACACCCATCATCTAAACAAAATCCTCGTGTCACCTCTGCTTCTTTTTTCCAATCACCGTAAATCTGTGTCCTCTGGTTAATGGCCCCTCACACATTGGAAACGGTTTCACTTTATTTAATTTATCTAAATCCTTCATAATGTTAAACATCTCTATCAGATCTTCTTTTAAATTTCCCTGCTCTGAGGTAAACAATCCCAGCTACATAACTGTAATCCCTCATCCCTGGAAATGTTCCAGTAAAACTCTTCTGTCTCCTCTCCAAACGTTTCCTGTCCTTCCTAAAGTGTGGTTCCCATATTGGACACAATAGTTCAGGTGGAGCCGGACTCGTCTTTTCTATAGGTGTAACATAACAACCTGACTATTCTACTCTGTGTCTGTATTAATAAAGCCTAGGAATCTATTTGCTTCGTTAACTGTTTGTTAACCTGTCCAACTAACGTCAAAGATTGTACACAAACACCCCATGTCTCTCTGTTATTCTCACCACCTTTAAAGTTGTGTCATTTACCTTGTATTATCTCTCCTCATTCATCCACATGCAGCTCACCATCACCTTCTTAAGGGCAATTAGGGATGGGCAATAAATGCTGGCCCAGCCAGCGACACCCACAATCCATGAATAAATAATATCAACAAAATCTTCCCACAAAGTATCACCTTACATATCTGCCATGCCAATTAAATATTAGGAAGAATGAAGCCACTGTTTTCAAACCCCACATCAAACATTTCCTAGCAACAGACTCCATCCCTCTACTTGCCAACTCTTTGAGACTAAACCAAACTGTTCACAAAGTGATGTCATAGTTGACCCTACAATGAGCTTCCTGCTAAATATTCACACTATCACTAAAACAGCCTATTTCCACCTCCGTATCTTCAGCCAGCTTTGCCTGTCTCTCAGCTCTTCTGCTGATAAAACACCACCCCCCCCCCCTTGCCTGTGTTACCTGTAGACTTCACCATTCCAACACACTCCTGGCTGTTCTCCCACATCCTACCCTCCATAAACTTGAGGTGATCCAAATCAGTGCTGCCCATGTCCTAACTCACACCAAGTCCTATTCACCCATCACCCTCTGTACTCACTGACCTACATTGGATCCTGGCCAGCAACTCCTCAATTGTAAAACGCTCAGCCTTCTTTTCAAATCCCTAAACAGAGTGAGATGCTAGGCCCTTTCAGAGGGCAGTTGCGAGTCAATGACATTGCTGTGAGTCTGGAGTCACATGTAGGCTAGACCAGGAAAGGACGGCAGATTTCATTCTCTAAAGGACATTAATGAATCAGATGGTGTTTAATAAAAAAAAATCGCTAATAGTTTCATGGCGCCATGACTGAGACTAGCTTTCTATTCCAGATTTTAACACACTCGTGGCTTGTCTCACACATTCTACTCTCTGTAAACTTGAGGTCATCCAAACTCTGCTGCTCTTGTGTTAACCCGCACCAAGTCTTGTTCCCAATCACTGACGTACATCAGCTTCCAGTCAGGCCATGTCTTGATTTTGAAATTCTCAACCGTGTTTCCAACTCTCTCCATTTTCTCACCCCTCCTTATCGCTGTATTCTCTACCAGCCCCACAACCGTCCAAGATATCTGCACTCCTCTAATCCTGGGCTATTGTGTATGCTTGATTTGCAACATTGCACCACTGCCAGCCAGGTCTTCAGCTGCCGAGGCCCAAAGCTCTGGAATTGCCTCCCTACACCACTTTTTTTATTATTGTGTGAGATGTGGGCTTCGCTAGCAAGGCCAGCATTTGTTCCCATCGCTAATCGCCCTGACAATTGAGTGACTTGTTTGGACATTTCACAAGGCAGTTCAGAGTCAACCACATTGCTGTGGGTCTGGAGTCAGATGTAGGCCAGATCAGGTAAGGACAGCAGATTTTCTTCCCTAGTGGACATTAGTAAATCCGATCAGTTTTTACACCAGTCAATGATAGATTCGTGACACCATTACTGAGAATAGTTTTCATTTCCAGATTTTTATTAATCAGTTGAACTTATTAATTGATTGAATTTTAATTCCCACCAGCTGCCATATTGGGATTTGAACCGAGGGCATCAGCCTGTACCTCTGGGATTCTAGTTCAGTGACATCGTCACTATACCACTGTCACTGCTTCTATGCCTCACTTTCCTCCCTTAAACCACTACTTAAGACATTCTGCTTTGACCAAGAAATGTAAGTTGCTGTTGTTGAGCTTTGCTAGACATGATTTGTCATTACCATATCCCTGCTTCCGTCCATTCATTGTCTGGTGTTTATTTTCAAGCAACGAATGCTTTTGTCCTGGGCTGTGAACTCCAGAAATTTCCCACCAGCGACGTTAGACTGACTGGTCAGTAATTACACGGTTTACCGCATCTCTCCTTTTTTAAAACAGTGTGTAACATTTAGAACCCTCCTGTCTCTGGCACCAGTCTCATACCCAAGGAGGGTTGGAAGATTCTGGCCAGTTCCTTCCCTCAGCACCCCGCACACATCCAATTCAGACATGTTCTACTTTATTTGAATTAGAATTAGAACATTACAGCGCAGTGCAGGCCCTTCAGCCCCCCCATGTTGCGCCGACCTGTGAAACCATCTGACCTACACTATTCCATTTTCATCCATATGTCTATCCAATGACCACTTAAATGCCCTTAAAGTTGGCGAGTCTACTACTGCTGCAGGCAGGGCAGGGCAAAAATTGGTGGATTGAAAGGGGTTAACTGAACCTGTTTGTTCAGTTACTGTTATTAATGTCAGTCACCATGGACCCCACATTTGTCACTGGAGGGTTTCCAGCTTCTATTAATACAGGACTCCTGTCAATGTGTTATTCCCAGCAGCTTCCCGTCACTTTCAGGATCAGCAGTTCGAGAGAGAGAGAGAGAGGGTAGATCAGAATCTGAGAACATTAGATTGGAATGTTATGACAATGGGTCAGAATCTGAGAACAGTAGATTGGGATGTTACTACAATGGGAAGCAGGAGTTTCTCCTCTTGGTTTGGCCTAGTTACTGCAGATTATTTTTGGCTAACATTAGATGATCGGATCTATTATGCACTGAAGATGATTCAAACGATTTATTATCCCATCCTCGCTATTGTTGGTGTCCCTGGTAAGTCTCTTTATCCAACCTTTAGAACTATAAATCATATTTCACTGATTTAATATTCTTGTCATGTAAATCTTGGGAAGTCCAAAGACATTGCATTCAGTCACTGTCACAAACTCCATTCCCTATCCAACATCTGCATTCCCCTCGCTGACCAATGTCTGAGGCTGAAATAGACTGTTTGTGAACTCTGGCTTCCAGTTGACTCTGAGCTGAGTTCATCTCCACATTCACTCCATCACCCACCCTGCCTACAACCACCTCTGTAATATCACCCATCTCCACCTCTGCCTCAGCCCATCTGCTGAATAAATACTCATCTATGCCTTTCTTAAATGCACACTTGACTATTCCTATTCTATCCTTGACACTCTCCCAGTTATAAAACTCCATAAACCGCAGCCCTTCCAGAACTCTGCTGCCTGTATCCTAACTCACAGCAAATCCCAATCACCCATCACCCCTGTGCTCACTGATCTACGTTTCTTCCTGGTCTGGCAGCACCTGAATTTTTATATTCTCATTCTTGTGTTTGAATCTCTCCATGGCCTCACCCCTCCAATTAATCCCATTCCCCTCTCCAGTCTCATATCATTGTAATCTTATGCCTTTGAGGCTTTTTTTCCAATTCCCTTTTGAAAGTGATTTGCTTTCCCCTCCCTGTCTGCTCCGGCTGTGATTTTTACTCTATGGCACCACTGGTGCCAATATTACAGAAACCTGGATCTGTAAAATGATGTGAATGGAACAGGCGACCACTTCTAGTATGGCCAGCACAGTGCCCCATGCTGTGCAGGGATGTAGCCTGTGTATACTGTGCATTTGCTGTTTGTCTGAGGAGGGGTTTGAAGTGACGTCAATGTCCCATTCCAGCAGCTTTGATGTACGCCTTTGAAACTTGGTCTGTGCATGACCACTGACCGCCTGTGTTACTCACTCACAGCTGAAGATGCATTCAGAAGCATGAATAAACCCTTCTAGTGTTTTTTAAAAGGACCAGGCATCCTGGTCCAGAATATTGAGGGGTATATGACATTCAAGAAGAATAGGAAGCTAGGTAAAGGTGGAGGGGTAGCACTGTTAATCAAGGATGGTATTGGTGCATTAGTTCGAGATCAACTTGGTACAGGAGATCAGGGTGTTGAATCGGTTTGGGTGGAGATGAGGATTAGCAGGGGAAAGAAGTGCCCAATGGGAGTGGTCTACAGGTCTCCTAACAGTAATTGCAATATAAAACATATTATACAAGAAGAAATATCGTTTGCTTATGATAGAGGTCCGGCAATAATCATGGATGATTTTAATCTACATATAAACTGGAAAAATCATATTTGGAATAATAGCCTGGATGAGGAGTGCATAGAATGTTTTAGGGATAGTTTCTTAGAGCACCACGTTCTAGACACAATCAGAGAGCAGGTTAAATTAGTTTTGATATAGTGTAATGTGACAGGATTAATTAATGACCTCAGAGTAAAGTCACCTCTAGGTAGCAGCGACCACACTGTGACTGAATGTTACATCCAGTTTGAAAGTGAGAAGAGTGGGTCTAAGACTAGTATTTTAAACTTGAATAAGGGAAAGTATTTGGGCATGAAAACTGAGCTAGCTGAAGTGAACTGGGTTACCAGGCTTGGAGGTATATAATTAGAGAAGCAGTGGCAGAAATTTATGGGGATATTTCAAAATACTCCAGAATAAGTATAATCCTACTATAAGGGGAAGGACCCACCGTCTGCGGTTAACTAACGAAGTTAAGGTAAACATGACACTGAAGTTAAAGGCATATCATTGTGCAGAAATGAGTGGCATTCTAATGATTGGTCAGAATATAAAGAACAGCAGACAATGACTAAAGGGTTAATCAGGAGAAAGACATTAGAGTATGAGAGGAAGCTAGCAAGAAATGTAAAAATGGATAGCAAGAGTTTCTACAGGTATTTAAAAAGGACAAGAATAAGTAAAGAGAGTGTTCCTCCTCTGGACAGTGAGAATGCAAAGTTAGTAGTAGATAATAAGGAAACGGTGGATGCAATGAACAAATATTTTGCTTCGGTCTTCACTATAGAGGATGCACGAAACATGCCAGTAATAGCTGTAAATCAGGAGGTGGAAGGAAGAGAGGACCTTGGTGAAAATACAATCACCAGGGAATCTTTACTGAGCAAACTTATGGAGTTGCGGGCTGACAAGTCCCCGGGTCCTGATGGACTTCATCCTAGGGTCTTAAAAGATGTGGCAAATGAGGTAGTAGATGTGTGGGTGTTATTTTTTCAAAATTCGCTAGACTCTGGAAAGATTCCATCTGACTGGAAAGTAGCAAATATAACCCCTCTATTCAAGAAGAGGGGGAGGCAGAAAACAGGCAACTATATGTTAGTTAGCTTGACATCTGTTATGGGGAAGGTGTTAGAATCGATCATTAAGGAGGCTTTCGCTGGGCACTTAAGAAAGACTGAAGGTAATCGCGAATAGACAGCATGGTTTTGTGAAAGGGAAATCATCCTGAACTAAGTTATTGAAGTTCTTTGAAGGAGTAACATGCAATATGGATAAAGGGGAGCCCTTTGACCGACTGCGCTTGGATTTCCAGAATGCATTAGACTAGATGTCACATAAAAGGTGATTGTGCAAAGTAGGAGCTCATGTGTAGGGGGTAACATATTAGCTTGGATCGAAGATTAGCCAGTTGCAGCAAACAGAGGGTCTGCATAAATGGGTCATTTTCAGATTAGCAGGATGTGACAAGTGGAGTCCATCAGGGGTCTGTGCAGGGGGCCTCAACTTTTTACAATTTATATTAATGACTTAGATGAGGGAAGCGATGGCATGTTAGCTAAATTTGCAGGTGGCACAAAGATAGATAGGAAAGTATGTTGTGAAGAGGACATAAGGAGGTTGCAGACCGATAAAGATAGGTTGCATGAGTGGGAAAACAATCTCACAGATGGAGTATAATGTGGGGAAATGTGAAGTTGTTCACTTTGGTAGGACGCTGCAAAATTCCGAGGTGCTTAGGGATCTCGGTGTTCTAATGCATGAGTCACAAACAGTTAGTAGGTAGGTACAGCAAGTAATAAAGAAGGCGAATGGAATGCTATCCTTCATTACAAGAGGAATTGAAAATAAAAGTCAGCATGTGATGCTTCAGTTATACAAGGCATTGGTGAGACCACATCTCGAATAATGTCCAGAGATTTGGTCTCCTTATTTAAGGGAGGATGTGAATACTTTAGAGGCGGTTCAGAGGTAGTTTACTAGAGTGATAATAGGAATGAGCGGGTTGTCTTATGAGGAAAGGTTGGACAGACAGGCTTGTTTTCACTGGAGTTTAGAAGAGTGAGGGGAGACTTGATTGAGGTTTACTAGAATCTGAAAGGTCTTGACAAGGTGGAAGTGGAAAGGATGTTTCCTCTTGTGGGTGAGTCTAGAACGTTGGGGCACTGTTTTGAAATTATGGGTCGCCCCTTCAGGACAGAGATGAGGAGAACATTTTTCTCTCAGAGGTTTGTGTGACTTTGGAACTCTCTGCCACAGAAGGTGGTGGAGATGGGGTCATGAAATATTTTAAAAGTGGAGGGAGAAAGATTCTTGTTAGTCAAGAGAATGAAAGGTTATCAGGGTAAGATGGGAGTTAGAATTCAAAACACAACCAGATCAGCCATGTTATTATTGAATTTCAGAGCAGGCTCGAGGGGCCGAATGGCCTACTTCTGCTCCTCATTCGTATGTGTGTACGTTTGCACTCAACTTACAGGTGAGGCTCTTTTGACTTATTTCTGCTATTGTAAAGTTAGTGGAGGTGCTGTGGATGGTTTCTGGAGGTTGTGTTGTGAGCTGCTGCAGATATTCAGGGACGACAGAGGATTTGTTGACAAAACTCTGGTCAAGGTATGGGGACTGCAGTTACAGTGTCTCTGGGTCTGAAACATGACCAACAAATGGAGCAGAGGCTGCAGAGAGGGGAAGCTCAGTAAAGAGGGAGGAGGAGGGGGCTCTGCCATCCCCACCCTGGGTTTTCCAAGCGCAAAGAGAGCAGTGGTCCCAATACCGAACATAGAACATAGAACATCGAACAGGAAAGCACAGTACAGGCCCTTCAGCCCACAATGTTGTGCCGAACCTTTAACCTACTCTAAGATCAAACTAACTACCTACCCTTCATTCTACTATCATTCATGTACCTATCCAAGGGTCGCTGAAATGCCCGTAGCGTATCTGCTTCTACTACCACCGCTGGCAGCACATTCCACGCACCCACCACTCTCTGTGTAAAGAACCTACCTCTGACATCTCCCTGAAACCTTCCTCCAATCATCTTAAGATTATGCCCCCTGGTGATAGCCCTTTCCACCCTGGGAAAAAGTCTCTGACTATCCACTCGATCTATGCCTCTCATCATCTCTATCAAGTCACCTCTCATCCTTCCTCGCTCCAATGAGAAAAGCCCTAGCTCCCTCAATCTTTCTTCGTAGGACATGCCCTCCAGTTCAGGAAGCATCCTGGGAAATCTCCTCTGCGCACTCTCTAAAGCTTCCACACCCTTCCTATAATGAGGCGACCAGAACTGAACACAATATTCCAAGTGTGGTTGAACCTTACAGAGCTGCAGCATAACCTCGCGGCTCTTAAACGCAATCCCCCTGTTAATGAAAGCCAACACACCATACGCCTTCTTAACAACCCTATCAACTTGGGTGGCAACTTTGAGCGATCTATGGACATGGACCCCAAGATCCCTCTGTTCCTCCACACTACCAAGAATCCTGTCTTTAAGCCTGTATTCCGCATTCAAATTCGACCTTCCAAAATGAATCACTTCACACTTTTCCAGGTTGAACTCCATCTGCCACTTCGTAGCCCAGCTGAGGAACACCACTGTATACTGACATCGAATCTGAACAACAACTTTTCATCACTTCTCTCTGTTTACTCTTCATTAGCCAATGTTATATCCACACTGGACGAGTAACCAGAGACCCAGGGTATTCCTCTGGGGACATGGGTTCGAATCCCACCACAGCAGAAGGTGGAATTTGAAAGTAATAAAAAAAATCTGGAATTAAAACTAGTCTAAAGATGGCCATGAAACCATTGTCGATTGGTGTAAAAACCCATCTGGTTCACTAATGTCCTTTAGGGAAGGAAATCTGATGTCCTTACCTGGTCTGGCCTATATGTGACTCCAGACCCACAGCAATGTGGTTACCTCTTACATGCCCTCTGGAATGGTCTAGCAAGCCACTCAGTTGTGACTAACCGCTACAAAGTCTATAAAAAGGAATGAAACTGGACCGACCACCCGGCATCGACCTAGGCACCGGAAACGACAACGGCAAACCCAGCCCTGTCGACCCTGCAACGTCCTCCTTACTAACATCTGGGGGCTTGTGCCAAAGTTGCGAGAGCTGCCCACAGATTAGTCAAGCAACAGCCTGACATAGTCGTACTCACGGAATCATACCTTACAGACAATGTCCCAGACACTGCCATCATCATCCCCGGGTACGTCCTGTCCCACCGGCAGGACAGACGCAGCAGAGGTGGTGGCACAGTGGTATACAGTAGGGAGGGAGTTGCCCTGGGAGTCCTCAACATCGACTCCGGACCTCATGAAATCTCATGGGATTAGGTCAAATATGGGCAAGGTAACCTCCTACTGATTACCACCTACCGCTCTCCCTCAGCTGATGACTCAGTACTCCCCCATGTTGAACAGCACTTGGAGGGAGCACTGAGGGTGGCAAGGGCACAAAATGTACTCTGAGTGGTGGAATTCAATGTCCATCACCATGAGTGGCTCGGCAGTACCACTACTGACCGAGCTGGCCGAGTCCTAAAGGACATGGCTGCTAGACTGGGTCTGCGGCAGGTGGTGGGGGAACCAACACGAGGGAACAACATACTCGACCTCATCCTCACCAATCTGCCTGCCACAGATGCATCTGTCCATGACAGTATTGGTAGGAGTGACCACCGCACAGTCCTTGTGGAGACGAAGTCCCGCCTTCACATTGAGGATACCGTCCATCGTGTTGTGTGGCACTATCACCATGCTGAATGGGATAGATTTCGAGCGGATCTAGCAATGCAAAACTGGGCATCCATGAGGCGCTGTGGGCCATCAGCAGCAGCAGAATTGTACTCAACCACAATATGTAACCTCATGGCCCGGCATATCCCCCATTCTACCATTACCATCAAGCCAGGAGACCATCCCTGGTGCAATGAAGAGTGAAGGAGGGCATGCCAGGAGCAGCACCAAGCATATCTCAAAATGAGGTGTCAAGCTGGTGAAGCTACAACCCAGGACTACTTGCATGCCAAACTGAGTAAGCAGCATGCGATAGACAGAGCTAAGCGATCCAATAACCAACGGATCAGATCTAAACTCTGCAGTCCTACCACATCCAGCCATGAATGGTGGTGGACAATTATACAACTATATGGAGGAGGTGGCTCCACAAATATCCCCATCCTCAATGATGGGAGAGCCCAGAACATCAGTGCGAAAGATAAGGCTGAACATTTGCAACAATCTTCAGCCAGAAGTGCCGAGTTGATGATCCATCTCGGCCTCCTCCTGAAGTCCCCAGCATCACAGATACCAAACTTCACCCAATTCGATTCCCCCACGTGATAACAAGAAACGACTGAAGGCACTGGATACTGCAAAAGCTGTGGGGCCTGACAACATTCCGGCAATAGGATTGAAGACCTGTGCTCCAGAATTTGCAGCACCCCTAGCCAAGCTGTTCCAGTACAGCTACAACACTGGCATCTACCCTGCAATGTGGAATATTGCCCAGGTATGTCCTATACACAAAAAGCAGAACCAATCCAACCCGGCCAATTACCGCCCCATTAGCCTACTCTCAATCATCAGTAAAGTGATGGAAGGTGTCATCAACAGTCCCATCAAGCGGCACTTGCTTAGCAACAACCTGCTCAGTGATGCTCAGTTTGGGTTCTGCCAGGACCACTCAGCTCCTGACCTTCTTACAGACTTGGTTCAAACATGGACAAAAGAGCTGAACACAAGAGGTGAGGTGAGAGTGACTGCCCTTGACATCAAGACAGCATTTGACTGAGTATGGCATCAAGGAGCCCGAGCAAAACTGAGGTCACTGGGAATCAGGGGGAAACCCCTCCGCTGGCTGGAGTCATACCTAGCGCAAAGGAAGATGGTTGTTGTTGTTGGAGGTCAATCATCTGAGCTCCAGGACATCACTGCAGGAGTTCCTCAGGGTAGTGTCCTATGCCCAACCATCTTCAGCTGCTTCATCAATGACCTTCAATCATAAGGTCAGAAGTGGGGATGTTCGCTGATGATTGCACAATGTTCAGCACCATTCGTGACTCCTCAGATACTGAAGCAGTCCGTGCAGAAATGCAGCAAGACATGAACAATATCCAGGCTTGGGCTGATAAGTGGCAAGTAACATTCGCACCACACAAGTGCCAGGCAATGACCATCTCCAACAAGAGAGAATGTAACCATCTCCCCTTCAGATTCAATGGCATTACCATCGCTGAATGCCCCACTATCAACATCCTCGGGGCTACCATTGACCAGAAACTGAACTGGAGTAGCCATATAAATACCGTGGCTACAAGAGCAGGTCAGAGTCTTAGAATCCTGAGGCGAGTAACTCACCTCCTGACTCCCCAAAGCCTGTCCACAATCTACAAGGCACAAGTCAGGAGTGTGATGGAATACTCTCCACTTGCCTGGATGGGTGAAGCTCCAACAACACTCAAGAAGCTTAACACCATCCAGGACAAAGCAGCCCGCTTGATGGGCACCCCATCTACAAACATTCAGTCCCTCCACCACTGACACACAGTGGCAGCAGTGTGTACCATCTGCAAGATGCACTGCAGCAATGCACCAAGGATCCTTAGACAGCACCTTCCAAACCCGCGAACTCTACGAACTAGAAGGACAAGGGCAGCGAATACATGGAAACACCACCACCTGCAAGTTCCCCTCCAAGTCACACATCATGCTGACTTGGAACTATATCGCCATTCCTTCACTGTCACTGGGTCAAAATCCTAACAGCACTGTTGGTTTACCTACCCCACATGGTCTGCAGCGGTTCAAGAAGGCAGATCACCACCACCTTCTCAAGGACAATTAGGGATGGGTAATAAATGATATCCTGGCCAGCGACGCCCACATTCCGTGAATGAATTTTTAAAAAACACTGTCATTGCCCCTTTAATCCATCGGGTTCAGTTTCGTTAAGCTGTCTATTGAATGACACTTGATCAAACACAGTTGAAAGTCCATATAAATATAACTTCAATCACACCACCCTCATCAAACCTCTCCATTGTTTCATCAAAGACCTCCATAAAGTTTACCTCACCATCACCTATCTCCACTTCTCCACTGTTGTTAAATTATCAGACTACTTATCCGACATCCAGTACTGGATGAGCAGAAATTTCCTCCAATTAAATATTGGGAAGACTGAAGCCAATGTTTTGACTCCCCACTCCAATTCTGTTCCCTTGCTATTGATTCCATCCCTCTCCCTGGTAACAGTCTGAGATTCAAACAGTCTGTTTGCAACCTTGGTATCACATTTGACCACAAAATGAGATTTAACCTCATTTTCAGGATATCATTACAACCGTCTATTTCCACCTCGGTAACATCGCCAACTTCATCCCTGTCTCAGTCCATCTGCTGCTGAAACAGCACAGCGCCCCATACCGGGCAAGGCTCTAGTACAGTCAGCACAGTGCCCCATGCTGGACAAGACTCTAGTGTGGTCATCACTGTAACCCATGCTGGGCAGGAGTCAAGTGTGGTCAACACAGTGCCCAATGCTGGGAAGGGATCGAATGTGGTCAGCACAGTGCCCCATGCTGGACAGTGCACTAGTGTGGTTAGCATAGTGTCCCATGCTGGGCAGGACTCTAGTGTGATCAGCACAGTGCCCCATGCTGGGCAGGGCTCTAGTGTGGTTAGCATAGTGTCCCATGCTGGGCAGGACTCCAGTGTGATCAGCACAGTGCCCCATGCTGGGCAGGGCTCTAGTGTGGTTAGCATAGTGTCCCATGCTGGGAAGAGATCTAATGTGGTCAGCACCGTGCCCCATGCTGGACAAGACTCTAGTGTGATCAGCACTGTAACGCATTCAGGGCAGCGCTATATTGTGGTCAGCACCGTGCCCCATGCTGGAAGGACTCTAGAGTAGTCAGCACCGTGCCCCATGCTGGACAAGACCCGAGTGTGATCAGCACTGTAACGCATTCAGGGCAGCGCTATATTGTGGTCAGCTCTGTGCCCCATGCTGGGAAGGGATCTAATATGGTCAGCACAGTGCCCCATGCTGGGAAGGGATCTAATGTGGTCAGCACAGTGCCCCATGCTGGGAAGGGATCTAGTGTAATCAGCACACAGCACCATGCTGGACAGTGTGGTTAGCACTGTACCCCATTCAGGGCAGGGCTCTAGTGTGGTCAGGACAGTGCACCATGCTGGGCAGGGTTCTAGTGTGGTCAGCACAGTGCTCCATGCTGGGCAGGGTTCTAGTGTGATCAGCACATTGCCACATGCTAGGTATGGCTCCAGTGTGGTCAGCACTTGCCTCCTCGTGCTGGGCAGGACTCCAGTGTGGTGAGCACAGTGCCCCATGCTTTACAGTGCTCCAGAGAGGTCAGCACAGCGCCCCATGCTGGGAAGGGATCAAATGTGGTCAGCACAGTGCCCCATGCTGGAAAGACTCTCGTGTGGTCAGCACAGAGCCCCATGCTGGGCAGGGTTCTAGTGTGGTCAGCACAGTGCCCCATGCTTGACAGTGCTCTAGTGTGGTCAGCACAGTGCCCCATGCTGGAAAGACGCTAGTGTGGTCAGCACAGTGCCCCATATTGGACAGGGACCTAGTGTGGTCAGCACAGTGCCCCATGCTGGAAAGATTTTATTGTGGTCAGCACAGTGCCCCATATTGGACAGCGATCTAGTGTGGTCAGCACAGTGCCCCATATTGGACAGGGACCTAGTGTGGTCAGCACAGTACCCCATGCTGGAAAGATTTTATTTTGGTCAGCACAGTGCCCCATATTGGACAGGGATCTAGTGTGGTCAGCACAGTGCCCCATGTTGGACAGGGATCTAGTGTGGTCAGCACAGTGCCCCATATTGGACAGGGATCTTGTATGTTCAGCACAATGCCCATGCTGGGTAGGGCTCGTGTGTGATCAGCACAGGGCGCCAGTGTGCCTATGAGAGTCCCCCATGCTGTGCAGCGCTCTGGTATGGTCAGCCCAGTGCCCCATGTTGGACACGGGTCTAGTGTGGTCAGCACAGTGCCCCATGTTGGACAGTGATCTAGTGTGGTCAGCACAGTGCCCCATATTGGACAGGCATCTTGTATGTTCAGCACAGTGCCCCATGTCGGACAGGGATTTGAGTGGTCAGCACAGTGCCCCATGTTGGACTGGGATCTAGTGCGGTCAGCACACTGCCCCATGTTGGACAGGGATCTAGTATGGTCAGCACAGTGCCCCATGTTGGACAGGGGTCTAGCGTGGTCAGCACAGTGCCCCATGTTGCACAGGGATCCAGTGTGTTCAGCACAGTGCCCCACATTTGACAGGGATCTATTGAGTTCAGCACAGTGCCCCATGCTGGGCAGACGTCCAGTGGGGTGATCACAATGCCCCATGCTGGGTAGGGCTCGAGTGTGATCAGCACAATGCCCCATGCTGAACAGTGCGCAAGTGTGCCCATGACAGTCCCCCATGATGTGCAGCGCTCTCGCATGGTCAGCACAGAGCCCCATGTTGGACAGGAATCTGGTGTGGTCAGCACAATGCCCCATGCTGGGCAGGGCTCTGGTGTGGTCAGCACAGTGCCCCATGCTGGACAGGGATCTGTTGTGGTCAGCACAATGCCTCATGCTGGACAGGGATCTAGTGTGGTCAGCACAATGCCCCATGCTGGACAGGGATCTAGTGTGGTCAGCACAATTCCCCATGTTGGACAGGGATCTAGTATGGTAAGCACAGTGTCCCATGCTGGGCAGGGATCTAATGTGGTCAGCACAATTCCCCATGCTGGACAGGGATCTAGTGTATTCAGCACAATGCCCCATGTTAGACAGGGATCTAGTGTGGTCAGCAAAATGCCCCATGCTGGACAGGGATCTAGTGTAGTCAGCACAATTCCCCATGTTGGACAGGGATCTAGTGTGGTCAGCACAATTCCCCATGCTGGACAGGGATCTAGTGTATTCAGCACAATGCCCCATTTCGGACAGGGATCTAGTGTGTTCAGCACAGTGCCCCATGCTGGACAGGGAGCTAGTGTATTCAGCACAATGCCCCATTTCGGACAGGGATCTAGTGTGTTCAGCACAGTGCCCCATGCTGGACAGGGAGCTAGTGTATTCAGCACTGTGCCCCAAGCTGGACAGGGATCTAGTGTGTTCAGCACACTGCCCCATGTTGGACAGGGATCTAGTGTATTCAGCACAGTGCCCCATGTTGGACAGGGATCTAGATTATTCAGCACAATGCCCCATGTTGGAAAGGGATCTAGTGTGTTCAGCACACTGCCCCATGTTGGACAGGGATCTAGTGTATTCAGCACAGTGCCCCATGTTGGACAGGGATCTAGATTATTCAGCACAATGCCCCATGATGGACAGGGATCTAGATTATTCAGCACTATGCCCCATGATGGACAGGGATCTAGTGGGTTCAGCACTATGCCCCATGTTGGACAGGGATCCAGTGTGTTCAGCACAATGCCCCATGTTGGACAGGGATCCAGTGTGTACAGCACAATGGCCCATGATGGACAGTGACCTAGTGTGGTCAGCACAGTGCCCCATGTTGGACAGGGATCTAGTGTGTTCAGCACAATGCCCCATGTTGGACAGGGATCTAGTGTGTTCAGCACAATGCCCCATGTTGGACAGGGATCTAGTGTGTTCAGCACAATGCCCCAAGTTGGACAGGACTGTAGTGTGATCAGCACATTGCCCCATGCTGGACAGGACTGTCGTGTGATCAGCACAGTGCCCCATGCTGGGCAGGGCTCTAGTGTGATCAGCACAGTGCCCCATGCTGGACAGGACTGTAATGTGATCAGCACAATGCCCCTTGCTGGACTGGACCGTAGCGTGATCAGCAGAGTGCCCCATACTGGACAGGACTGTAGTGTGATCAGCACAGTGCCTCATGCTGGACAGGGCTCTGGTGTGGTCAGCACAGTGCCCCATGCTGGGCAGACGTCCAGTGGGGTGATCACAATGCCCCATGCTGGGTAGGGCTCGAGTGTGATCAGCACAATGCCCCATGCTGAACAGTGCGCAAGTGTGCCCATGACAGTCCCCCATGATGTGCAGGGCTCTCGCATGGTCAGCACAGAGCCCCATGTTGGACAGGAATCTGGTGTGGTCAGCACAGTGCCCCATGCTGGGCAGGGCTCTGGTGTGGTCAGCACAGTGCCCCATGCTGGACAGGGATCTGTTGTGGTCAGCACAATGCCTCATGCTGGACAGGGATCCAGTGTGGTCAGCACAATGCCCCATGCTGGACAGGGATCTAGTGTGGTCAGCACAATTCCCCATGTTGGACAGGGATCTAGTATGGTAAGCACAGTGTCCCATGCTGGGCAGGGATCTAATGTGGTCAGCACAATTCCCCATGCTGGACAGGGATCTAGTGTATTCAGCACAATGCCCCATGTTGGACAGGGATCTAGTGTGGTCAGCACAATGCCCCATGCTGGACAGGGATCTAGTGTAGTCAGCACAATTCCCCATGTTAGACAGGGATCTAGTATGGTAAGCAGAGTGCCCCATGCTGGACAGGGATCTAATGTGGTCAGCAAAATTCCCCATGCTGGACAGGGATCTAGTGTATTCAGCACAATGCCCCATTTCGGACAGGGATCTAGTGTGTTCAGCACAGTGCCCCATGTTGGACAGGGATCTAGATTATTCAGCACAATGCCCCATGTTGGAAAGGGATCTAGTGTGTTCAGCACACTGCCCCATGTTGGACAGGGATCTAGTGTATTCAGCACAGTGCCCCATGTTGGACAGGGATCTAGATTATTCAGCACAATGCCCCATGATGGACAGGGATCTAGATTATTCAGCACTATGCCCCATGATGGACAGGGATCTAGTGGGTTCAGCACTATGCCCCATGTTGGACAGGGATCCAGTGTGTTCAGCACAATGCCCCATGTTGGACAGGGATCCAGTGTGTACAGCACAATGGCCCATGATGGACAGTGACCTAGTGTGGTCAGCACAGTGCCCCATGTTGGACAGGGATCTAGTGTGTTCAGCACAATGCCCCATGTTGGACAGGGATCTAGTGTGTTCAGCACAATGCCCCATGTTGGACAGGGATCTAGTGTGTTCAGCACAATGCCCCAAGTTGGACAGGACTGTAGTGTGATCAGCACATTGCCCCATGCTGGACAGGACTGTCGTGTGATCAGCACAGTGCCCCATGCTGGGCAGGGCTCTAGTGTGATCAGCACAGTGCCCCATGCTGGACAGGACTGTAATGTGATCAGCACAATGCCCCTTGCTGGACTGGACCGTAGCGTGATCAGCAGAGTGCCCCATACTGGACAGGACTGTAGTGTGATCAGCACAGTGCCTCATGCTGGACAGGGCTCTGGTGTGGTCAGCACAGTGCCCCATGCTGGGCAGACGTCCAGTGGGGTGATCACAATGCCCCATGCTGGGTAGGGCTCGAGTGTGATCAGCACAATGCCCCATGCTGAACAGTGCGCAAGTGTGCCCATGACAGTCCCCCATGATGTGCAGGGCTCTCGCATGGTCAGCACAGAGCCCCATGTTGGACAGGAATCTGGTGTGGTCAGCACAGTGCCCCATGCTGGGCAGGGCTCTGGTGTGGTCAGCACAGTGCCCCATGCTGGACAGGGATCTGTTGTGGTCAGCACAATGCCTCATGCTGGACAGGGATCCAGTGTGGTCAGCACAATGCCCCATGCTGGACAGGGATCTAGTGTGGTCAGCACAATTCCCCATGTTGGACAGGGATCTAGTATGGTAAGCACAGTGTCCCATGCTGGGCAGGGATCTAATGTGGTCAGCACAATTCCCCATGCTGGACAGGGATCTAGTGTATTCAGCACAATGCCCCATGTTGGACAGGGATCTAGTGTGGTCAGCACAATGCCCCATGCTGGACAGGGATCTAGTGTAGTCAGCACAATTCCCCATGTTAGACAGGGATCTAGTATGGTAAGCAGAGTGCCCCATGCTGGACAGGGATCTAATGTGGTCAGCAAAATTCCCCATGCTGGACAGGGATCTAGTGTATTCAGCACAATGCCCCATTTCGGACAGGGATCTAGTGTGTTCAGCACAGTGCCCCATGCTGGACAGGGAGCTAGTGTATTCAGCACTGTGCCCCAAGTTGGACAGGGATCTAGTGTGTTCAGCACAATGCCCCATGTTGGACAGGGATCTAGTGCATTCAGCACAGTGCCCCATGTTGGACAGGGATCTAGATTATTCAGCACAATGCCCCATGTTGGAAAGGGATCTAGTGTGTTCAGCACTATGCCCCATGATGGACAGGGATCTAGTGGGTTCAGCACTATGCCCCATGTTGGACAGGGATCCAGTGTGTTCAGCACAATGCCCCATGTTGGACAGGGATCCAGTGTGTACAGCACAATGGCCCATGATGGACAGTGACCTAGTGTGTTCAGCACAATGCCCCATGTTGGACAGGGATCTAGTGTGTTCAGCACAATTCCCCATGTTGGACAGGGATCTAGTGTGTTCAGCACAATGCCCCAAGTTGGACAGGACTGTAGTGTGATCAGCACAGTGCCCCATGCTGGACAGGGCTCTAGTGTGATCAGCACATTGCCCCATGCTGGACAGGACTGTCGTGTGATCAGCACAGTGCCCCATGCTGGGCAGGGCTCTAGTGTGATCAGCACAGTGCCCCATGCTGGACAGGACTGTAATGTGATCAGCACAATGCCCCTTGCTGGACTGGACCGTAGCGTGATCAGCAGAGTGCCCCATACTGGACAGGACTGTAGTGTGATCAGCACAGTGCCTCATGCTGGACAGGGCTCTGGTGTGGTCAGCACAGTGCCCCATGCTGGGCAGACGTCCAGTGGGGTGATCACAATGCCCCATGCTGGGTAGGGCTCGAGTGTGATCAGCACAATGCCCCATGCTGAACACTGCGCAAGTGTGCCCATGACAGTCCCCCATGATGTGCAGGGCTCTCGCATGGTCAGCACAGAGCCCCATGTTGGACAGGAATCTGGTGTGGTCAGCACAGTGCCCCATGCTGGGCAGGGCTCTGGTGTGGTCAGCACAGTGCCCCATGCTGGACAGGGATCTGTTGTGGTCAGCACAATGCCCCATGCTGGACAGGGATCTAGTGTGGTCAGCACAATTCCCCATGTTGGACAGGGATCTAGTATGGTAAGCACAGTGTCCCATGCTGGGCAGGGATCTAATGTGGTCAGCACAATTCCCCATGCTGGACAGGGATCTAGTGTATTCAGCACAATGCCCCATGTTGGACAGGGATCTAGTGTGGTCAGCACAATGCCCCATGCTGGACAGGGATCTAGTGTAGTCAGCACAATTCCCCATGTTGGACAGAGATCTAGTATGGTAAGCAGAGTGCCCCATGCTGGACAGGGATCTAATGTGGTCAGCACAATTCCCCATGCTGGACAGGGATCTAGTGTATTCAGCACAATGCCCCATTTCGGACAGGGATCTAGTGTGTTCAGCACAGTGCCCCATGCTGGACAGGGAGCTAGTGTATTCAGCACTGTGCCCCAAGTTGGACAGGGATCTAGTGTATTCAGCACAATGCCCCATTTCGGACAGGGATCTAGTGTGTTCAGCACAGTGCCCCATGCTGGACAGGGAGCTAGTGTATTCAGCACTGTGCCCCAAGTTGGACAGGGATCTAGTGTGTTCAGCACAATGCCCCATGTTGGACAGGGATCTAGTGTATTCAGCACAGTGCCCCATGTTGGACAGGGATCTAGATTATTCAGCACAATGCCCCATGTTGGAAAGGGATCTAGTGTGTTCAGCACTATGCCCCATGATGGACAGGGATCTAGTGGGTTCAGCACTATGCCCCATGTTGGACAGGGATCCAGTGTGTTCAGCACAATGCCCCATGTTGGACAGGGATCCAGTGTGTACAGCACAATGGCCCATGATGGACAGTGACCTAGTGTGTTCAGCACAATGCCCCATGTTGGACAGGGATCTAGTGTGTTCAGCACAATGCCCCATGTTGGACAGGGATCTAGTGTGTTCAGCACAGTGCCCCTTGCTGGACAGGGCTCTAGTGTGATCAGCACATTGCCCCATGCTGGACAGGACTGTCGTGTGATCAGCACAGTGCCCCATGCTGGGCAGGGCTCTAGTGTGATCAGCACAGTGCCCCATGCTGGACAGGACTGTAATGTGATCAGCACAATGCCCCTTGCTGGACTGGACCGTAGCGAGATCAGCATAGTGTCCCATACTGGACAGGACTGTAGTGTGATCAGCACAGTGCCTCATGCTGGACAGGGCTCTAGTGTGATCAGCACAGTGCCCCATGCTGGACAGGACTGTAATGTGATCAGCACAATGCCCCTTGCTGGACTGGACCGTAGCGTGATCAGCACATTGCCCCATACTGGACAGGACTGTAGTGTGATCAGCACAGTGCCTCATGCTGGACAGAACTGTAGTGTGATCAGCACAGTGCCCCATGCTGGACAGGACTGTAGTGTGGTCAGCACAGTGCCCTATGTTGGACAGGACTGTAGTGTGATCAGCACAGTGCCACATGCTGGACAGGGCTCCAGTGTGGTCAGCACAGTGCCCTATGTTGGACAGGACTGTAGTGTGTTCAGCACAGTGCCTCATGCTGGACGGGACTGTAGTGTGATCAGCATAGTGCCTCATGCTGGACAGGGCTCTAGAGAGGTCAGCACAGCGCCCCATGCTGGGAAGGGTTATAGTGTGGTCAGCACAGAGCCCCATGCTGGCAGGGTTCTAGTGTGGTCAGCACCGTGCCCCATGCTGGTCAGGGTTCTAGTGTGGTCAGCACAGTGCCCCATGCTTTGCAGTGCTCCAGAGTGGTCAGCGCAGTGCCCCATGCTGGAATGACGCTAGTGTGGTCAGCACAGTGCCCCATGCTAAAAGAATCGAGTGTGTTCAGCACAGTTCCCCATGCTGGGCAGGGTTCTAGTGTGGTCAGCGCAGTGCCCCATGCTGGGCAGGGTTCTTGTGTGGTTAGCACAGTGCCCCATGCTGGGCAGGGTTCTAGTGTGGTCAGCACAGTGCCTCATGCTGGACGGGACTGCAGTGTGATCAGCACTGTGACTCATGCTGGACAGGGCTCTAGAGTGGTCAGCACAGTGCCCTATGTTGGACAGGACTGTAGTGTGTTCAGCACAGTGCCTCATGCTGGACGGGACTGTAGTGTGATCAGCATAGTGCCTCATGCTGGACAGGTCTCTAGAGAGGTCAGCACAGCGCCCCATGCTGGGAAGGGTTATAGTGTGGTCAGCACAGAGCCCCATGCTGGCAGGGTTCTAGTGTGGTCAGCACCGTGCCCCATGCTGGGCAGGGTTCTGGTGTGGTCAGCACAGAGCCCCATGCTTTACAGTGCTCCAGAGTGGTCAGCGCAGTGCCCCATGCTGGAATGACGCTAGTGTGGTCAGCACAGTGCCCCATGCTTAAAAGATTCGAGTGTGTTCAGCACAGTTCCCCATGCTGGGCAGGATTCTAGTGTGGTCAGCGCAGTGCCCCATGCTGGGCAGGGTTCTTGTGTGGTTAGCACAGTGCCCCATGCTGGGCAGGGTTCTAGTGTGGTCAGCACAGTGCCTCATGCTGGACGGGACTGTAGTGTGATCAGCACTTTGACTCATGCTGGACAGGTGGACAGGGCTCTAGAGTGGTCAGCACAGTGACCCATGTTGGGTAGGACTGTAGTGTGGTCAGCACAGTGCCTCAAGCTGGACAGGACTCCAGTGTGGTCAGCACATTGCCCCATGCTGTCCAGGACTCTAGTGTGATCAGCGCAGTGTCTCTTGCTGGAAAGAACTGTAGTGTGATCAGCACAGTGCCCCATGCTGGGCAGCTCTCTGTTGTGGTCAGCACAGTGCTCAATGTTGGGCAGGTCACTAGTGTGATCAGCACATTGCCCCATGCTAGGTAGGGCTGCAGTGTGGTCAGCACTTGCCTCCTCTTGCTGGACAGGACTCCACTGTGGTCAGCACATTGCCCCATGCTTTACAGTGCTCCAGAGAGGTCAGCACAGCGCCCCATGCTGGGAAGGGATCAAATGTGGTCAGCACCGTGCCCCATGCTGGATAGACGCTAGAGTGGTCAGCACAGTGCCCCATGCTGGAAAGATTCTAGTGTGGTCAGCACAGAGCCCCATGCTGGGCAGGCTAATAGTGTGGTCAACACAGTGCCCCATGCTGGTCAGGGTTCTAGTGTGGTCAGCACAGAGCCCTATGCTGGGCATGGTTCTCGTGTGGTCAGCACAGTGCCCCATGCTGGGCAGGGTTCTAGTGTGGTCTGCACAGTGCCCCATGCTTTACAGCGCTCTAGAGTGGTCAGCACAGTGCCCCATGCTGGAAAGACGCTAGTGTGGTCAGCACAGTGCCCCATGCTGGAAAGATTCTAGTGTGGTCAGCATAGTGCCCCATGCTGGGCAGGGCTCTAGTGTGGTCTGCACAGTGCCCCATGCTTTACAGCGCTCTAGAGTGGTCAGCACAGTGCCCCATGCTGGAAAGACGCTAGTGTGGTCAGCACAGTGCCCCATGCTGGAAAGATTCTAGTGTGGTCAGCATAGTGCCCCATGCTGGGCATGGTTCTAGCGTGGTCAGCACAGTGCCCCATGCTGGGCAGGGCTCTAGTGTGGTCCGCACAGTGCCCCATGCTGGAAAGGCTTCCTGTGTGGTCTGCACAGTGCCCCATGCTTTACAGTGCTCTAGAGTGGTCAGCACAGTGCCCCATGCTGGAAAGACGCTAGTGTGGTCAGCACAGTGCCCCATGCTGGAAAGAGTCTAGTGTGGTCAGCACAGTGCCCCATGCTGGAAAGATTCTAGTGTGGTCAGCATAGTGCCCCATGCTGGGCATGGTTCTCGTGTGGTCAGCACAGTGCCCCATGCTTTACAGCGCTCTAGAGTGGTCAGCACAGTGCCCCATGCTGGAAAGACGCTAGTGTGGTCAGCACAGTGCCCCATGCTGAAAGAGTCTAGTGTGGTCAGCATAGTGCCCCATGCTGGGCATGGTTCTACCGTGGTCAGCACAGTGCTCCATGCTGGGCAGGGCTCTAGTGTGGTCCGCACAGTGCCCCATGCTGGAAAGGCTTCCAGTGTGGTCAGCACATTGCCCCATGCTGGGCAGTGTTCTAGTGTGGTCAGCACAGTGCCCCATTCTGGGAAGGGTTCTGAATTGGTCAGCACAGTGCCCATGCTGGACAGGGTTTAGTGTGGTCAGCACAATGCCCCATGCTGGGTAGGGCTCTCGTGTGATCAGCACAGGTCGCCGGTGTGCCTATGAGAGTCCCCCAAGCTGTGCAGCGCACTGGTGTGGTCAGCACAGTGCCCCATGTTGGACAGGGGTCTAGTGTGGTCAGCACAGTGCCCCATGCTGGACAGGGGTCTAGTGTGGTCAGCACAGTGCCCCATATTGGACAGGGATCTTGTATGTTCAGCACAGTGCCCCATGTTGAATAGAGATCTAGTGTGGTCAGCACAGTGCCCCATGCTGGACAGGGATCTAGTGTGGTCAGCACAGTGCCTCATACTGGACAGGGATCTAGTGTGTTCAGCACAATGCCCCATTTTGGACAGGGCGCTCGAGTGGTCAGCCCAGTGCCCCATGCTGGACAGGACTGTAGTGTGATCAGCACAGTTCCCCATGTTTGCAGGACTGTCGTGTGATCAGAACAGTGCCCCATGTTGAATAGAGATCTAGTGTGGTCAGCACAGTGCCTCCTGCTGGACTGGACTGTAGTGTGATCAGCACAGTGCCCCATGCTGGACAGGGCACTCGAAGTGTCAGAACAGTGCCCCATGCTGTACAGGACTGTAGTGTGATCAGCACAGTGCCCCATGCTGTACAGGACTGTAGTGTGATCAGCACATTGCTTCATGCTGGACAGGACTGTAGCGTGATCAGCAAATTGCCCCATGCTGGACAGGGCGCTCGAAGTGTCAGAACAGTGCCCCATGCTGTACAGGACTGTAGTGTGATCAGCACATTGCTTCATGCTGGACAGGACTGTCGTGTGATCAGCACTGTGCCTCATCCTGGACAGGACTCTAGTGTGGTCAGCACAGTGCTCCATGTTGCGCAGGTCACTAGTGTGATCAGCACAGTGCCCCATGCTCGGCAGGACTGTAGTGTGATCAGCACAGTGCCTCAAGCTGGACAGGACTGTAGTGTGGTCAGCACAGTGCCCCATGCTGTACAGGCCTGTAGTGTGATCAGCACAGTGCCTCATGCTGGAAAGGACTGTAGTGTCATCAGCACAGTGCCCCATGCTGGGCAGGTCTCTCGTGTGGTCAGCACAGTGCTCCATGTTGCGCAGGTCACTAGTGTGATCAGCACAGTGCCCCATGCTAGGTAGGGCTCCAGTGTGGTCAGCACTTGCCTCCTCGTGCTGGGCAGGACTCCAGTTGGTCAGCACAGTGCCCCATGCTGGAAAGACGCTAGTGTGGTCAGCACAGTGCCCCATGCTGGAATGATTCTAGTGTGGTCAGCACAGAGCCCCATGCTGGTCAGGGTTATCGTGTGGTCAGCACAGTGCCCCGTATTGGACAGGGATCTAGTGTGTTCAGCATAATGCCCCAGGTTGGACATGGGTTCTAGTGTGCTCAGCACAGTGCCCCATGCTGGACTGGTCGTCAGTGAGGTCAGCACAGTGCCTATGCTGGACAGGACTGTCGTGTGATCAGCACAGAGCCCCATGCTGGACAGGACTGTAGTGTGATCAGCACAGAGCCCCATGCTGGACAGGACTGGAGTGTCATCAGCACAGTGCCCCATGCTGGACAGGGCTCTAGTGTGGTCAGCACAGAGCCCCATGCTGGACAGGACTGGAGTGTCAACAGCACAGTGCTCCATGCTGGACAGGGCTCTAGTGTGGTCAGCACAGTGCCCTATGCTGGACAGGGATCTAGTGTGGTCAGCACAGTGCCCCATTCTGGACAGGACGTTAGTGTGGTCAGCACAGTGCCCCATGCTAGGCAGGGCTCTAGTGTGGTCAGCACAGTGCCCTATGCTGGACAGGGCTCTAGTGTGGTCAGCACAGTGCCCCATGCTGGACAGGACTGTAGTGTGGTCAGCACAGTGCCCTATGCTGACAGGACTCCAGTGTGGTCAGCACAGTGCCCCATGCTGGACAGGACTGTAGTGTGGTCAGCACAGTGCCCTATGCTGGACAGGGCTCTAGTGTGGTCAGCACAGTGCCCCATGCTGGACAGGACTGTAGTGTGGTCAGCACAGTGCCCTATGCTGACAGGGCAGTATTGTGGTCAGCACAGTGCCCCATGCTGGACAGGACTGTAGTGTGGTCAGCACAGTGCCCTATGCTGGACAGGGATCTAGTGTGGTCAGCACAGTGCCCCATTCTGGACAGGACGTTAGTGTGGTCAGCACAGTGCCCCATGCTCGCCAGGGCTCTAGTGTGATCAGCACAGTGCCCCATGCTGGAAAGATGCTAGTGTGGTCAGCACAGTGCCCCATGCTGGAATGATTCTAGTGTGGTCAGCACAGTGCCCCATGCTGGACAGGACTGTAGTGTGATCAGCACAGTACCCCATGCTGGACAGGGCTCTAGTGTGGTCATCACAGTGCCCCATGCTGGACAGGACTGTCGTGTGATCAGCACAGTGACTCATTCAGGGCAGGACTCTAGTTTGGCCAGCACATTGCCCCATGCTTGGCAGGGCTCTAATGTGATCAGCACAGTGCCCCATGCTGGGCTGGGCGCTAGTGAGGTCAGCACAGTGCCCCATGCTGGGCTGTGTTCTAGTGTGGTCAGCATGGTGCCCGATGCAGGGTAGGGTTCGTGTGTAGTCAGCACCGTTCCCATTTGCTGGGTAGGGTTCTAGTGTGGTCAGCATGGTGCCCGATGCTGGGTAGTGTTCGTGTGTGGTCAGCACGGTGCTCCATGCTGGGCAGGGTTCTAGTGTGGTCAGCTCCGTTCCCATTTGCTGGGTAGGGTTCTAGTGTGGTCAGCATGGTGCCCGATGCTGGGTAGTGTTCCAGTGTGGTCAGCATGGTGCCCCATGCTGGAAAGACGCTCGTGTGGTCAGCACAGTGCCCCATGCTGGACAGGACTGTAGTGTGATCAGCACAGTGCCCCATGCTGGACAGGACTGTAGTGTGATCAGCACAGTGCCCCATGCTGGACAGGACTGTAGTGTGATCAGCACAGTGACCCATTCAGGGCAGGACTCTAGTTTGGCCAGCACATTGCCCCATGCTTGGCAGGGCTCTAATGTGATCAGCACAGTGCCCCATGCTGGGCTGGGCGCTAGTGAGGTCAGCACAGTGCCCCATGCTGGAATGATTCTAGTGCGGTCAGCACAGAGACCCATGCTGGTCAGGGTTATCGTGTGGTCAGCACAGTGCCCCGTATTGGACAGGGATCTAGTGTGTTCAGCATAATGCCCCAGGTTGGACATGGGTTCTAGAGTGCTCAGCACAATGCCCCATGCTGGACTGGGCACCAGCGTGATCTGCACAATGCCCCATGCTGGACTGGTCGTTAGTGAGGTCAGCACAGTGCCTATGCTGGACAGGACTGTCGTGTGATCAGCACAGTGCCTCATGCTGGACAGGGCTCTAGTGTGGTCAGCACAGAGCCACATGCTGGACAGGACTGTGGTGTGGTCAGCACAGTGCCCTATGCTGGACAGGGCTCTAGTGTGGTCAGCACAGTGCCCCATGCTGGACAGGACTGTAGTGTTGTCAGCCCAGTGCCCTATGCTGACAGGGCTCTAGTGTGGTCAGCACAGTGCCCCATGCTGGACAGGACTGTAGTGTGGTCAGCACAGTGCCCTATGCTGTACAGGGCTCTAGTGTGATCAGCACAGTGCCCCATGCTGGAACACGCTCGTGTGGTCAGCACAGTGCCCCATGCTGGACAGGACTGTAGTGTGATCAGCACAGTGCCCCATGCTGGACAGGACTGTAGTGTGATCAGCACAGTGCCCCATGCTGGACAGGACTGTAGTGTGATCAGCACAGTACCCCATGCTGTACAGGGCTCTAGTGTGGTCAGCACAGTGCCCCATGCTGGACAGGACTGTCGTGTGATCAGCACAGTGACCCATTCAGGGCAGGACTCTAGTTTGGCCAGCACATTGCCCCATGCTTGGCAGGGCTCTAATGTGATCAGCACAGTGCCCCATGCTGGGCTGGGCGCTAGTGAGGTCAGCACAGTGCCCCATGCTGGAATGATTCTAGTGCTGTCAGCACAGAGCCCCATGCTGGTCAGGGTTATCGTGTGGTCAGCACAGTGCCCCGTATTGGACAGGGATCTAGTGTGTTCAGCATAATGCCCCAGGTTGGACATGGGTTCTAGAGTGCTCAGCACAATGCCCCACGCTGGACTGGGCACCAGCGTGATCTGCACAGTGCCCCATGCTGGACTGGTCGTTAGTGAGGTCAGCACAGTGCCCTATGCTGGACAGGGCTCTAGTGTGGTCAGCACAGTGCCCCATGCTGGACAGGACTGTAGTGTGGTCAGCACAGTGCCCTATGCTGACAGGGCTCTAGTGTGGTCAGCACAGTGCCCCATGCTGGACAGGACTGTAGTGTGGTCAGCACAGTGCCCTATGCTGGACAGGGATCTAGTGTGGTCAGCACAGTGCCCCATTCTGGACAGGACGTTAGTGTGGTCAGCACAGTGCCCCATGCTAGCCAGGGCTCTAGTGTGATCAGCACAGTGCCCCATGCTGGAAAGACGCTAGTGTGGTCAGCACAGTGCCCCATGCTGGAATGATTCTAGTGTGGTCAGCACAGTGCCCCATGCTGGACAGGACTGTAGTGTGATCAGCACAGTACCCCATGCTGTACAGGGCTCTAGTGTGGTCAGCACAGTGCCCCATGCTGGACAGGACTGTCGTGTGATCAGCACAGTGACCCATTCAGGGCAGGACTCTAGTTTGGCCAGCACATTGCCCCATGCTTGGCAGGGCTCTAATGTGATCAGCACAGTGTCCCATGCTGGGCTGGGCGCCAGTGAGGTCAGCACAGTGCCCCATGCTGGGCTGTGTTGTAGTGTGGTCAGCATGGTGCCCGATGCAGGGTAGGGTTCGTGTGTCGTCAGCACCGTTCCCATTTGCTGGGTAGGGTTCTAGTGTGGTCAGCATGGTGCCCGATGCTGGGTAGTGTTCCAGTGTGGTCAGCATGGTGCCCCATGCTGGGCAGGGTTCCAGTGTGGTCAGCACTGTGATCGATGTTGTGCACGTCTGTAGTGTGGTCAGCATAGTTACCCATGTTGGACAGGGCTCTCGTGTGGCCATGACATTCCTCCATTTTGGGCAGGGCTCTAATATGGTCAGCACTGTGACCCATGACGGGCAGGGCTTTGGTGTGCTTAACACTGTGCCTCATTCTGGACAGGGCTCTAGTGTGGTCATTACATGTCCCATGTTGTGCCAGTCTCTCGCCCAGGCTAATTGACCATGTGCTGTTAGTGTGAGGAGGGGTTTGAATTGACATCAATCAACCATTCCGACATCTTTGCCAGACGTCTTTGTAGCTTCGTCTGTGCACGTCTACTGACCGCCTGTGTTAGTCACGCTTAGCTGAACATACATTCAGCAGCACAACTGTTTTGTAAAAGGACCAGGCTTCCAACTTACAGGTGTGGGTGTTTTGACTTACTTCTGCTATTGTAAAGTCAGTGGAGGTGCTGTGGATGGCTTTCTGGAGGTTATGTTGTGAGTTGCTACAGACATTTAGGGTTGACAGAGGATTTCGTGACCTAACTCTGCATGAGATATGGGGACTGCAATTAGTGCCTCTGGAGATGTGTTTCTCTGGGAATTCCTGGACGTAGGTAGATCTTATAATCCATGTTGAGGAGGGAGAACGGACGCCCGTTCTTAAGCAAGCAGAGATCACCCCTTTTCAGCAACAGGATGACAACCGCCCTGTGCCACGAGAGGGGCACCCCCGAGTCGCCAGGCTTTCCCCCAGGAACTGCACGTTATTGTCCTCAGGACGTATCCCAATGCCCCGAGGAACTCCACGGTGGCCCCGTCCAGCCCCGGCGATTTGCCCATTCAGTGCTGGTGGAGGGCACCGTACAATTGTGCTAATGTGAGCGGAGTCTCCAATCCTTTGGCGCCCTCCAGTCTGATCTTTGGCAGGTCCTCCTACAAAACTCTACACGTGTCCTCGCTGGACGGGTCCGGAGAGAGCAATGCACTGTTATAGGTTCGGACCAATATTCCAATTCCCTCCGGATCCATCGTCTGCCAGCTGCTCGAAGAGCTGCTTATGCACCCTCTGCCAATTTTCCATTGAGTAGAAGAAGGGTGAGGCGCGGTTCAAATCTTCCAGGATCTGGATCCGCGACCTCACGTACACGCCTCGTGAGCTGCAGGTCCCTCAGCGCGCCCTCTTCTCTTTGTACACCTGCCACAGGATGGGGTCTGTGATGGCCTGACCGAGATGGGACTCCAAGTCAAGCACCTCCCTCTCTAGAAGCTCGATCTCGGCTTCCCGCCTCTTGGTCGACACCTTCGTGTTCTCCTGACAGAAGACGCGGATGTGAGTCTTGATCACATCCCACCATAGCCTCAAGTAGAGGAAGCCTCCCTGCTTCCTTCTCCAGTCAGCCCAGAATCGACGGAATGAGTCACGGAATCACTCGTCCTCCAGCAGCCATTTGTTAAAAGTACCATTACAGGGACCCGTCCCGTGTGCGGAGTGGAGTGAATTCCTCCCACATCAGGTGGTGATCCGAGCACGGAACCAGCCACTTGGAGGCCACCGAGATGCAGGAGGCGTATGCCTGTAAAATGTAGAGGCGGTCAATTCCGGTACCCTTCTTCTGAGTCCTCCAGACGAAAGCACTGGAGTTTAGTTTAGTTTAGTTTAGAGATACAGCACTGAAACAGGCCCTTCGGCCCACCGAGTCTGTGCCGACCATCAACCACCCATTTATACTAATCCTACACTAATCCCATATTCCTATCACATCCCCACCTGTCCCTATATATTTCCCGACCACCTACCTATACTAGGGGCGATTTATAATGGCCAATTAACCTATCAACCTGCAAGTCTTTGGCATGTGGGAGGAAACCGGAGCACCCGGAGGAAACCCACGCAGACACAGCGAGAACTTGCAAACTCCGCACAGGCAGTACCCAGAATCGAACCCGGGTCCCTGGAGCTGTGAGGCTCCACCAGGCGTCCACTAATTTGAGGTAGTTGATCCATCAAGTCACCCTGCTACTCCAGGAGCCAGGTGGCTTCATCTCCCGGAACGGTGTGGGTTTCCTGCATAAAACCCATCACAAATCTCCCTTCCCTGAGGACTGTGAGATTGTGAAAACGGCTGAGAGACACCCTGCTGCTGTTGATGTTGAGGCTGGCTATGGATATCTTCATGTCAAAAATACCACCATCCTGTCACCAATACCTTACTGTGAGGAGAGAGTGGAACTGCTCATCGCCTTGCACTCCTCCAGCAACCCGGAGAGGAACACATTGAACAGGCATCGCACGACCTTTTTCATGTCTGCAAATTAGAAACCCTCCTTGAGGGCAAGACGGACAGACCAGATGATCAGCGCCAGCTACACACACTGGTCAAGGGGCGGCTGAACTTCCCTGCAAGCAGCAAGGAAGTCCCGGAGTTCTACAATGGGGATGAGAGGAGACTCGGTAGGAGGCAGGAGGGAGTGCACCGCCTCACTGGCAATGGATTCAAGGTCGTCCTCCGTGCCCCTCACTGAGACTCCATCCTCCTCCGGAACGTCACCGCCAGTGGCCGACACACCCACCACACAATGTGGTGTGGACATCCCGGCCACGCCAGCGAGTCTCACCTCCCTCATGATCACATCCCCAGGATCGGTGGTGGAGGAGTCATTCCTATATTCCTCTGGGGAAACTGGGAATATGAGTGCCTGTGGTTGAGGACACCCTCTCTCCCTCGGTGCCCGGGCTTGTGATCAGCCTCGGGGGAGGCAGTTGTTTCTTGACTCTGGAAATCCAGCCGGAGCGGGACCCGAGGTAGAGAGAGGAGGCAATCTCCCACCCTGCCAGCGCCACAGTACCAGCAGACAGAGCACTGTTAACATTATTCAAATCAACCGACGGGTCGGATCCATCCTGGATGACAGCAACAGGCGCCGAGAGCGTTGACCCTCACAGATCTCAGCCCCACCCAGGACACCGGACCAAGTGGGAGATGGAATGTTTTCTCCTGGTGGATCCACAGGCTCCCCCATCAGGGGAGGGGCCCTTCACCACTCCCCCGCCCCACCTCGGGTGTTGCGAATGGTACAGAGGCTTCTGTCCCCACTCCATTTTATGGGATAGAAAGCTGTGACTTAGGGCTCGAGCCCCAATGGTGCTGGTAGTGCGGGGAGTCCGAGGACCCGCCAGGAGACTGACCCTGTTCCTCTCGGCAATCTGCAGTGGAGGGATGCCTCCTCCTCTTATTCATGGAGAGGTGAGGAGGTTCAGAGACCTCAGTCTCACGAGACATCTATGTTTATCCCTCCACACCCTCAACAGTGTAGAGGGAGATTTACTCTCGATCTGACCCTCAGGCCCATTTTGTTTTTTTGTCCAGGGGGACTTTATTCGCCAGGACCCCTTTATTTAAATTTTGAATTAAGTTTATTAAAAACAGATAAGTAAACCAAAAACTCAAATTAAAATGCCATTCTCGGCATTAAAGATGCATCCCAGCCCCTGCGGTACCCACCGATGGTGGAAGGCCTCAAGTGTGCCAGATTCTGAATAGATCCCGGTTAAACACAGGAACTTCAGTCCATGTCATCCACACCCATAGCAGCAGGAGGTGGAAAGAGGCTTTTCAAGGTTTTTACCGACAGGAACAATCAAAGTACCAGAGCTCACATTTCCTCTGTCCCTGAGTGTCATTACTCATTATCCCCCCTGGAGGAACACCTCTCTCTCTCTCTCTCTAACTCACTCCCTCTCTCACTCTCTCCCCCTCTCTCTCTCTGTCTCTCTCTCTCACTCATTCTCTCTCTCACTCTCTCTCTCTCTCTGTCTCCCTTTCTTTCTTTCTCTCTGTCTCCTTCCCAGCAGAAAGCAATTGCTTTTAACACTCCAACATCCACGTTATCAAAACTTTTGTCCTCCCCACTCACACCAATTTAAAATATAACTATACACACATGTTAAACAACCAACTACTTTCAGACAGCATGCAGGACCAGACGTAACTGACCGTAATAGACACTGGCTGAGACAGACAAAGAAATCAAACAGGAAACTTCAAATACAAAAACAGACCCACTTACTCAAACACAAGTTTTTCCTCCTGTTCTCCTCAGACATTGTTTAAGCCTTACTGTGGCTCCGAAAGATTTCCTTTCCTTTTATATCTCAGGGACAGACAGGGTGGATAGCAAGAAGCTTTTTCCCAGAGTGGGGGATTCAATTGCAAGGGGACACGAGTTCAAAGTGAAAGGTGAAAACTTTAGGGGGGATATGCGTGGAAAGTTCTTTACGCAGAGGGTGGTGGGTGCCTGGAACGCATTGCTGGTGGAGGTGGTAGACGCGGGCACGATAGCGTCTTTTAAGATGTATCTAGACAGATACATGAATGGGCAGGAAGTAAAGAGATACAGACCATTAGAAAATAGGCAACAGGTTTAGATAGAGGATTTGGATCGGCGTAGGCTTGGAGGGCCGAAGGGCCTGTTCCTGTGCTGTAATTTTCTTTGTTCTTTGTTCTTTGTTAACGTCACACGTGACTTGGTGGGATTGAGAGTAACAGACTGTTCCATTCGGTGTTGTCACCACATTAACGGGACAGCCTGTCAAGGAGGTTACCTTAACGGGACAGATTGGTAAACGTTCTCCCTCTCCAACATTGTCCCCCTCCGAGGCCTCCTGCTCCGTTTTAGTGCCACCTGTGTGATACTCTGCTTTTTGTGAAGGCTGCTACACCCGCCTGGGAGCTGCTTTCCCTCTGGGTTTGCAATCACTGAATGTTAGACCTGTACTGTGCATGCTCTGTCTTCCGGTGGGGTCACTCCTGTAACTCCCTAAGGACACCTCTAGAATCCTCTAACTGCTGGGTCAACTGGACATTATCCTGTGTGACAGTGACAGTATGTTTCTCTGCTAACTCTAACTGCTGCTGAACTGCACAAGCTTGTCCTGCATTAAGTGGCTGTTGTTGTATAGTGACAGTAAAGTACACTAGCTTATTGTGTAACTCATGTAGCTGTGTCTGCTGCTGCTGCTGGGTCTGTTCACTTTGAACTACCATTTCTCTCACCTGTGACTCGATCACTTCCTCATCGCACTGTGCACGATGCTGCACATGGAGTCAGATTTAAAGCCTTTTCACCCTTCTGATGTTTAGCCAAGACGTGTGCCTGGATAAACTTCACTATATTTTAAAAGGAACGTGTGCATGCTTCCATACACAGTCTCCGAACAGGGACTGGATACTGTCCATATTACACTTAGTGCTTAACTCTTCCTCATATGTTTCCCAGAGACCCTTCTTCCCATTGTCTTTTTGTGACATAATGTGTATTTAAAGAGACATCACTGGGTCAGTATAATCGTCTGCCCCTCAAAAGATTTTATCCCTGCAAGAGTTTTCACTGGTCAAACGAATATTGATATGTTTGCGAAACTTTGCTACAACACCCTCGGTTGGCATAGTAGTCAAAGTCCCGGGTTTCAGCACCACTTGTAAGATCTGGGGTTTGATTTAATGTAATTGTCAGACTTAGGTCAATTACAATGACAGTCGATGTTGGGAGATCAGATCTTAAAGGGACTTGCAGCTCAGACTAGCTATAAAACTACATGTGTACGAGGCTGCTTTCACAAGCTTCACAGACTGAATGAAGTTCTGCACAATAAGCAGAACATGGTAATATTGAGCAAAGGGAAGTGGTCAGCAGTTGTGTTCTCAATGGAACACCCGGTCCTCAACCTCCGGTTATCTGTCGAACCTTGTCTCTTCATTGGAGTCTATCTTCTGACTTCTTCTTGATGATGATGTGCCCTTTTGGGGTCTTACAAGCTCTTAATTTATACACATTTCCCAGCTTGGTTCTGTTCCATATTAGGTAAAAGGCCGTTTCTGTTCATTTGATTGGTCAGTCATTAACTAACTACCCTTCCATGATAGTACCTTGAGCCTGGTTTAAGTCATTGTCATTGTCGTTCAGTGGGGAGTGGCGGGGGGAGGGGTCTCCAGATTCCAGCTGCCTTAACTCTCCGAATTCCTTTACAAAAGGTCATATCTTGACCCGGTGCCACCCTGCTGTGCCGATTCAACCACAGTGACCACTTAATGGCATTGAATTGTACATATCTCATTTCACAGCTTCCTGGCCACACGGGCATTGTTTACAGTTTTATACCGTTTAAAAACCAGCAGTCTCCCTGGGATAATCCACAGTCTAACGACTTTAAAATAAAGGGTCTCAACAGGTCAGGACTTGTCCAGATATTTAGCTAACATCATGCGTTGTGGTTATGTTACATACAGAATACTATTTTAACCGTTATACTGAAGGAAATGACAACTAAGTTCTAACAGTCCTATCATAAAATAAACTCAATCCTACAGTTTTGTCCCAACAAGGACGCAGATATCTAGCTTTGTGTTTGGAAACAGCAGCCACTACTGCCCACTGTTGACTGATTGTGTCTGAAGCTGTTGGGTTTTAGCTAAACACAGGGCATTTATTTTATTCGCTCATTCATGGGATGTGGGTGTCGCTGGCTCTGCCAGCATTTATTGCCATCCCTAATTGCCCTTGAGATGGTGGTGCTGAGCTGTCTTCTTGAACCCCTGTAGTCCATACCTGGGGATGGTGATGGCATTGTCTGGGACACTGTCTGTAAGGTGTGATTCGATGAGTATGACTATGTTTTCTGCTGCTTGACTAGCCTGTGGGACAGCTCTCCCAACGTTGGCACAAGCCCCCAGATGTTAGTATGGAGGACTTTACAGGGCCGACAGGGCTGGGTTTGTCTTTGTTGTTTCTGGTGCCTAGGTCGATGCTGGGTGGTCTGTCTGGTTTCAATGCTTTTCTTAAATTTTGTAGCCGTTTCGTACAACTGAGCAGCTTGCTAGGCCATTTCAGAATCAACCACATTGCTGTGAGTCTGGAATCACATGTAGGCCAGACCAGGTTAGGATGGCAGATTTCCTTCCCTAATGGACATTAGTGAACCAGATGTGTTTTTACAACAGTTGACAATGAACACCATGAGAATAGATATTTTAATTCTAGAGTTTTATTCAAGATGATTAATGATGTCAGAGTATGTCTTGTTTTGAAATGCAAATAAACCAGAAATTCTCTAAGCAACAGTTTGTAAGACGTCAGGAATGTAAGGGATTTGGATTGTTTAATTGTCCTGTGGTTTCAAATGTGTATGTGACCAGGAAGAAAAGCTGCTATTGTTTGTGCTGAGAACACTCCTGAGGCATCTGTAACATCCACAAGTGGTGATGAAAATACTGAAGGAAATGTAAACACATGCTCACCATCAAGGCAGTCTCTCATATCATCATCTGAACGAAGAATTAGGCATCTCATTGGACAATTGTAGCTTACGGTGGATTTTTATAGGACAGTGTGATCTTGTCAGTGAAACATTCAGCCCACCTTGATATGAAAGGTGCAAAATCATTGGAAATAGTGATTCAATGATAAGGTCGAGGAGATTGGTCAGCGACAGAACGATTAGCAGGGAGGGAAATGCTCACTGGGTTATCATGTATGCATGACTCTTTGCAACATATTTGTGACTAATGGGTGTATTGTTCACCGGTACATTGTGAATGGGTATTTTGTATAATTGAAAACTAGTAGTATTCCTACTGAATCTAGTAGAGTCATTGGTGTTTAATTTGAGCTCTGAGTGCTGTCTCATTATTTCTTGTAATACTCATGATTGAACCATCGAGTAACCAATCAAAAAGATGACAGTTTATAAACAACAATTGTTTTGAAATGTGGACATGAGGCTTCACATTATCATTCCCAGGAATGTCGACCCAAAGACCTGTGTCCAGAGTTACGACCGAGACTAGTTAACGACCCTTATGAAAATCTCTGGAATACCATTCCTGCATCTTTGTTGTCCATCCATAATTATGCTTGACACTGATTGGCTTTCTAGACTATTTCAGAGGACAGTTAAAAGTGAACCACATTGAGTTACATGGCGACCAGAACAGATAAGGATGGCAGATCACCTTCCCTAAAGGACATTAGTGTACCAGATAGATTGTTATAAAAATCGATGATACTTTCATGGCAACATTCTTAAGTCCAACTTTCAATTCCAAATTTGTATTTATCAATTGAATATATTAAATCATTGAATTTTAAATTCCGCCAGCTGCTATGGTGGGATTTGAACCCAGGGCATTAGCCTGAGCCTCTGGATTACTAGTTCAGTGACATTACCACTATCCCACTGTCACTGCCTCTCTGCATCACATTCCTCCCTTAAGACACTACATAAAACCTTCCTCTTTGACCAAGCTGTTGGTCATCTGACCTCATATCTCCTGTTGTGGCTCTGTGTCATACTTTGCTTCATAATGCTCCTGCGGAGCTCTTGCGATGTTTTATTGCATAAAAGGCACGATATAAATATACGTTGTTGTTGTTGGCATTTACTAGACATGACTTGCTGCTGGCCATTTGTTGTCCATGCTTTTTTTCTTTTCTCAAGCAGCAAATACGTTTGTCCTGGGATGTGAACTCTGGAATTTGCCCCATCAGTGACAGTAAATACAGTGTTTACTCCACCTCTCCTTTTTTAATCAGAGTGCAACATTGGCAACCCTCCAGTCCTCTGCCACGACTCCCATATCCAAGGTGTATTGGAAGATTCTGGCCTGTGCATCTGCTATTCTCATCTTTCCCTCCCTCAGCAATCCTCATACATCCCATTCAGACTGGGCAAATGTTATCGTTTATTGTGGTACAAAAGGTGTCCAAATGAAAAGGGTTAACTGAACCTGTTTGTTCAGTAACTGCAATTAATGTCAGTCTCCATGGACCCTAACTGTGTCACTGGAGGGTTTTCCTTTTCTATTAATAAGGGACTCTTTCAATGTGTTATCACATAGCGTCAAAGGGAACATCACGCTCAGCACTGACAGGGATCAGTGGCTCCAGAGAGAGGGAAGGGATAGATCAGAATCTGAGAACAATAGATTTGAATGTTACAACAATGGACAGGAGTTTATCCTCGGATCTTTACTATCTTTCTACATATTGGGATTGGTACTCATTAGAAGATCGGATCCTGTATGCACTTGTGATATTTCAATATATTTACTATCCCATCCTGGCTATTGTTGGTGTCCCTGGTAGGTCTCTCTATACAGCTATTATTTCTACAAACCATGTTTAATTGCAATACTGCTCCTGTAATTTACTCTGCCCTTCTTGCTGCTGCGACTGTTGCTGGTGAATCTCTACCTCCAGCTATTAGCTGTAAATCCATTGCTAATTGTATTGCAGTTCTTGTAAGTTCATCACTCACCTTCGGTCCTGTCTGTGCTCCTTGTAAGTCTCTATTTTCCGCTAGGAGATCTGCAAACCCTGTTTCACTGAAATACTGTTCTGTAATGCAAATATTGGGAAGACTGAAGCCAGTGTCATTGGTCTTCATCACAGATTCCATCCTCTATCTGTGAAACATATACCCCACCCTGCCCGATATCTGAGGCTGAACCAGACTGCTTACAACATCTGTATTCTATTTACACCTGAGCTGAGTTCATCTCCATATTCCCTACATCACCAATCCTGCCTATTACCACCTCTGTAATATCATCCATCTCCACCTCTGCCTCAGCCCTTCTGCTGCATAAACCCTCATCTGTGCCTTTATTCACTTGATTTTTCCAATTCTATCCTGGTCCCCCTGCAGGTTATAAACTTCTATAAACCACAGCCCATCCAGAAATCTGCTGCCTGTATTCTAACTCACACCAAATCCCGATCACCCATCACCCCTGTGCTCACTGATCTACATTGGCTCCCGGTCTGACAGCACTTAATTTTAATAATCTCATTCTTGTGTTTGAATCCCTCCATGGCCTCGCCCCTCCAATTAGCCCCATTCCCCTGCCCATTCCCAGATTCCAGCATTTCTTCTGCCATCAAGTCTATTTCCATGTCCCCTTTTAAAGTGAATTTCCTTCCCTCACTATCTCTCCCTGGTGGTGATTTTCAGCTCTTACAGCAGCATTGTTGCCCACACTGTGGAAGCCTGGATCCAGAAAAGGGTCTGAACTGAGCTCCCAGTCACTTCTGGTGTGGCCTGCACACTGTCCCATGCTGTGCAGTACTCTAGCCCGGGTGTACATTGTGTGCACTAGTAGCATGAGGAATTGTGGAATGTCATGTCAAACTGCTATTCCGGCAGCTTTGATGTGCGTCTTTGAAACTTGATCTGTGCATGTCCACTGACCGCCTGTGTTAGTCACTCTCAGCTGAACATACATTCAGCAGCACGAGGAACTCCCTCCAGTGTTATTTAAAAGGACCAGACATCCGACTTACAGGTGAGGGGTTTTTGACTTACTTCTGCTTTTGTGAAGTTGGAGGAGGTTATGTGGATGGTTTTCTGGAGGTTGTGTTGTGAGCTGCTGCAGACATTCAGGGAGGACAGAGGATTTGGTGTCCCAACTCTGGACGAGGTACGGGGACTGTAGTTACAATGTCTCTGGGTCTGTAACATGACCAACAAATGGAGCAGAGGCTGCAGAGAGGGGAAGCTCTGTAACGATGGAGGAGGAGGGGACTCTGCTCTACCCACCCCGGGTTTTCCAAGAGCACTTTTCCTACCTACATCTAACCCAGGAGTAGTGTGTGAGGTGACTCTGATTCAATAAGGATGTGGTCACAGAGCTGTGTCACCTCCTGTCACATAACCTGGAGCCTCACACCAGGGTGAGGACGGAGCTGTCAGTGGCTGTTAAGGTCACAGTTTCATTGAACGTCTATGTGTCTGGATCTTTCCAGGTAGGAGCAGGAGACATATCCAACATTCAGTCATAGACAGTGATAGAGTCAAAGTCACTTAACACACAGAAGGAGTCCATTCGTCCCATCGAGACCATGCTGGTTCTCTGTGGATCAATCAAGTCAGTCTTACTCCCCCGCCCAATTCCCGTAGCCCTGCAAGTCCACTTCCTTCAATCACCCATCCAGTTTCCTTTTGAAATTGGAAGGAAGGATCAAATTGGAAGGAAGTAAAGCTGGTAACAGGAGGTAGAAAAATAGAAGGTGAGATTCGAAGGGAGGCGAAACAAAGGTGAGCTTCAACTAGAATGCAGAATGTCAATAAGGCACGGTTATGGGCACTGTACCTGAATGCGCGCAGTATTTGGAACAGAGTAGATGATTTAAAGGCCCAAATAGAGGTACATGGGTATGATCTAATAGTCATAACGGAAACGTGGCTACAGAGTGACCAAGACTGAGAACTGAATATGCAGGCATATTCGACCTTTTGGAAGGACAGGCAACAAGGGAAACGACGTAATGTTGCGCTGATAATAAGGGATGGGATCAGTACATTAGTAAGGGAGGATCTCAGGTCTGCAGAACAAAATATGGAATCTGTTTGGGTGGAGCGAAGAAACTGAAAGGGCAGAAAACATTGGTAGGAGAGCTGTTTATAGGCCACCAAACAGTAGTGTTAGTGTGGGGCACAGCATTAATGGAGATGGGAGAGTCATATAGCATGGGTAATGCAATAATCAGGGATGAGTTAGATCTTCATATAGACTGGGTAACCTAATGAGAACAAATTTCATGGATAGCGAGTTTCTGGAGTGTGTTACGGATGGTTTTCTAGAGCAGTATGTTCAGGAACCGACTAGAAAACAGGCTATTTTAGATCTAGTATTATGTAATGTGACAGGGATAATTATTAATTGTATTGTAAAATTACCTTTAGGGATGAATTACCATAATGTGATAGAATGTTACATTATGCTTGAAAGTACGTTCGTTCAATCTTAAGCCAGGGTGTTAAACTTGCGCAAAGGAAATTATGAAGATATGAGGAGCAAATTGCCCGAGGTGGATTGGGAAACTACATTGAAAGGTATGATAGTACATAGGCAATCGATAGTCTTTAAAGAAAGATTATATAGTTTACAGCAACTATACATCCATTCCAGGCACATAAACCCCAAAAGTAAAGGCAGTCACTGTGGATAACAAAGGAAGTTCAGGATTGTATAAGATTAAAACTGCGGTTAGCACCGTAGCTTCACAGCTCCAGCAACCCGGGTTCAGTCCTGGGTATTGCCGATGTGGAGTTTGCAAGTTCTACCTGTGGCCGCGTGGGTTTCAGCCGGGTGCTTCAGTTTCCTCCCACAGCCAAAGACTTGCAGGTTGATAGGTAAATTGGCCATTGTAAATTGCTCCTAGTTTAGGTAGGTGGTAGAAGAATGGTGGGAATGTGTTGGGGAATGTGGGATTAATGTCGGATTGGTATAAACAGGTGGTTGTTGTTCTCCACAGACTCGGTGGGCTGAAGGGCCTGTTCCAGTGCTGCATCTCTCTATGTCTCTATAAAAGGCCTATAAAGTTGCCATAAATCGGAGTAAACCTGAGAATTGGGAGGACTTTAGAATACATCAAAGGAGGAAGAAGAAACTGATAAAGAAAGGGAGAATAGAATATGAAAGTTTGTTGGAAAAAATATGAAAACGGACTGTAAAAGCTTCCACAGGTACATAAAAAGGAAACGTTTGGCTAAGACAAATGTGGGTCCATCACAGGCAGTGTCAGTAGAATTTATAATGGGGAACAGAGAAATGGCAGAGAAGCTAAATGATTACTTTGTGTCAGTGGAATATATAAGAAATCTCCCAGAATGAGAGATCCAAATGATTGTAGGAACAAAAAATTGAAGGAAATTAAAAGCATAATACTATGGATGCTGGAAATCTGAAATAAAAACAAGAAATGCTGAAAACACTCAGCAGGTCTGATAGCATCTGTGTCGAGAGAAGCAGAGATAACGTGACCCTTCTTCAGAACTGCAATGAATTGAAGGAAATTAGTACTACTAAGAAGAAATTGAAGAAATTAATTGGGCTGAAGGTTGGTATGTCCCCAGGACCTGATATTCGACTTGCCAGAGTGTTGACGAGATAGCTATGGAAATGCATTGCTGATCATCTTCAAAGAATCTGCAGATTCCGGAGCGGTTCCTGCAGCTTGGAAGGTCGCAAATGTCACCCACTATTTAAGAGGGGGAGAGAAAACAGGGAATTACAAAGCTGTTAGCCTTTCATTAATCGTTGGGAACCTGCGAGAATCATTTCTGAAGGATGTGATAAATGGACTTGGATAACAATGATCTGATTGGGCATAGTTAACATGGATTTATGAATGGGAAATGATGTTTGACGAACCTGTTGGAGATTTTGAGGATGTTACTAACAGAATTGATAAAGGGGAGTTGGTGGACATGGTATACTTGTATTTTCAGAAGGTTTTTGATGAAGTCCACCAGAAGGAGCTTGCTTCGCAAAATTAAAATAAATGGGATAGGAGGTAGTATACTGGCATTTTCACGTTGGCATGCTGTGACTAGTGGGGTACTGCAAGGATCAGAGCTTGGCCTCAGCTGTTCACAATATGTATCGATGATTTGGATGTGGGGACCAAATGTAATATTTCCAAGTTTGTGTATGACACAAAATAAAACGAAACCAATAAAATTCAAGCAGGACTTGACACGGTAGATGCAGGAAGGATGTTCCCGATGGTGGGGAGTCCAGAACCAGGGTTCATAGTCTAAGGATACGGGGTAAAACTTTCAGGACTGACATGAGGAGAAATTTCTTCACCCAGAGAGTGGCGAGCCTGTGAAAATCTGTCATCACGCCCATATCCAAGGGGGATTGGAAGATTCTGGCCAGTGCCTCGGCTATTTCCACCATTCCTTCCCTCAGCAACCCTCATACATCCCATCCAGACTGGGTAAATGTTCAACTTTATTGCGGTACAAAAAGTGTTGGATTGAAAAGAATTAACTGAATCTGTTAATTCCGTGACTGTACATAATGTCAGTCTCCATGGACCCTAATTGTGTTTTCCATCTTCTATTAATAAGGGGCTTCTTTCAATGTGTTATCCCACAGTGTCAGTGGGAACATCAGCCCCGGCACTTACAGAGATCAGCTGCTCCAGAGAGATAGAGAGAGGATAGGTTAGAATCTGAGAACAAAAGACTGGAATGTTACAACAATGGGTCAGAATCTGAGAACAATAGATTGGAATGTTACAACAATGGACAGGAGTTTATCTTCGGAACTTTACTCTCTTTCTACATATTATGATTGGATGTCATTAAACACTCGTATCTATCTCGCATTGAAGATAATTCAATACATTTACTATCCCATGCTGGCTATTATTGGGGTCCCTGGTAAGTCTCTCTATCTAGCTATTAATTCTAAAAACATGTTTAACTGCATTACTGTTCGTGTAATTTACTCTGTCCTTCTTGCTGCCGTTGTCTGCCTGGTGAATATCTCCAGATATTAGCTCTATAAACCATTGTCAACTGTATTACAATTCTTGTCATTTACTCTCTCATTTTATTTATTTAATAATAATTAACTAATTAGTGTTAGAAATGTCAGTTGGAGGGGTGAAATGCTTCACCTGTGAGATGTGGGAAGCCCGTGACGCTTCCAGCGTTCTGGAGGACTACATCTGCAGGACGTGTACCCAGTTGCAGCTCCTCATAGACCGCATGGATCGGTTGGAGCGGCAACTGGATGCAGTTAGGAGCATGCAAGTGGCGGAAAACGTCATAGTCAGGAGTTTTCGAGAAGTGGTTACACCCAAGCTGCAGGCAGATAGATGGGTGACTGCTAGAAGGGGCAGGCAGTCAGTGCAGGAATCCCCTGTGGCTATCCCCCTCTCTAACAAGTATACCGTTTTGGATACTGTTCGGGGGGATGGCCTATCAGGGGAAAACAGCAGCAGCCAGAGCAGTGGCACCACGGCTGGCACTGTTGTTCAGCATGGAGGGACAAAACGCAGAAGAGCAATAGTTATAGGGGAATCTATAGTCAGGGCACAGATAGGCGTTTCTGTGGACGTGAAAGAGACTCCGGGATGGTATGTTGACTCCCTGGTGCCAGGGTCAAGGATGTCCCTGAATGGACAGGGGGAATTCTGAAGGGGGAAGGTGAACAGCCAAAGGTTGTGATACACATCGGTAACAACGACATAGGCAGGAAGAGTGATGAGGTCCTTCAGGGGGAGTTTAGGGAGTTAGGTAGAAAGTTAAAAAACAGGACCTCGAGGGTTGTAATCTCTGGATTACTCCCTGTGCCACATGCCAGTGAGGCTAGAAATAGGAAGACAGTGCAGCTAAACACGTGGCTGAGCAGCTGTTGTAGAAGGGAGGGTTTCAGATATCTGGACCATTGGGATCTCTTCAGGGACAGATGGGACCTGTACAAGAAGGACGGGTTGCATCTAAACTGGAGGGGCACAAATATCCTGGCTGCGAGGTTTGCTAGCGTCACTCGGGAGGGTTTCAACCAGTGTGGCAGGGGGGGTGGGAACCAGAGCAGTAGGACAGCAAGTGAAATAAATGAAGGGGAACTAGTAAATAAGGCCATTAAGACTAAGAGGAAGATCAGGCAGGGAGATGTTGTGGAGAACAGCGGGACTGGTGGTGTGAAGTGCATTTGTTTCAATGCGAGAAGTATAACAGGTAAGGCAGATGAACTTAGAGCTTGGATGAGTACTTGGAATTATGATGTTTTTGCTATTGCAGATACTTGGTTGAGGGAAGGACATGATTGGCAGCTAAATGTCCCAGGCTTCAGAAGTTTCAGAAGGGAAAGAGGGGGATATAAAAGGGGTGGGGGAGTTGCATTACTGGTGAAGGAGAATATCACAGCTGTACTGTGGGAGGACACCTCGGAAGGGTTATACAGCGAGGCAATGTGGGTGGTGCTCAGGAATAGGAAGGGTGCAGTCACGATGTTGGGGCTTTACTACAGACCTCCCAACAGCCAGTGAGAGGTAGAGGAGCAGATATGTAGACGTTTTGGAAAGGTGTACAGGTAACAGGGTTGTAGTGGTGGGTGATTTTAACTTCCCCTGTATTGACTGGGACTCACTTAGTGTTAGGGATTTGTATGGGGCAGTATTTGTAAGGAGCATCCAGGAGGGCTTCTTGAAACAATACGTAGATAGTCCAACAAGGGATGGGGCCGTACTGGACCTGGTATTGGGGAATGAGCCTGGCCAGGTGGTCTAAGTTTCAGTAGGGGAGCATTTCGGGAACATTGACCATAATTCCATGAGTTTTAAGGTACTTGTGGATAAGGATAAGAATAGTCCTCGGGTGACGGTGTTAAATTGGGGGAAGACTAATTATAACAATATTAGGCAGGAACTGAAAGATTTAGATTGGGGGCGGCTGTTTGATGGTAAATCAATATCTGACATGTGGGAGTCTTTCAAACGTCAGTTGATTAGAATCCAGGACCAGCATGTTCCTGTGAGGAAGAAGGATAAGTTTGGTAAGTTTCGGGAACTTTGGATAACGCAGGATATTGTGAGCCTCGTCAAAAAGAAAAAGGAAGCATTCGTAAGGGCTGGAAGGCTAGGAACAGACGAATCCCTTGAGGAATATAAAGACAGTAGGAAGGAACTTAAGCAAGGAGTCAGGAGGGCTAAAAGGTGTTATGAGAAGTCATTGGCAAACAGGATTAAGGAAAGTCCCATAGCTTAATATACGTATATAAAGAACAAGAGGGTAACCAGGGAAAGGGTTGGCCCACTCAAGGACAGAGAAGGGAATCTATGTGTGGAGCCAGAGGAAACGGGCGAGGTACTAAATGCGTACTTTGCATCAGTATTCACCAAGGAGAAGGACTTGGTGCATGATGAGCCTAGGGAAGGGAGTGCAGATAGCCTCAGTCATCTCATTATGAAAAAGCAGGAGGTGTTGGGTGTCTTGCAAAACTTTAAGGTAGTTAAGTCCCCAGGGCCTGATGGGATCTACCCCAGAATACTGAGGGAGGCAAGGGAAGAAATTGCTGGGGCCTTGATAGAAATATTTGCATCCTCATTGGCTCCAGGTGCGGTCCCAGAGGACTGGAGAACAGCCAATGTTGTTCCTTTGTTTAAGAAGGGTAGCAAGGATAATCCAGGAAATTATAGGCCGGTGAGCCTTCCGTTAGTGGTAGGGAAATTATTAGAGAGGATTCTTCGGGACAGGACTTACTCCCATTTGGAAACAAATGAACTTATTAGCGACAGGCAGCATGGTTTTGTGAAGGGGAGGTCGTGTGTCACTAATTTGATTGAGTTTTCTGAGGAAGTGACAAAGATGATTGATGAAGGAAGGGCAGTGGATGTTATCTATATGGACTTCAGTAAAGCCTTTGACAAGGTCCCTCATGGCAGACTGATACAAAAGGTGAAGTCACATGGGAACAAAGGGGAGCTGGCAAGATGGATGCAGAACTGGCTCGGTCATAGAAGACAGAGGGTATCAGTGGATGGGTGCTTTTCTGAATGGAGGGATGTGACTAGTGGTGTTCCACAGGGATCAGTGCTGGGACCTTTGCTGTTTGTAGTATATATAAATGATTTGGAGGAAAATGTAGCTGGTCTGATTAGTAAGTTTGTGGACGACACAAAGGTTGGTGGAGTTGCGGATACTGATGAGGATTGTGAGAGGATACAGCAGGATATAGATTGGTTGGAGACTTGGGCGGAGAAATGGCAGATGGAGTTTAATTCGGACAAATGTGAGGTAATGCATTTTGGAAGGTCTAATCCAGGTGGGAGGTATGCAGTAAATGGCAGAACCCTTAGGAGTATTGACAGGCAGAGCGATCTGGGCGTACAGGTCCACAGATCATTGAAAGTGGCAACGCAGGTGGATAAGGTAGTCAAGAAGGCATACGGCATGCTGATCTTCATGGGTCGGGGCGTGGAGTATAAAAATAGGCAAGTCATGCTGCAGCTGTACAGAACTTTAGTTAGGCCAGAATTAGAATATTGCGAGCAATTCTGGTCGCCACACTACCAGAAGGATGAGGAGGCTTTTGAGAGGTTACAGAGGAGGTTTACCAGAATGTTGCCTGGTCTGGAGAGCATTAGCTATGAGTAGAGGTTGGATAAACTCGGATTGTTTTCACTGGAACGACGGAGGTGGAGGGGCGACATGATAGCGGTTTACAAAGTTATAAGCGTCATGGACAGAGTGGATAGTCAGAAGCTTTTTCCCAAGGTGGAAGAGTGAGTTACTAGGGGACATAGGTTTAAGGTGAGAGGGGCAAAGTTTCGACGGGATGTGCGAGGCAAGCTCTTTACACAGAGGGTGGTGAGTGCCTGGTATTTGTTGTCGGGAGAGGTGGTGGAAGCGGGTACCATCGAGATGTTTAAGAGGCATCTTGACAAATACATGAATAGGATGGGAATGGAGGGATACGGACCCCGGAAGTGCAGACGGTGTTAGTTTCGGCAGGCATCAAGATCGGCGCAGGCTTGGAGGGCCGAATTGCCTGTTCCTGTGCTGTACTGTTCTTTGTTCTTGTTCTTTGCTGCTGTTGCTGTCTCTATTTCAGGCTAGGAGATCTGTAAACCCTGTTTCACTGAAATACTGTTCTGTTATGTAAATTTTGGGAAGACTGAAGCCAGTGTCATTGGTCTCCATCACAAACTCCATCCCCTATCTGGGAAGCACATACTCCACCCTGCCAAATATCTGAGGTTCAACCGGACAGTTTACAACTTCTGAGTTATATTTAAACCTGAGCTGAGTTCATCTTCATATTCTCTCCATCACCAACCCTGCCTAATACCACCTCTGTGATTTCACCCATCTCCACCTCTGCCTCAGCCCATCTGCTGCGTAAACCCTCATCCGCATCACTGATAAATCCACACTTGACTATTCCAATTCCATCTTGGTCACCCTTCTCGTTATAAACCTCCATAAACCACAGCCCATCCAGAACTCTGCTGCCTGTATTTTAACTCATTCCAAATCCCGATCACCCATCACCCCTGTGCTCACTGATCTACATTGGCTACCGGTCTGGCAGCACCTTAATTTTAATATTCTCATTCTTATGTTTGAATCTCTCCATGGCCTCAGCCCTCCATTTATTCACTTTCCCCTCTCCAATTCATATATTCCTGCAAATCTTTCGACGTCACTCTTTTTTCAGTTCTCCTTGTAAAGTGAATTTCTTTATCTGTATGTGTCCCGAGACAGGATTATAGACTCCGCAGCAAGACTGCTGCTGACGGTACAGAAGCTGGTTATCCATAAAGAGATGTGAATCGCACAGCCGGTCACTTCCAGTGTGGTCTGCACAATATCCCATGCTGGGCGGGGCTCCAGCCCAGTCGTATCATCTATGTGCTGTTCGCGTGGTCTTCACAGCCGGCCACTTCTACTGTGGCCTGCACACTGTCCCAAGTTGGGCAGGGCTCTAGCTCAATTGTACCATGTATGTGTTGTTCCTTTGAGGGTGGATTTGAAAGTGATGTCAATGTACCATAGCAGCAGCTTTGATGTACGTCTTTGAAACTTGGTCTGTGCATGTCCACTGACCGCCTGTGTTAGTCAATGTCAGCTGAACATACATTCAGCAGCACGAGGAACCCCCTCTAGTGTCATTTAAAAGGACCAGGCATCCAACATACAGGTGAGGGGCTTTTGACTTACTTCTGCTATTGTAAAGTTATTGGAGGTGCTGTGGATGGTTTTCTGGAGGTTGTGTTGGGAGCTGCTGCAGACATTCAGGGAGGACAGAAGATTTGGTGACCCAACTCTGGAAGAGGTATTGGGACTGTAGTTACAGTGTCTCTGGGTCTGTCACATGACCAACAAATGGAGCAGAGGCTGCAGAGAGGGAAGATCTGTAAATATAGAGGAGCAGGGGGCTCTGCCCTACCCACCCCGGATGTTCCAAGAGCACTTTTCCTACCTACACTTAACCCAGGAGCAGTGTGTGAGGTGACTCTGATTCAATAAGGAGGTGGTCACAGAGCTGTGTCACCTCCTGTAACACAACCTGGAGCCTCACACCAGGGTGAGGACGGAGCGGTCAGTGGCCGTCAAGGTCACAGTTTAATTGAACTTCTATGTATCTGGATGGTTCCAGGCAGGAGCAGGTGACATATCTAACATAGAGTGGTAGAAATCGATGGAGTCATTTACAACACAGAAGGAGGCCATTCAGCCACTCTATGCCGGCTCTCTGTGGAACAATCCAGTCAGTTCCACTCCACCGCTCAATTCCCGTATCCCTGCAAGTTCATTTCCTTCAGGTGTCCATCCAGTTTCCTTTTGAAATCATTGATTGGCTTGGTTCCACCACCCTCATGCGTAGCGAGTTCCAGCTCATTACCATCCACTGTGTAAAAAAGTTCCTCCTCATATTCCCCCTGTATCTCTTTCCCGAAACCTTCCATCTGTGTCCCCTAGTCCTTGTTTCATCAGTTAATGGGAACAGTTTTTCCTTGTCTATCTTTTCTAAGTCTATCATAATCATGTACACCTCTATCAAATCTCTCTCAATCTCCTTTACACCAGGGAGAACAACTCCATCTTCTCCGAACTCACTTTGTAACTAAACTCCCATCCCTGGAATCATTCTGGTAAATCTCCTCTGCACCCTTTCAGGGACTGTCACATCCTTCCTACAGTGTGGTGAACAGAACTGTACTCAGTTCTCTAGTTGGGGTCCAACCAAAGCTTTATGAAGTTTCTGCATATCTTCCCTTATTTTGTATCTTTGCCTCCAATGATGAAGCCCAAGATCTGATATGATTGACTAAGCACCCTCCTAATATGTCCTGGCACCTTCAAAGCTCAATGCATATGGAGCCCCAGGTCCCTCTGTTCCTGCACAATCTTTAGAACTGTGTCATTATGTCTATATTGCCTTCCTCGTCCATCTGATAAAATACATCACCTCACACTCCTCTGTATTAAATTCTACCTGTCACTTCTCTGTCCATTCTGCTAGCCGATCTATATCATGTTGTAGGTGGTTTGTGACATCCTCACTGTTTACCACGCCTCCAAGATTGCAATCATCAGAAAAAATGTAAATTCTACTCATTATTTCAAGATCCATGTCATTTATATATAGCAAAGAAAAAGCACAGTGTTCCTCGCACTGACCATTGGGGAACTTCACTGTCTACCATCCTCCAGTCTGAAAAACAACCATTTCACACATTTCTCTTTTTTCTGTCATTTGGACAATTTTTGATTCAACTGGATGCTATTCCTGAGCTTCAATTTTGTTAACCAAGCTTTTGTGTGGTTGCTCATTGAACAATTTCATAAAATCCATGCATACAACATCCACCACATTCCCTTCATCAACCTTCTCAGATCATCGAAATAAATTCAATTAGTTCAGTCAAGCATGATCTGCCTTAGAAATCCGTGCTGACAATCCTTAAATAACTCAAACCTCTCCAAGTGTGTGTTGATTTTTCCCTGATAATTGCTTCTCAAACTTAACTCACCAATGATGTTACACTAACTGACCAGTAGTTGCGAGACCTGTCTGTTGTCCATTGATAATTCAGGGAGGTGAGGGTGACCATCTATGTCATCAATTTCTCCCTCAGCAGGGAGAAGCAGGATGAGTGATCCCGTAGCTTTGTCAGGATAGCGGGATTCCTGATGGCACAGGTGGCTCTGCGGGGCCCCCATGTCAACGGGGAGAGGTACAGGAACTGGAAGCACTCTCACTCCATTGATGTACTGTTGGTGTGTGAGCATGCCCAGTACATCATGTTGGTGAATGTCCACTATCCTGGCAGCAGCAAGGATACCTTCATTCTGAATCAGTCTGCCGGTCCCTATACTCCGGGGCTCCTTGCAGAACCAGAATGTGGCTTCTCGGAGGCAAAGGAAACCCCTCTAGACACAGCTCATGTTTCTACACCCCCAAACCACATCCCACACCAACCAACCTCACAAAATTAACATGTGTAAAACATGAGCAATGAAGTCACCAGGAACATGGTGGAACAGACCATCGGTGTGATGAAGCAATGCTTCCGATGTCTGAACTGCTCGGGGGTGCCCTCCAGTACACACTGGAGCAGGTGTCCAGGTTCATGGTGTTCTGCTGCATCCTTCATATCATCACCATCATGAGGACAGTCATTGGCACCAGGAATCCGGAGGCGACCTCAGGAGGAGGAGGAGGCAGGGAGCATATTTCCTGTATGCCTTCCAGCCGGACAGGTTGTCGGAGAGTCCCTGCTAAGATACCGGTTCCCATAGGACAACTTTTCTTTCCCGCCATGGATCCCCCATTCTCCACCATTACACCCATCTGAGATGCCCCATCACAGTGTTATTACAGCACAGAAGGAACTATTCAGCCAGTCGTGTCTGCACCAGCTCTCCGAATGCACAATTCACCTAATCCCATTCCCTGCCTTCTTCCCGGAACCCTGCACATTCTTCCTTCTCATATACCAGTTTATTCAGCTTTAGCATGTTCATAGATGTGGTCACCACACTGCTGAAGAGCATGCAGGGAGAGTGGGAATGGGTGATCAGCAGGCAGTCAAAAATTATCAGGCAAGTAGTGCCGGAGACCCCTGAGTGCATCTCACTCTCCAACAGGTATTCAGTTCTGAATACTGAGGAAAGTGATGCTTCACCTGGGGAGTGCAGCCACAGCAAGTCCATGGCACCACGGGTGGCTAAGCTGCAGAGCGGGATACAGGGATGACTGGAAGAGCCATAGTGATAGGTGAGTCAATAGTCAGGGGAACAGACTGGCGCTTCTGTGGCCATAGACGTGAATCCAGGATGGTGTGCTGTCTCCCAGGTGCCAGGGTCAAGGATGTCACTCAGCGACTGCAGAACATCTTGAAGGAGGAGGGGAACAGCCAGAAGTCGTGGTCCACATGGGAACCAACGACAGAGGTGGAAAGCGGGATGTGGTCTTGCAGTCAGAATTTAGGGAGCTAGGGAAGAAATTAGCAAGCAGGACCTCAAACATAGTCAAAAAGTAGAATTCTCCAGATTACTCCCAGTGCCAGGTGCAACTTAGTATATAAATAGAAAGATAAGGCAGACGAATGTGTGGCTGGAAAGATGATGCAGGAGGGAGGGATTCATATTCCTGGGATACTGGGACCGGCTCTGGGGGAGATGGGACCTTGACAGGCCGAACGGGTTGCACGTGAACAGAGCCAGGACTGGGTTCCTTGAGGAACAGTTTGCTAGTACTGTTGGGGAGGGTTTAACTAGTTTGGCAGGGAGGTGGGGGACCTGAGGGTAGACTCAGCTGGGACAAAATCAGAAATGAAAATGGAAGGTGGAAAATTAATGGATGAGTCTAGAAGACAAAGGAAATGAGGGTGAGAAAATGAAAAAAAGGTTTGGCAGTGTTCAAGGGTATCTATTTCAATGTATGGAGTGCTGCAAATAAAGCAGATGAGCGGAGGGCAAAGATAGACATGTGGCAGTATGATATCATAGCTATTACAGAAACATGGCTTAAGGAGGGACAGGAATGGCAGCTCAACGTTCCTTGTTACCGGGTTTTCAGATGTGATAGGGAGGGGGTTAAGAAAGGAGGGGAATGGCAATTCTGCTCAAGGAATCTTTTGCAGCTGTGAGGAGGGATGATATGTTGGAAGGTTCATCAAGTGAGGCCATATGGATTCAGCTGAGGAACCAAAAAGGGGCAATCTCACTGCTGGGAGAGTGATCTCGACAGCCAAATAGTCAGAGGTTGATAGAGGAGCAGATAAGTAGGCAAGTCTCTGAGAAGTGCAAGAACAATAGGGCAGTAATAGTAGGGTATTTTAATCACTCCGATGTTAACGAGGATAATTTTAGTATGAAAAGAATTGAGGGAGCAGAATTCTTGAGGTGCATTCAGGACAACATTTTTGTCCAGCATGCAGAAAGTCCAACAGGAGAGGGTGCAGTTTTCGACTTTGTTTTAGGAAATGACGCTGGACAGGTGTATGGAGTGTCAGGGGAGAGCATTTTGGTGGGAGTGATCATAATTCAGTCAGTTATAACATAACTATGGAAAAGTACAGACATAGAATAGGATTTAGAGGCAAGGCCAATTTTACTAAACCGAGGAGCGAAAGTGGACTGGAAACAGCGACTTGAAGGTAAATCTGCCTCAGAGCACTGGGAGGCATTCAAAGTGGAGATTCAAGGGGTTCAGGGTAAACATGTTCCCACAAAGAAAAAGGGTGAGGCGGCCAAATCTAGAGTCCCATGGATGTCAAGGAGCCTATACGGTAAGATAAGACAGAAAAGGGAAGCATACATCCGACACTGAGAACTCAATACTCCAGAAAGTTGAGAGGAGTTTAGAAAGTGGAAGGGTTAAATCAAAAAGGAAATTAGGACAGCAAAGAGAGAGCATGAAAGTATATTGGCAAGCTAAGTCAAGGTGAACCCAAAGATGTTTTCTCAATACATTAAGTGTAAGAGGCTAACTAAGGGGAGGGTAGGGCCCATAATAGACCAAAAAGGTAACCTATGCGTAGGGGTGGAAGATATCTGTCTGGTTTTATTGAATACTTTTAGTGTCTTCAGAAAAGAGGAGGGATGCAGATATTGTAGTTAAGGAGCAAGAGTGTGAATTATTGAATGTGATCTACATACTGAGAGAGGAAGCGTTAATGGGATTAGTATCCTTGAAAGTTGATAAATCACCTGATCCAATTGAAATGTGCCCCAGTTTGCTACAAGAAGCAACAGAGGAAATAGCAAAGGGTCTGACTATCATTTTCCAGTCCTCACTGGATACAGTATGTGGTGCCGGAGTATTGGAGAATTGCTAACGTTGGACCTCTGTTTAAAAAGGGAGTGAAGGATAGTCTGAATAATTACAGGCCAGTCAGTCTAACCTCAGTAGTGGGAAAATGGTTGGAATCATTCTGAGAGACGGGGTAAACTGTCACTGAGACAGGCACAGGTTGATAAATGATAGTCAGCATGGATTTGTTAAGGGAAGAGCTTGCTTGACCAACTTGATCGAATTTTTCGAAGATGTAACAAGGGATATAGATGAAAGATGCAGTTGATGTGGTCTACATGGATTTTAGCAAGGCTTTTGACAAGATCCCACATGACAGGCTGGTTCAAAATGGAAATTCCATGGAATTCAGGGAAATGCAGCGAGGTGGATACAAAATTGGTTCAGTGGCAGGAAACAAAGGGTAATTGTTGACGGGTATTTTAGTGACTGGAGCACTGTTTCCCGTGGTGTTCCAGAAGGGCTCAGTACTGGGTCCCCTGCTTTTAGTGACGGTCTGGAACCCACTGCCGGAAAGGATGTTTGAGGCAGAAACCCTCTACTCATTAAAAAGCGGTCTGAATTGGCACTTCAAGTGTCATAATCTGTAGGGCTATGGATCAAATGCTGGAAGGTGGGATTCGAATAGGTGGATCATTTTTCGGCTGGTACAGATACGATGGGCCAAGTGGCCTCTTTCTGTCCCTTAAGGTTTCTACGTGTCTATAATTCTATAACATGAAACACGCTATCCTCATTAACACTCACAGTTATATCAACAAACCCTATCAAGATTATCAGAAATGATTTTCCATTAACCTATCCGTGCTGCTTGTCATTTATTATCCCATGATTTTACATGCAAGATATATTTTTATGTCAGGCTGCTGCTTGACTAGTCTGTGGGACAGCTCTCCCAACTTTGGCACAAGCCCCCAGATGTTAGTAAGGAGGACATTGGATGGTCGACAGGGCTGAGTTTGTCCGTGTCGTTTCCGGTGCCTAGGTCGATGCTGGGTAGTCCATCCGGTTTCATTCCTTTTTATTGACTTCATAGTAGTTAGATACAACTGAGTGGCTTGCTAGCCCATTTCCGAAGGCATGTAAAAGCCAACCACATTGATTTGGTCTGGAGTCACATGTAGGCCACCAGGTAAGGGCAGCAGATTTCCTTCCCTAAAGAACATTAGTGAACCTTATGTTTCACTGGAGAGTTTCCATCTTCTATCACTCTCATATCCAAGGATGACTGAAAGATTCTGGCCAGTGCCTCTGCTGCTTCCAACATACCTTCCCTCAGTAACCCTCATACATCCCATCCAGACCAGGCAAATGTTCAACTTTGTTATTGTACAAAAAGTGTGGAATTGAAAGGGGTTAACAGAACCTGTTTGTTCAGTGACTGTATTTAATGTTAGTCTCCATGGACCCAAATTGTGTCGCTGGAGTGTTTTCAACTTCTATTAATAAGGGGCTCCTTTCAATGTGCTCTTCCATGGTATCAGCAGCAGCATCGCCTCCGGCACTAACAGAGATCAGCGGCTTCAGACAGAGGGAGAGGATAGATCAGATACTGAGAATAATAGATTGGAATGTTACAACAATGGGTCAGAATCTGAGAATAATAGATTGGAATGTTACAACAATGGGTCAGAATCTGAGAATAATAGATTGGAATGTTACAACAATGGGCAGCAGGAGTTTCTCCTCTTTGTTTGACCTGGTTACTGCAGATTATTATTGGATGACATTAGAATGGCGGATCTATTATGCTCTGAGGATGATTCAATTTATTTACTATCCCATACTCGCTATTATTGGTGTCCCTGGTAAGTCTCCAGCTGCAACTATTGGATTCAGAAAACATATTTCACTGATTTAATGTTCTTGTCATTTAAATCATGAGAAGACTGAAGTCATTGTCTTCAGTTTTTGTCACATACTCTATTCCCTATCCACGGCCTGCATCCCCCTCACTGCCCGTTGTCTGAGGCTGAACCAGGAAGTTTACAATCTCTGGTACCTGTTTAATGCTGAGCTGAGTTCATCCCCATATTCTCGCGATCCCCAACCCTGCCTATTGTTACGGCCAGGTGAGGATGGGTCACAATCGCTCGTCTTATTTGACCACAACTCTGTTTGTTCTTTTTAACCAGTGGATGTGCTAACCCTCTCATTGAGTATTTTACCTTTTACCTTTGGATTGACAGTGAAGGACCTGATCGGGCAGGTTCTCTTGAGTTTAAACAGGAAAGAGGTGAGTTTATTATACTTAACAATATCAACCCGATCTAAATAAAATCATAAAAAATACACCACACATTTACGCACAGACGCGTACGAGAATCACACAGAAATAGATTACAGAGTGAGAAGATGGGAGTCCGGAATAAATATTAAAATAAAATACTCATTATGTGATGTTGGATGACACGGTGGTCTTCCGGCTGCAGTTGTATTCTTGAAGTCTTTGGCTGGTCAAAGTGCCCTTTGTGGCTGGCCCACATGGCTCAGGGATTTCTTTGAGGCAGACTTGTAGGTGGCTGTCTTTCCCTGGTTTGTCTGTCTGTGGTAATCTGTCGGCTTGGAGGGACCACAGTTGCATGTGGTATTCAAACTTGTGACGTTATCTGGAGAGAGAGAGATGGGGGACACAGCCCTTCTGCTCCTGAACAGTTTGAATCACTGGCTTGTCTGTCTTTGTCCAGGGGAAACTCCCAGCTTTCACATAGATGGACAGAAGGCCTCATGACTGTCTCAGTGTATTCGCTGGAACCTTATAATGAGATTCAAGGTTGGAAACTTCTGTCAACCCAGGGCTCAGGGTGCCAGTATTTATAATTGGAGGAGTTTGCTCTTTCAAAGTCAATATGTCAGGATGTCCTTGTATGCCGTGTTAATGAAAGTAATTTAAGGTAATTCAATCACTAGAGCAAGCCAATGATACAGGTCGAGACTCAGCAGACATGTGTCTCCCGTTGGAGGCCTTTGAATGTGAAAAGGTGTTTCAGATGCCAATTGAGGTGGGCATCTTGTCTGCCAGTTTTTTCAAGGTTAACTGTGGGATTTCTTTTTTCATTAAAGGTTTACTGTAAGTTTCAAATCGGTGAATTAAAATTCCTCATTGAGCATATTGTGTTATCTTGACACCGCCACGGCACACTGAAAGAAATGTGATAATAGGAACATTTCATTACAGAATTGTGGGAAGAAATAGAAGGAAATACACTTTCATTCTCAATAATCACTTCTCAAATTCACACATGAATCTTAGAATTACTGCAGCTGTCATTGTCTGTTGCAGTTGTGCTGATTTAATTGTTTTGGAGTTTTGTCTGGGATGGTTATGTGTCGGGTTCGACCCTGGACATCAGCGATTACATTGTTTTTTTTTCTCTCTTGCAATGAAGCTTTAACTATTTAGGTTCCTGCACCTTGATGATCTTTCTCCCTGTGAGGTGTCTGAGATTTCCTCTGGACCTTTGTTCTTGCTGAGCACGGCTTTGAAATTTATTTATTTATTTATTTAGAGATACAGTACTGAAACAGGGCCTTCGGCCCACCAAGTCTCTGCCGACCATCAACCACCCATTTATACTAATCCTACATGAATCCCATATTCCTACCACATCCCCACCTTCCCCTGACACCTACCTATACTAGGGGCAATTTATAATGGCCAATTTACCTATCAACCTGCAAATCTTTGGCTGTGGGAGGAAACCGGAGCACCCGGCAAAAACCCACTAGGTCACAGGGAGAACTTGCAAACTCCGCACAGGCAGTACCTAGAATCGAACGTGGGTTGCAGGAGCTGTGAGGCTGTAGTGCTAATCACTGCACAACTGTGCTGCCCCAAGTTGTAGGGTTTGATTTGTTTTGAGTTTGGGATCTGATCATTGGGTTCTTCAGTGGGTAGATCCACACTGGCCTTACTTTTAACTTTCTGCTGAGGTACGCAAGTGCTGTTTACTTTAGGGAAATTTCCCTTCCCCTTTCTCATTACTATGAGGAGGATATTTTTCCAAATCTGCCCTATTTCCTCTGGGACAGTATTGTTCGCTAGTGTCTGTCCAGCTTTCACTGCACTTTCCAGCGGCACTTTGACTAGGTAAGACATCTCCCTTCCCATTGACATGCCTTTTTGGGAACTTTCTTTGTCCCTCCACGTTTCTGTAAATGTTGTTAGCAGCATTTTTAGGGTCCCTGTTTGACCTGCATTGAAGGAGGAGAGTGAGTGGTCTAATTTATCTAACATTTCAGGGTTGGCTAATAGGAGAGTAGGGAGTTCCAGTTGGGAATCCTCCTGGCCCTCCTCGAACTTGTCCTCACTGTCCTTTTCAATCATCCCTCCTGACTGTCTGACAGGTCTGTACTTGTCTGTCCCCTCCACAGCCTTTATTTTTTGCCTTTGCTCTGGGGTGTCAATTAAATAATTTACCCGCTATTCTTTTTGTCACTCGATGTGGACCACTGAATCAGTATTTCAGTGGTTGACCCTGCATTGGGAGTAATAACAATACATGGTCTCTGGGCTGAAATGTTCTAGCCTTGGCATTTTTTCCTGCTTACCTTCTCATAGCTGCCTAGGAGATCTTTAGGTGTTCCTGCGCCTTTGCCCAGGCTCCTGTGAGCCGCGCCCAGAGCATGGAAATGTATTCTAACATGGAAGACTCATCCCTGTGTCCGAAAAACTTCTTGAATCGTTTAAGCAGAGCTCTCACCTCGTGTCCATAAATTAATTCAAAGAGACTAAAGCCAGTGGAAGCATTGGATAAGTCCCTGGTAACCAACAGGTGAAATCCTAGCCCTTTGTCCCAGTCATGGGGTTACTCATAGCAGTATGGCCTGATCATTGTCTTTAGGGTCTGGTGGTGCCGCTCCAAAGCCCCTTGTGACTGTGGGTGGTAGGCTAAGGACCTTAGCTGGGTGATGTCCAGATTACCCATGACCTTTTCAAAAATACTGGACATAGAATGTGTGCCCTGATCCAACTGGATCTCAGCAGGCAGGCCATTATCGGGTAAAGAATTGGGTTAGCCCCTCCACCACTACATTGGCAGAGATAGCTCTTAGGGAGAATGGCCTCTGGGAATCGGGTCACCACATCCATAATGGTGAGAAGATACTGGTAATCCCGTTTTGTTTTCAGCAGGTGTCCCACACAATCCACCAGCACTCTGCTGAAGGGTTCCCCAAAAGCTGGTAGATGAATTAGGGTGCAGATTTTATTGCAGGTTGGGGCTTCCGCACCACCTAGCGCATGTGACTAGTTTTACAGAACTCCACCACATCTTTGTGGAGTTGTGGCCAGTCAAACTGCTGTCTTATGCGGGCTTTGATTTTTCATACACCGACATGTCCAGTCATTGGAATTTCGTCGGCCATTCTTAATATTTCTTTAAGGGACCTCAGCGGCACCACTATCTGGTGAACCACTGTCCTCTCTTCATCCGCAGGTCTGTGAGGAGGTCTCCACTTCCTCATCAGCACCTCGTTCCTTAAATAGTAAACACACTGCAATTCCCTCTGCTTCAGTTTTGGTTTGGACAGTCTGTGCTATTTTTTAACACAGGGTCGGGGGATTGAGCCTCAACTAAGGAAGATCTGTTTAGCAAATCCTTTCTGTTCTCTAACTTCCCAAAGAAGGTTGCAGAAAGTCAGGCAGTCGGGTCATCCATCTACAGTGTCAGTTCAGGGAATGTTTGGCCGTGGACCGTGTCACCACACAATCAGGGAGAATGTCAGGGGCCTTCTCCTGTAACTGCTCTGTCTTCTGGCCCTATTTTAGTCTCTCGAGAACTACCAGGGAACTGGCACCTTTTCCCTTGTCAGATCATTACCCAGGAGCAGGTCGACACATCCATCGGTAAACTAGGTACAATCCCCTTGGATACCGGTCCTGAAACTGGGCCACACTCCAAGTGCAGTCGTTATAAAGGTATGGACATATACTGTCTTCCGATACAATTCACTAACTCTTCAGCATTCACTGCACTATCGAAGAAAGGTCATTCCTTTTCCCAGCAGAAGGGATTGGGTGGCCCCTGTATCCCTTAGTATGATTATGGGCTTGCTTGCCTCACTCAAGGTGGATGGGGTCACTTTTCCTTGGGATTATAATTCCTGGTAACTCTCAGGGATTTTGTTAAGATTTCCTGCACTCTCAGTGGTAGGTTTACTGGGTCTGACTGCCACAGTTAAAGGCACAGCCTGATCTGCTGTGATTTCCATCAGGGCCCGTTTTCCTGCACTGATCTGGTGGACATTTAAAAAAAAAAATATTCATTCACAGAATGTGGGCGTGGCTGGCCAGGCCATCATTTATTGCCCAACCCTAATTGCCCTTGCCAAGGTGGTGGTGAGCTGCCTGCTTGAACCGCAGTAGTCCATATGGGGTAGGTATACCCACACTGCTGTTAGGAAGGGAGTTCCAGGATTTTGACCCAGCGACAGTGAAGGATCGGCAATATTGTTCCAAGTCACGATGGTGTGTGACTTGGAGGGGAACTTGCAGATGGTGGTGTTCCCATGTATTTGCTGCCCTTGTCCTTCTAGTTGGTAGAGGTCGCGGGTTTGGAAGGTGCTGTCTGAGGAGCCTTGGTGCATTGCCGCAGTGCATCTTGTGGATGGTACACACTGCTGCCACTAGGCGTCGGTAGTGAATGTTTGTAGATGGGGTGCCAATCAAGCGGGCTGCTTTGTCCTGGATGGTGTTAAGCTTCTTGAGTGTTGTTGGAGCTGCACCCATCCAGGCAAGTGGAGAGTATTCCATCACACTCCTAACTTGTGCCTTGTCGATTGTGGACAGGCTTTGGGGAGTCAGGAGGTGAGTTACTCGCCTCAGGATTCCTAGCCTCTGACCTGCTCTTGTAGCCACGGTATTTATATGGCTACTCCAGTTCGGCTCCTGGTCAATGGCAGCCCCTAGGATGTTGATCGTGGTGGATTCAGCGATGGTAATGCCGTTGAATGTCAAGGACAGATGGTTAGATTCTCTCTTCTTGGAGATGCTCATTGCCTGGCACTTGTGTGGCGCGAATGTTACTTTCCACTTATTAGCCCGAGCCTGGATATTTTCCAGGTCTTGCTGCATTTCTACACAGACTGCTTCAGTATCTGAGGAGTCGCGAATGGTGCTGAACATTGTGCAATCATCAACGAACATCCCCACTTCTGACCTCATGATTGAAGTAAGGTCATTGATGAAGCAGCTGAAGATGGTTGGGCCCAGGACAGTACCTGAGGTACTCCTGCAGTGATGTCCTGAAGCTCAGCTGATTGACCTCCAACAACCACAATCATCTTCCTTTGCGCTAGGTATGACTCCAGCCAGCGGAGGGTTTTCCCCCTGATTCCTATTGCCCTCAGTTTTGCTAGGGCTCCTTGATGCCATACTCGGACAAATGCTGCATTGATGTCAAGGGCAGTCACTCTCACCTCACCTCTTGAGTTCAGCTCTTTTGTCCATGTTTGAACCAAGGCTGTAATGAGATCAGGATGAGTGGCCCTGTTGGAACCCAAACTGAGCATCACTGAGCAGGTTGTTGCTAAGCAAGTGCCGCTTGATGGCACTGTTGATGACATCGTCCATCACTTTACTGATGATTGAGAGGAGGCTAATGGGGCGGTAATTGGCCGGGTTGACTTGTCCTGCTTTTTGTGTACAGGACATACCTGGGTAATGTTCCACATTGCAGGGTGGATGCCAGTGTTGTAGCTGTACTGGAACAGCTTGGCTAGGGGCGCAGCAAGTTCTGGAGCACAGGTCTTCAGTACTATTGCCGGAATATTGTCAGGGCCCATAGCTTTTGCAGTATCCATTGCCTTCAGTCGTTTCTTGATATCATGCGGAGTGAATCGAATTGGCTAAAGTTTGGCATCTGTGATGCTGGGGACTTCAGGAGGAGGCCGAGATGGATAATCAACTCGGCACTTCTGGCTGAAGATTGTTGCAAATGCTTCAGCCTTATCTTTTGCACTGATGTGCTGGGCTCCCCCATCATTGAGGATAGGGATATTTGTGGAGCCACCTCCTCCAGTTAGTTGTTTAATTGTCCACCACCATTCACGGTTGGATGTGGCAGGACTGCAGAGCTGAGATCTGATGCGTTGTTTATGGGATCGCTTAGCTCTACGCAGTTTGGCATGCAAATTGTCCTGGGTTGTAGCTTCACCAGGTTGGCACCTCATTTTGAGGTATGCCTGGTGCTGCTCCTGGCATGCCCTCCTGCACTCTTCATTGAACTAGGGTTGGTATCCTGGCTTGACGGTAATGGTAGAGTGGGGGATATGCCGGGCCATGAGGTTACATATTGTGGTTGAGTACAATTCTGCTGCTGCTGATGGCCCACAGCGCCTCATGGATGCCCAGTTTTGCATTGCTAGATCTGTTGGAAATCTATCCCATTCAGCATGGTGATAGTGCCACAGAACACGATGGACGGTATCCTCAATGTGAAGGCGGGACTTCGTCTCCACAAGGACTGTGCGGTGGTCACTCCTACCAATACTGTCATGGACAGATGCATCTGCGGCAGGCGGATCGGTGAGGACGAGGTCAAGTATGTTGTTCCCTCGTGTTGGTTCCCCCACCACCTGCCGCAGCCCCAGTCTAGCAGCTATGTCCTTTAGGACTCGGCCAGCTTGGTCAGTAGTGGTGCGACCGAGCCACTCATGGTGATGGACAATGAAGTCCCCCACCCAGAGTACATTTTCTGCCTTTGCCACCCTCAGTGCTTCTTCCAAGTGCTTTTCAACATGGAGGTGTACTGAGTCATTAGCTGAGGAGGGCGGTAGGTGGTAATCAGGACTCTCATTAATCTTACAGGTTTTCCCGACACTTCCACCAGTCAGCATGACGGTGATCTGCCTCATTACAATGGAAACACACATGGCTTCGGCTGTTACTCCTGCTCTCAGTACCGTCTTATTTGGCCTGAGGAAGGGCTCCCGTGTGTCCAGCTTTTCCTTCTTGCCCATGGCTGTTCAGGGTCCGATCAGCCTCCCACCTTTTATTCTCGGGTCTTTGGGGTTACTAGGGAAGGGTTTCCCTTTGGGGCTAAGGCCTTGTATACAAGGGAAAATTCATCAGCCAGAATTGCAACCTGCCTGGCTCTTTGAACCTTCTGTTCCTCTGTGTGTGTTTTAATGGGAGGGGGAACGAGTTTGTGAACTCTTCGAGATGGATCACTGCTCTGAGATTTATATATGTGGGCTGTATCCTGATCTTCTGTATCCACTGGTCAAAAGCAAGCACCAAAACAGACTGTAAATCTTCTATTGGTTCATAAAATGGTAATGTTTAGCTCAGACAAATGTAGGGCCATTACAGGCAGAGTCAGGAGAATTTATAATGGGGAATTGAGAAATGACAGAGAAGTTAAATGTGATTAGCACCGCAGCCTCTCAGCTCCAGCGACCCGGGTTCAATTCTGGGTACTGCCTGTGTGGAGTTTGCAAGTTCTTCCTGCGTCTCCGTGGGATTTCTCCGGGTGCTCAGGTTTCCTCCCACAGCCAAAAGACTTGCAGGTTGGTAGGTTAGTTGACCATTATAAATTGCCCCTAGTATAGGTAGGTGGGAGGGAAATATAGGGACAGGTGGGGATGTGGTAGGAATAAGGGATTAGTGTAGTATAAAATGAGAGGTTGATGGTCGGCACAGACTCGGTGGGCCGAAGGGCCTGTTTCAGTGCTGTATCTCTAAACTAAACAAAAAAATATTTTGTGTCTGTCTTCACTGAGGAAGATACAAGAAATCTCCCAGAATTAGAGATCCAAGGGATTGGGAGAATGAAGAATTGAAGGAAATTAGTATTAGTGAGAAGTTTATATTGGAGACATTAGTCGGGCTGATGTTTGACAATTATCCAGGATCTGATATTCTATATCCCAGAGTGTTGAAGGAAGTAGTAATGGAGATTGTTCATGCATTGGTGATCATCTTTCAAAATTCTATCACTTCTGGAACGCTTCCTGCAGATTGGAAAGTAGCAAATGTCATCCCACTGTTTAAGAAGGGAGGGAAAGAGAAAATTGGGAACAACAACCACCCATTTATGCTAACACTACAGTAATACCATATTCCCTACCACCTACCTACACTAGGGGTAATTTATAATGGCTAATTTATCTATCACCTGCAAGTCTTTGGCTGTGGGAGGAAACTGGAGCACCCGGCGAAAGCCCACGTGGTTAGCATTTCATCAGTACTAGGGAACATGTTGGAATCTATTCTAAATTATGCGATAAATGGATCTGATTGGGCAGAGTCAACATGGATTTATGAATGGGAAATCATGCTTGATGAACCTGTTGGTTTTTATTTTTTGGATGTCACGAACAAAATAGAGAAGGGGAGTCGGTGGATTTTCAGAAAGCTTTTGATTAAGTGCCCCATTGTATGTTGGTCAGCAAAGTTAAAGAACATGGGATAGGAGGTAATATACTGACTAGCAGTAAGGATTGGTAAACAGGCAGGAAACAGAGAGTAGGAATAAATGGGCCATTCTTGCTTTGGCAGGCTGTGACTAATGGAGTACCGCAGGGATCTGTGCTTGGGCCCCAGCTGTTCACAATATCTATCAATGATTTGGATATTGGGACCAAAGTAATATTTCAAGTTCGCAGATGACACAAAACTAGGTGGAAATGTGTGTTGTGAGGAAGAGGCAAAGTGGTTTCAAGGAAATTTGGACAGACTTAGTGAGTGGGCAAAAACATGGCAGATGGAATATAATGTGGAAAAATGTGAAATTAGCCACGGTGGTAGGATGAATGGACGTGCAGAGTGTTCTAATTGGTGAGAGATTAGAAAGTGTAGATGTACAAAGGGACCTGGGTATCCTCATTATAAGTAATTGACAGCTAACATGCAGGTGCAGCAAGCAATTAGGAAGGCAAATGGTATGTTGGCCTTTATCACGAGTTGATTTGAGTAGTGAAGTCTTGCTGCAATTGTCTAGAAACTTTTTTAGACCGCAGATGGAGTGCTGTGCGCAGTTCTGGTCTCTTTACCTGAGGAAGGATATTATGACCACAGAGGGAGTGCAAAGAAGGTTCACCAGACTTCTTCCCGGGATGGTGGGACTGTCCTATAAAGAGAGATTGGGGAAGCTGGGCCTGTATTCTCTAGAGTTTCGAAGAATGAGAGGTGATCTCATTGAAACCTACAAAATACTTAAAGGGATAGACAGGGTAGATGCAGCTAAGATGTTTCCCCTGGTTGGGGAGTCCAGAAATAGCAGACATAATTATAAAACAAAAGAGAAGCCACTTAGGACAGAGATGAGGAGAAATTTCTTTACTCAGATGGTTCTGAATCTTTGAAATTCTCTCCCCAGAGAGCTGTGGAAGTACGGCCATTGAGTATGTTTAAAGTAGGGATTGACAGTTTTATCAATACCACTTACAAAAAGGGATATGAGGATAGTGTGGGGGAAAAGGCATTGGATGATCAACCATGATCATATTGAATGGTGGAGCAGGCTCGATGGGCTGAATGGCTTACTTCAGCTCCTATGTTCCTATGTTCGGAAGCTGCTTAACACTTTCAAACTCGAGGTCAGTTTAGTCAGGCTGCTTTCTGAGGGTTTGGAATGTTTGACGGTACACTTCCAGTACTATTTCATGTACACCCAGGATAGCAATTTTAGTCATCTCATAATGTGATGAACTTTCATCTGGCAACAGTGAATAAACCTCATGGACTTTTCCTGTTATTCTACTTTGTAAAAACAGTGCACAGCTCTCTGTCAGTCATTTCAGCTGCTTTGCAAGCATTTCAAAACTGATGAAAAACTCTGACACATCCTCCTTATTGAAATTTGGAACGAACTGGGAGAACATTAAGAGCTCAGCACATGGTCCTGAACTATGGTTAGCTCCTTCACTAGCTGTGCCTTCAGTGGGTGGACTGGGACTTCCTCTAGTTGTTTGAGCCACCTTAACTCCCTTTCCTCCTTCTCCTTCTGGAACACTCTTACTTTTTCCCTTTCTTGACGCTCTGCTATTTCTCGCTCTCAATAGAATTCTAATTCTAGTCTCTTCTGTTCTAGTTTTACCTTAGCTAACATTACACTATCTGTCAGTGATTCTAACCCTGTTTGAATTTTCTGCTGCAAATAAAAAATGGTTGGAAACAAGTCTTAGAATTTCGGGTTTCCAATCTTTTGGACGGAGAATAATCCCTAACTGTCCAGCAACATTACACAACTTTTCAACAGAGAGGGGTTTTAACCTGTACCGAGTTACTTCACTCTGTATGTAATTCCTTTATTGGGAATGTAAATTCTTTATTTAGAAAAGGGAGAGAGACAGAAAGCACGAAAAATTATGAGGGTATGGATAGGGTAGATAGGAAAAAAACTTTTTCCTTAGCGGAGGTGTCAATAACCGGGGGGCATTGATTTAAATTAAGGGGCAGGAGGTTTAGAGGGGATTTGAGGGGAAGAAAAATCACCCAGAGGGTAGTTGGAAACCGGAACACGCTGCCTGAAGCGGCTACAGAGGCAGGAACCCTCCACAACATTTACGAATTATGTAGATGAGCACTTGAAACGCCATAGCGTACAAGGTAACGGGACAGGTGCTGGAAAATGGGATTAGAATGGATAGGCTTGTTGGCCAGCACAGACACAGTGGGCCGAAGGGCCTGTTCCTTTGCTCTATAACTCTGTGACTCTATGACACTTCCAATTTCTCGTTTGTCATTGCGTTACAATCACTAGAACCTCCACATTTCTGATACAGCCAGGTGAGGAGGGGTCCCAGGCTCCCCTCTTGTCCTATCTTTTCTTTGATCACAATGGGATTTATTCCTTTTTAGCAGTGGACATGCTGACCACCTCAGTGAGTATTTTACCTTTTAACTTTACTGTGATCGTGAAAGAACCAATCAGACAGGTTTTCTTAAGTTTAATCAAGAAGTGAGTTTACTGTACTTTAAAATCTAAAATGAATCTAAATAAAATAACAAAAATATACGTTAGACATTCATGCGCAAACTCACAGGCAAATCACACAAATGAAGTATACAGTGAGAAATAAATTTGTATTTGGATTGGAGTCCAGAATAAATTAAAAATAAACAAAGTCTGTGATGTTGGATAATTCTGTGGTCTGCGTCTTTGCCATCCTTACTTATGAGTTTCATGTCATCTCCAAGCGTTGAACTTATGTTTTTTTGCATATAAGTCTCTATTACTTGTATATCTATCTACATGTCAGGAAGAGCACTGATACTAATACTGACCCCTGAGAAACAGCAATTTATACTCCCCCTCCCCCAGTTTGAACAAAGTCTGTTCACCACGTCTCTCTGCTTTCGGTCCCTGAGTCAGTGTCATATTCACACTATCACTGTCAAAATATTCCATGTGTTATATTTCTCATAACAAGTCTATGAAATGTCATTTGATCACAGGCCTTTTGAAAGTCCTTATACATAACATGAAACACACTATCCTCATCAACACTCACAGTTATGTCATCAATGAACTTGATCAAGATTATCGTACGTGATTGGTCATTACTTACCCGTGCTGTTTGTCATTTATTATCCCATGTTTTTCCAAGAAAGATATATTTTGTACAGGCTTATGGCCTCTAGAAATTTCCAACCACCGACATTAGACTGACTGGTCAGTAGCTACAGGATTTATCTAATGTCTCATTTTATAAGCAGGGTGTAACATTTACAACCCTGCAGTCCCCTGTCATCACTCCCAGATCCAAGGAGGATTGAAAGCTTCCAGCCAATGCCTCTGCTTTTTCCACCATTCCTTCCCTCAACTAACCTCATATATCCCATCTAGACTGAGGAACACTTCTACACTATTGTGGTACAAAAAGTATTGGATTGAAAGAGATTAACTGAACTTGTTTGTTCATTGACTGTAATTAATGTCAGTCACTACGGACCATAATTGTGTCACTGGAGGGTTTCCCTCTTCTATTAATAAGGGACTCCTTTCAATGTGTTAACTCATAGTGTCAGTGGGAGCATCAACCCCGGCACTAACAGGGATCCGTGGCTGCAGAAAGAGAGAGAGAGAGAAAGACGATTGATCAAAATCTGAGAACAATAGATTGGAATGTTACAACAATGGGTCAGAATCTGAGGACAATAGATTGGAATGTTCCAACAATGGGTCAGAATCTGAGGACAATAGATTGAAATGTTACAATAATGGGTCAGAATCTGAGGACAATAGATTTCAATGTTCCAACAATGGGTCAGAATCTGAGAACAATGGATTGGAATGTTACAACAATGGGTCAGAATCTGAGGACAATAGATTGGAATGTTCCAACAATGGGTCAGAATCTGAGGACAATAGATTGAAATGTTACAATAATGGGTCAGAATCTGAGGACAATAGATTTCAATGTTCCAACAATGGGTCAGAATCTGAGAACAATGGATTGGAATGTTACAACAATGGGTCAGAATCTGAGGACAATAGATTTCAATGTTCCAACAATGGGTCATAATCTGAGGACAATAGATTGGAATATTCCAACAATGGGTCAGAATCTGAGAACAATGGATTGGAAGGTTCCAACAATGGGTCAGAATCTGAGGACAATAGATTGAAATGTTACAACAATGGGTCAGAATCTGAGGACAATAGATTTCAATGTTCCAACAATGGGTCATAATCTGAGGACAATAGATTGGAATGTTCCAACAATGGGTCAGAATCTGAGAACAATGGATTGGAATGTTCCAACAATGGGTCAGAATCTGAGGACAATAGATTTCAATGTTACAACAATGGGTCATAATCTGAGGACAATAGATTGGAATATTCCAACAATGGGTCAGAATCTGAGAACAATGGATTGGAAGGTTACAACAATGGGTCAGAATCTGAGGACAATAGATTTCAATGTTCCAACAATGGGTCATAATCTGAGGACAATATATTGGAATGTTACCACAATGGGTCAGAATCTGAGGACAATAGATTGAAATGTTACAATAATGGGTCAGAATCTGAGGACAATAGATTTCAATGTTCCAACAATGGGTCAGAATCTGGGAACAATAGATTGGAATGTTACAGCAATGGACAGTAGGAGTACGTCCTATTGGTTTGGCCTGGTTGCTGCTGAGTATTTTCGGATGACATTAGAAGCGCGGATCTATTATGCTCTGAAGATGATTCAAACGGTTTACTCCCCCATCCTCGCTATTCTTGGTGTCCCTGGTAAGTCTCTGTATCCAACTATTAGATCCATAAACAAAGGTAATTACATCGGCATGAGTACAGATTTAGCCCTAGTGGACTGGGCAGGAAGACTAAAAGGTAGGACAGTTGATGAGCAGTGACAGATGTTTAAGGAGATATTCAATTCCTCCCAACTACAATATATTCCAGAGAGGAAGAAATATTCTAGGAGGGGGAAAAACATCCATGGCTAAGCAAGGAAGTTAAGGATAACATAAAGACAAAATCTAAGGCATACCATATTGCAAAGGCCAGTGGCAGGCTGGAAGATTGGGAAATTTTTAATGATCAACAAAGGGTTACTAAAAAAAAATAAAAAGAGCAAAGATAAATTATGAAAGAAAACTAGAGCAAAATATAAAAACGAATAGTAAAAACTTCTTTAAGTATATAAAAGGTAAGAGAGTGGCTAAAGTGAATGTTGATCCCTTGGAGGATGAGACTGGGAAGTTGATAGAGGGGAACACAGAAATGGTGGAGACACTAAATCAGTATTTTGCCTCAGTTTTCACGGTGGAGGACACCAGTACCATCTAAATAGTAACAGGTAATGCAGAGGTTATAGAAAGAGAGGAATTTAGAACAATCATCATTACTAGGTAAAAAGTACAGAGCAAACTATTGGAATTGAAGGCAGACAAGTACCCAGGGCCTGATGGCCTGCATCAGAGTGTCTTAAAGTAAGTGGCAGCAGAGATAATGGATCCATTGGTTACAATATTCTAAAATTCGCTGGATGCGGGAAAGGTTCCAGTGGATTGGAAAAAAGCTAATATAACGCCCTTATTCAAAAAGGGAGGGAGGCAGAAAGTAGGAAACTATAGACCTGTTAGTTTAACATCTATCGTTGGGAAATTGTTAGAACCCATTGTTAAGGAAGTAATAACAGGACGTTTAGAAAGTCAAAACGCAATCCATCAGAGTCAGCATGGTTTTATGAAGGGTAAATCCTATTTGACGAATTTGCTAGAGTTCATCGAAGCTGTGACAAGAAAAGTGGAAAATGGTGATCCTGTAGATGTAGTATATCTGGACTTCCAGAAGACATTTGATAAAGTGCCACACAAAAGGTGAATACAGAAGGTAAGATCACATGAGGTCAGGGGCAATTTATTAACTTTGATAGAGGATTGGCTAACCAACAGAAAACAGAGAGTCGGGATAAATGGATCTTTTTCTTGTTGGCAATATGAAACTGGTGGGGTACCACAGGATTTGGTCCTTGGCCCCTGCTATTTACAATATATATTTATGATTTGGATGCAAGGATAGAAGGTACTATAGCCAAATTTCCAGATGACACTAAAATAGGTGAGATAGTATGTTGCAATAATTAAATAAGAAATTTACAAATTGATATGGATAGGTTAGGTGAATGAACGAAAATTTGGCAGATGGAGTTTAACGTGGGTAAGTGTAAGGTTATCCATTTTGGTCGGAAGAATAGAAAGGCAAATTATTATCTAAATGGAGAGAAACTTCTGAGTGCTTCGGTGCAGAAGGATCTGGGTGTCCTCGTGTATGAATCGCAGAAAGCTAGATTGCAGGTACAGCAGGTGAAAAGGAAGGCAAATGGAATTTTGGTATTTCTTGCGAAAGGAATAGAATATAAAAGTATGAAAGTGTTGCTGCAACTGTACAAGGCATTAATGAGACCGCACCTGGAGTATTGTGTATAGTTTTAGTCTCCTGACTTGAGGATGGATGCAGTTGCATTGGAGGCAGATCAGAGGAGTCACTAGATTGATTCCATGGAGCAGGGGTTTGTCTTATGAAGAGAGATTGAGCTCTTTATGCCTTTACTCTATGGAGTTTAGAAGAATGAGAGTCGATCTAATTGAGGTATATAAGATGATTAAGGGGATTGACAAAGTAGACATAGAGAAGACGTTTCTTCTTGTGGGGCAACCTAGAATGAGAGGTCATTGTTTTAGGATAAGGGATAAGGATTTAAAATAGAGATGAAGAGAAATTTCTTCTCTCAAAGGGTCGTGTGTCTGTGGGATTCACTACCCGGAGTGCAATAGATGCCGGGACATTGAGTAAATTTAAAGAGGCGATAGACAGATTTTTAATTAGTAATGGGTTGAAGAGTTATGGAGAACGGGCAGGAAAGTGGAGTTGAGACCGAGATGAGATCAGCCATGATCATATTGAATGGCGAAGCAGGTTCGAGTGGCTGAATTGCCTACTCCTGCTCCTACTTCTTATGTTATTATGTTCTTATCTGTATCTTTCCAGACAAGAGCGGGTGACGTATCCATTATCTCTCTCTCTGTTGTCCATTCATGTATCTGCTGTATGACGGAGGCTATCTATGTCGGGTGAGCTGAATTATACTGCCTGCTCCCTCAGCAGGGAGAAGCAGGTGAGAGATCCCGTGGCTTTGTCAGGATAACGGGATTCCTGATGGTCTAGGTGTCTCTGCGGGGTCCCCAAGGCAACGGGGAGAGGTACAGGAACTGATACAGCTCTCACTCCATTAATGTACAGTTGGTGTGTGAGCATGCCCAGTACATCATCTTGGTAAATGTCCACTGTCCTGGCAGCAGCCACTGTACCTTCATTCTGAAGCAGTCAGCCGGTCCCAACACATCGGGCCCCCATGCAGAACCCGAATGTGGCTCATGACCTCTAAACTCTAGACACTCCCCTCCTCCACACAAAACCACCAGGTGAAGCAATGCTTCAGATGTCTGAACCGCTCGTGGGGAGCCCTCCAGTACATACTGGAGCAGGTGTCCAAGTTCATGGTGTTCTGCTGCACCCTTCACATCGGCACCATCATGAGGACACAGGCTTTGGCACCAGGGATCTGCAGGCTAACTCAGTAGGAGGAGGAGGAGGCAGGGAGGATATTTCCTGGATGATTTCAAACCGGAAAGGCTGTCGTAGAGACGCTGCTAAGATTCCAGTTCCCAGAGGACAACTTCCCTTTCCCACCATGGATCCCCCACTTCTCCACCATTGCACCCATCTGAGATGCCCCATCACAGCGTCCCCTAGGTAACCATCCTGCAATAAAAACACCAACAAAATGTTTTTCATGATCGTCTTTATCCAACAACACATGCAATTATACAAACAAAACTGAACTATTCACCCTTGTGTGTTCCCTTAGTCCCTGTCCTGTGGGTTCCTTCAACCTGCCTACTGCTCCTACACAGTGTTTCCCAGTGACTGCAGCATGGCTGGTGGAAGGCTGCTGTCTTTCACTGAGGGAGACTGCAGATGGCCTTGCAGGACTTCCTCGAGCTGCTCTAGGCCTTGAGGGCTCGGATTCAGACTGCACCACCTCGACATGGGCAGCAGCTCCAGCAATGTTCACATCTGAGTCCTGTGTATTATAACTCGTTTGTGACCTCGCCCTCCGGTGATCTGACACATGAACTATCCTTTCCCCCTGGCCTGGCTGCAGCTCACTCATGCTCGGTGACTCGCCACGTGCAGATTCTGACTCTATACCAGCCTCTAAGGTAAACGCACTGTAAGTATTTGATCTGGTGGCTGTGAGCATCAGACCAAGTGATGGGGCTTTAGTGCTCTTTTGCTGCTCTCTTTCTGTCTCCTGGAGCTGCTGTGACTGGGAAGTTGGTAGTATTGGGTTATCATTGGAAAGTATAAAATCAGAAGGGGAGGTTTGAGGTGAAGGATTGGGGGTGGTATGGAAAGCAGGAGGTCCATGGTCTTACCATCTCCAGCTTGTACATCAACATTTCTAACGTTTACCAGTTCTGATGAAGGGTCACAGATCTGAAACATTAACTCTGTTTCTCTCTGCACCGATGCTGCCAGACCCACTGAGTATTTCCAGCACTTTCTGTTCAGGTGCACAGATGTGCCCCATTGACCAACTTATCTCAGCCCGTTTTTTTTTGCTTAAATTTGCATTTCTGGACATCCTCAGATATTCCATTGAGAATAAAATCGTAATTCCCATCATACACCTCGAAAATCCTTAGTATGTCCGTCTCCCCAGGCGTGCCTGTTTTTCTTCTCTACTAGGTTATCAATTGACTATTTCCTGTGATATGCGAGTGAGATTGTATTTCTGGCTTTTTTTATTCAAAACTCTCTGAAAGTCCTCCCCCCCCACCCCCGCCACCCACGCTGTTAGTGATGAACACACACGTTTGATTGAGGGTAAACTCTTTTTGTTGCCAAATCTCCTCCTCATTCATCACTCAACTGAGTTTACTATTTTTCACAAACCAAGTAAACCAAGCCTATCATCCTGATGTCTGTGTTCCGTCTCCTACACCACTGTAAGGTCTGATCTAGGGTCAGAGATCACCCAAAAAGGAGGTCAAAGGGTCACAAGCAGTTTATTGAGGAGTGACAGTTCAAATACAGCACAAAATCAGAATAAACACAGTAGAGAAACAATCTGTGACATACGAGAAAGGCTTTCTGGCTGTGGATTAGATTTTTTAGAAGCTATTATTAAAGATGTTATAGCAGGGCAGGTCGAAAAATTCAAGGTGATTAGGCAAAGTCAACATGGTTTTGTGAAAGGGAAATTACGTTTAATGAATTAACTGGAGTTCTTTGAAGAAGTAACATGTGCTGTGGATAAAGGGGAACTGGTACTGTACTAGATTTCCAGAAGGCATTTGATAAGGTGCCACATCAAAGGTCATTGCGAAAAATAAAAGCTCATGGTGTAGGGGGTAACACATTGCCATGGATAGACGTTTGGTTAGCTAACAGGAAACAGAGAGCAGCCATAAATGGGTAAATCTCTGATTGGCAGGATGTAACGAGTGGGGTGCCATAGGTATCAGTGCTGGGGCCTCAACTTTGTACAGTTTGTTTAAATGAATTAGATGCAAGGACCGAAGGTGTGGTTGGTAAATGTGTTGATGAAACAAAGTTCTGAAGAGGACATAAGGCGGCTGCAAACGGACATAGATAGATTGAGTGAGAAGGCAAAGATCTGGGAAATGGAGTGGAATGTGGGGAAATGTGAAATTGTCCATATTGGTAGTAATAATGAAATTAAACTAAGCATATTATCTGAATGGTGAGGGATTGCAGAACTCTGAGATGCAGGAGTATCTGGGTGTCCTGGTGTATGAATTGCATAAGGTTAGTATGTCGGTTCAGAAAGTAATTAGGAAAGCTAATATAATGTTATCATTTATTGTGAGAGGAATTGAATACAAAGATAGGGAGGGCATTGGTGAGACATTATCTGGAATTCTGTGTTCAGTACTGGTCTCCTTATTTAAGGAAGCATGTAAATGCGTTGTAAACAGTTCAGAGAAGGGTTATTAGACGAATATGGGCGGACTGTCTTATGAGGAAAGGCCGGACAGGCTAGGCTTATATCAGCTGGAGTTGAGAAGAGTAAGGGGCGACTTGATTGAAACATTGAAGATTCTGAGCGTGGGATAGAGCAAGCGAGGGCGACAGAGAGAGAGAGGGAGAGATAGAGAAAGAGAGAAAGAGAGAGCTGAGCTCATCGGCTGCTGAAAACCTCATCCATGCCTTAGTTACCTCGAGATTTGACTATTCCAGCACACTGCTGGCTTGTTTCCCACATTCTACTCTCTGTAACCTTGTCCCTTGTGGTCATCCAAAACTCTGCTGCCATCTTCTAATTTACACCAAATTCTGTTCACCCAACATCCCAGCGCTCACTGACCTGCATTGGCTCTTGGTTCAGTAACACCTCAAATTTAATATTCCAACCATGAGATCAAATCCCTCCATGTACTCGTCCTTCTGATTATCCCAATCCCCTGTCCATTTCCAATATTCCTGAAACTTGTTCATCTTAAAGTCTTTTGCCAATTCCCTTTCTAAAGGTGGGTTTCTTTCCCTCTGTCTCTATCCCTGACCACACATTTCATCTCTTCATCTTCCACCCTGAAAAATCATATAAAAGGGAGGCAGGAACTCTGTTGCCACTCCTACACCACTGTAAGATCTGATAGAGTGTCACAGCTTAACAGAAAGGAGGTCGAAGGGTCACAAGCAATTTATTGCAGGGAAACCATTGGAAAAAATTCGGAGGGACCGGATTAATCTCCACGTGGAGAGGCAGGGATTAATCAGGAATAGTCAGCATGGCTTTGTCAAGGGGAGTTCGTGTCTAACTAAATTGATTGATTATTTTCGAGGCGGTGACTAGGGGTGTAAAGGAGGGTAAAGCAGTAGTCTACATGGACTTCAGTAAGGCTTTTGATAGGGTCCCGCATGGGAGATTTGTTAAGAAGGTAAGAGCCCATGGGATCCAGGGCGATTTGGCAAATTGGATCCAAAATTGGCTTAGCGGCGGGAGGCAGAGGGTGATGGTCAAGATTTGTTTTTGCGGGTGGAAGCCTGTGACCAGTGGTGTACTGCAGGGATCGGTGCTGGGACTCTTGCTGTTTGTAGTGTACATTAATGATTTAGACGTGAATATATGAGGACTGATCAGTAAGTTCGCAGCTGACACGAAAATTGGTGGTGTTGTAAATAGTGAGGAGGAAAGCCTTAGATTACAGTACGATATAGATGGGCTGGTAAGATGGACAGAGGAGTGGCAAATGGAATGTAATCCTGAGAAGTGTGAGGTGATGCATTTTCGGGGGGGGGGGGGGGCGAACAAGACAAGGAAATATACAATGGATGGTAGGACCCTAGGAAGTATTGAAGGTCAGAGGGAGCTTGGTGTACTTGTCCATAGATCACTGAAGGCAACAGCACAGGTAGACAATGCGGTCAGGAAGACGTATGGGACACCTTCCTTTATTAGCCGAGGCATAGAATATAAAAGCAGGGAGGTTATGATGGAGCAGTATAAAACGCCAGTTAGGCCACAACTGGAGTACTGTGTATAGTTGTGGTTGCCGCACAATAGAAAGGAGGTGATTGCAATGGAGAGGGTGCAGAATAGATTCACCAGGATGTTGCCTGGGCTGGAGCATTTGAGCTGTGAAGAGTGACAGAAAAGGCTAGGGTTGTTTTCCTTAGAGCAGAAAAGGATGAGGGGTGTCATTTTTGAGGTATACAACATAATGAGGGGCATTGATAGGTTAGACATGAAGAATCTTTTTTCCCTCAGTGGACGGGTCAATAGCCAGGGGGAATAGATTTAAGGTAAGAGGCAGGAGGTTTAGAAGGGATTTGAGGAAAATAATTTTCACCCAAAGGGTGGTTCGAATCTGGAACACACTGCCTTAAGAGATGGTCCGGGCAGGAACCCTCACAACATTTCAGACATAATTAGATGAGCACATGAAACGCCATAGCATACAAGGCTACAGGCCAAGTGCTGGGAATTGGGATTAGTATAGTTCAGTGCTTGATGGCCAGCACAGACACAATGGGCTGAAGGTCCTGTTTCTGTGCTGTATATCTCTATAATTCTATGACTCTATTGAGGAGTAACAGCTCAAATAGAGCATAACATCAGAAGAGACATTGTGTACATACGACCTGTGGCAGGTGAGAATGGCTTTCAGTTATGGATCAGATGTTAGAAGCTATTATTAAAGACGTTATAGCAGGGCACGTAGAAAAAATCAAGGTGATCAGGCAGAGTCAACATGGTTTTGTGAAAGGGAAATCATGTTTAACCAATATACTGGAGTTCTTTGAAGAAGTAACATGTACTATGGATAAAGGGGAACTGGTGGATTTACTGTACTTAGATTTACAGAAGGCATTTGATAACGTACCACATCAAACGTCATTGTGGTAAATAAAATCCCATAGAGTAGGGGGTAACATAATTGGCATGGATAGAGGATTGGCTAGCTAACAGGAAACAGAGTAGGCATAAATGGGTTATTGTCTGGTTCGCAAGCTGCGGCAAGTGGTGTGCCACCATGATCAGTGCTGGGGCCTCAACCTTTTACAATTGATACAAAAAACTTTGATGAATAGACCGAAGGTATGCTTTCGAAATTTGCTAATGACTCCAAGATTGGTAAGAAGGTAAGTTCTGAAGAGGACATAAGGAGGCTACAAAGGGATATAGAAAGGTTAAATGAGTGGTCAAAGAACTGGCAAATGGAGTATAATGTGGGAAAAGATCAAACTGTTCATTTTGGTTGGAAGACTTGACTGTTACCTCGAGACTTAACTATTCTAACTCACTCCTGGCTGCTCTCCCATAACCTACTCTCTGTAAACCTGTGGTCATCCAAAACTCTGCTGCCACCTTCTAATTTACACTAAATTCTTTTCACCCAACATCCCAGTGCTCACTGATCTACATTGGCTCTTGGTCCAGTAACACCTCAATTTTAATATTCTCACTCGTATGATCAAATCCCTCATGTCCTCACCCCTCTGATTATCCCAATCCCCTGTTCATTTCCAATTTTCCTGAAGCTTGTTCATCTTAAAGTATTTTTCTAATTCCCTGTTAAAAGTGAGTTTCTTTCCCTCTGTCTCACTCCCTGACCACACATTTCATCTCTCCAGCTCCACTGGTGCTGTGGAAGTTCGGATACATAAAATGGTGTGAGCTGCACTGCCGGTCACATCCAGCACATTGTACAGGACACCCAGGCTGTCCGGAGTGATAGCGTGGGTGTAACATTTGTGCGTCTGTCGCGTGAGGATGGTATGAATATGGTGTCAATCAGCCATTTCAGCAGCTTTGATGTACGACTTTGAAACTTGGTCTGTGCATGTCCACTGACCGCCTGTGTCAGTCACTCTCAGCTGAACATACATTCAGCAGCACGAGGAACCCCCTCTAGTGTTATTTAAAAAGACCAGGTATCCATCTTACAGTTTTAGGGCTTTTTACTGACTTCTGCCATTGTAAATGTAGTGGAGGTGCTGTGGATGGTTTTCTGGAGGTTGTGTTGTGAGCTGCTGCAGACATTCAGGGAGGACAGAGGATTTGGTGACCCAACAGTAGGGGCGTGGAACGCCCTGCCTGCAACAGTAGTAGACTCGCCAACTTTAAGGGCATTTAAGTGGTCATTGGATAGACATATGGATGAAAATGGAATAGTGTAGGTCAGATGGTTTCACAGGTCGGCGCAACATCGAGGGCTGAAGGGCCTGTACTGCGCTGTAATGTTCTATGTTCTATGTTCTATAACTCTGGACAAGGTATAGGACTGTAGTTACAGTGTCTCTGGGTCTGTAACATGACCAACAAATGGAGCAGAGGCTGCAGAGAGGGGATGCTCTGAAAAGATGGATGAGGAAGGGGCTCTGCCCTACCAACCTCGGGTTTTCCAAGAGCACTTTTCCTACCGACACCTAACCCAGGAGCAGTGTGTGAGGTGACTCTGATTCAATTAGGAGGTGGTCACAGAGCTGTGTCACCTCCTGTAACACGACCTACAGCCTCACACCAGGGTGAGGACGGAGTTGTCAGTGGATGAACTTCTATGTACCTGTATCTTTCTAGACAAGAGCAGGAGATGTATCCAACATCGAGTCACAGAGACTGATAGAGTCATTTACGACATAGAAGGAGGCCATTCATCCCATCCTGTCCATGCTGGCTCTCCATGGAGCAATCCTGTCAGTCCCACTCCCCCACTCAATCCCTGTCGCAAATTCATTTCCTTCAGGTCCCCACCAGCTTTCATTTGAAATCAATGATTGTCTCTGCTTCTCACGCACTTGTGGGCAGTGAGTTCCAGATCATTAACACCCGCTGCATAAAGAAAAAACTTCTTCCTCATATTCCTCCTGCATCTCTTGTCCAGAACCTTCAATCCGTTTCCCTAGTCTTTCTTCCATCAGTTAATGGGAACACTTTTTCATTGTCTAAATTACCTAAACCTGTCATAATCGTGTAATCTAACCTTGGAACTAAAATCCTCCATCCCTGGAACCATCCTGTTAAATCTCCTCAGCACCAAGGACCTTCATAATCTTTCTGAAGTGTGGTGACCAGAATTGGACACAGTAGTCCAGCTGAGACCTAACCAGAGATTTATAAACATTCATCATAACTTCTCTGCTTTTGAACTCAATGCCTCTCTGTATGAAGTCCAAGATTATATGTATTTTACTATCCAATCTCTCAATATGTCCTGCCACCTTAAACGATGGATATTCATACACCCACAGGTCTCTCTGTTCCTGCACACTGTTTAGAACATTGTTATTAAGCCTATATTGCCTTCCTATCCTTTCTGACAAAATGCATCACCTCACACTTGTCTCACACTTTCATCTGCCACTCGTCTGCTCAATCTACTTAGTATCTATGTCCTGTTGCAGGTGGTTCTGAACATCCTCACTGTTTGTCACAGCTCCATGTTTGGTATCAGAGGCGGATTTTGAAATTCTACTCTGTATTCCAAGATCCAAGTCATTTATACACAGCAAAATTAAACAGTGGCCCGAGCACTGACCCTGGCGGAACACTCACTGTCTAGCACCTTTCAGTCTGAAAAACTGCCATTTACTTTGACACACTGTTTTCTCTATGTAAACCATTTTTTTTATCCAATTGGACACTGACCCTCCCATTCCATTTGACTCAATGTTGGTAATTAACCTTTTCTGTGGCACTTTATCAAACACATTGTTCAAACCAATCTGGACAACATCCATCACATTCCCTTCATCAACCTTCTCTGTTACATCATCAAAAGTGCAATTAGATTAGTCAAGCATGACTTTCCTTTTGTAAATCTATGCTGGCTATCTTGAAGTAACTCAAACCTCTCAAATGCTTGTGGTTTTATCCCTGATAATTGTTCTAAAACCTTTCCCACCACTGATGTTGGACTAACTGGTCTGTAGTTGTGAGGAATGTGTGCTGTCCATTGATGTATCCGCTAGGTGAGAGAGGCCATCTATGTTGGGTGAAGTTAATACACCTTTTTCTCCCTCAGCGGGGAGAAACAGGATAAGGGGACCCCTGGCTTTGTGAGGATAGCTGCATTCCTGTTTTTTGAGATGTCTCTACGGTGTCCCCATGTCAACGGGGAGAGGTACAGGAACTGGAAGAACTCTCACTTCATTAATGTACAGTTGGTGTGCGAGCATGCCCAGTACATCATGTTGGTGAATGTCCACCATCCTGGCAGCAGCCACCATCCCTTAATTCTGAAGCAGTCAGCCCGTCCCGACACATCGGGCCCCCATGCAGAACCAGAATGTGGCTCCTCGGAGACAAATGTAACCCCCCTCCAGACACAGTTCATGTTTCTTCTTCCCCAAACCTCCTCCCACCACCACCCAACCTCACACAATTAACATGTGTATAATGTGAACAATGAAGTCACCAGGAACATGGTGGAACAGACCATCAGTGTGATGAAGTAATGCATCCACTGTCCGAATCGCCAGAGGGAGCCCTCCAGTCCACATTGGAGCAGGTGTCCAAGTTCATGGTGTTCTGCTGCACCCTTCATATCATCACCATCATGAGGACACAGGCATGGGAACCAGGAATCCGGAGGCTACCTCAGGAGGAGGAGGAGGAGGCAGGGAGGATATTTCCTGGATGCCTTCGACCCAGAAAGACCGTCTGAGAGACCCTGCTAATATTCTGTTTCCCATAGGACAACATCCCTTTCCCACCATGGATCCCCCATTCTCCATTATTCCACCAATCTGAGACGCCCCATCACATTGTCCCCTTGCTCACCATCCTACAATAAAAAACACCAACAAAATTATTTACTTTGACATCTTTATCCAACAGCACATCCAATTATACAAACAAAACTGAACTATGCACCCCTGTGTATTCTCTTAGTGCCTGTCTTGTGGGTTCCCTCGACTTGACTAGTGCTCCGATACAGTGTTTCTCCAATGACTGCAGCATGGCTGATGGAGGGCTGCTGACTTTCCCTGGGGGAGACTCCAGGTGGCCTTGCAGGACGTCCTCGAGCTGCTCTGGGCTTTGAGGACTGGGCGTCGGACTGCACCACCTCGACATGGGCAGCAGTAGCCTGGGATGTCTGAAGGGTAACAGCAAGAAGGGAGAACAAATACTGTCATCCTGAGAGAGGACAGCAGATTCATGCTCCATGGAGACACTGTCAGTCCCACGGGGCGACAGTTCATCAATCCGAGTAATCTACTGGATCACAGATTGCTGGACTGCTGTGAGATCCTGCAAACCCCTTTGAACACTGAGATCCACAGCCATGTTGGCAGCAGTCTGATCCTGCATGGCAGCAAGCATGGATCTCATGACATAAAAGCAAAATACTGCAGATGCTGGAAATCTGAAACAAAAACAAGAAATGCTGGAATTACTCAGCAGGTCTGGCAGCATCTGTGGAAAGAGAAGCAGAGTTAACATTTCGGGTCAGTGACCCTTCTTCGGAAAAGTAGGACCCTTCCGAAGAAGGGTCACTGACCTGAAATGTTAACTGTCAACGCTCTGATTATCCCAATCCCCTGTTCATTTCCAATATTCCTGAAACTTGTTCATCTGAAAGTCTTGTTCTAATTCCCTTTTTAAAGTGAGTTTCATTCCCTCTGCCTCTCCCTGACCACACATTTCATCTCTCCAGCTCCACTGATGCTGTGGAAGTTTGGATCCACAAAATGGTGTGAGCTGCACTGCCGGTCACATCCATCACATTGTGCAGGACACCCAGGCTGGCCGGGGTGATAGCGTGGGTGTAACATGTGTGTGTCTGCAGCGTGAGGAGGGGTCTGCATACGATGTCAATCATCCATTCCCGCAGCTTTGATGTACGTCTGTGAAACTTGGTCTGTGCATGTCCACTGACCGCCTGTGTTAGTCGCTCTCAGCTGAACATGCATTCAGCGGCACGAAGAACCCCCTGGTGTTATTTAAAATGACCAGGCATCCAAATTACAGGTGAGGGGCTTTTGACGTACATCTGTTATTGTAAAGTTAGTGGAGGTGCTGTGGATGGTTTTCTGGAGGTTGTGTTGTGAGCTTCTGCAGACATTCAGGGAGGGCAGAGTATTTGGTGACACAACTCTGGACGAGGTATGGGACTGTAGTTACAGTGTCTCTGTGTCTGTAACATGACCAACAAATGGAGCGGAGGCTGCAGAGAGGGGAAGCTCTGAAAAGAGAGAGGAGGAGGGGTCTCTGCCCTACCCATCACGGGTTTTCCAAGGGCAAAAAGAGCAGTGGTCCTATTACCGAGCCTTGGGGACACCACTGTATACTCCTATTGAGTCTGAACAACAACCTTTCACCACTTCTCTCTGTTTACTGTTCCTTAGTCAATGTTATATCCACACTGTCACTGTACCTTTAATCCATCGGGTTCAGTTTTCCTAAGCTGTCTATTGAATGTCACTTAATGAAACACCTTTTGAAAGTCCATATCTATAACTTCAATCACACCACCCTCATCAACCCTCTCCATTGTTTTATTAAAGAACTCCATCAAGTTTACCTCACCACCACCTCTCTCCACTCCTCCACTGTTGTTAAATTATCAGACTGCTTATCTGACATCCAGTACTGGATGAGCAGAAATTTCCTCCAATTAAATATTGGGAAGACTGAAGCAATTGTTATCACTCCCCACTCCAACTCTGTTCCCTTGCTATTGATTCCATCCCTCTTCCTGGTGACAGTCTGAGATTCAGACAATATGTTTACATCCTTGGTGTCACATTTCACCACAAAATGATCTTTAACCTCATTTTCACGATATCATTACAACCGCCTATTTCCACCTCAGTAACATCACCCGACTTCAACCCTGTCTCAGCCCATCTGCTGCTGAAACCTCATTCATGCCTTCGGCACCTCTCGATGTGATTATTCCAACTCACTCCTGGCTGATCTCCCACATTCTACTCTCTGTAAACTTGAGGTCATCCAAAACTCTGCTGCCCATGTCTTAGCTCACACCAAGTCCCGTTCATCTATCACTGACTGACATTGGCTCCCAGTCAAGCAATGTCTTGATTTTAAAATTCTTATCCTTGTTTTCAGATCCCTCCATGGCCTCGCCCCCCGCCCCATATCTCTGTAATCTCCTCCACCTCCACAACCCACCGAGATATATGCACTCCTCTAATTCCGGCCTCTTGTGCACCCAGACTTTAATCACTGCACCACTGGCGACTAGGTCTTCAGCTGCCTAGGCCCAAAGTTCTGGAATATCCTCACTGCACTGTTTTTTTTTCATTCGTTCATGGGATGTGGGTGTCACTGACAAGGCCAGCATTTTTTGCCCATCCCTAATTGCCCTTGATGATTGAGTGGTTTGCTGGACCTTTCAGAATTCAGTTTAGAGTCAACCACATTGTTGTGGGTCTGGAGTCACATGGAGGCCAGACCGTATAAGGATGGCAGATTTCCATTGCTGAAGAACATCAGTAAGCCAGGCTGTTTTTTTATGATGATCATTGATAGCATCATGGCACCATTGCTGAGAATAGTTTTCAAATGCAGATTTGTATTAATTAATTGCATTTTAGCACATATTGAATTTTAAATTGCACCAGTTACCACGGTGGGGTTTGAACCCATGTCCTCAGAGAATCAGCCTGATCCTCGGTATTACAATTTTGGTAATATTACCACTCTGCTACGGTCACCACCTTTACGTCTCGCTTTCCTCCTTTCAGGGACTCCTTAAAACCTATCTCTTTGTTCAAGCTGTTGGCCATCTGATCTAATATCTCCTGTTGTGTCTCAGTGTCATACTTTGCTTCATAATGATCCTGAGAAGCACTTTGGGATGTTTTATAACATTAAAAGCACTATATAAATATAAGTTGTTGTTGAGGTTTGCCAGTCATGCTTTGACATCACCATATCCCTCCTGCTGTCTATTTATTATTCCATGTTTTTCAAAGCAATGAATATATTTGTCCTGGGTTATGAAATTTCCCCATCAGTGACATTAAACTGTCTGGTCAGTAAATGCATTGTTTAATCCATCTCTCCTTTTTTTCAAATAGGGTGTAACATTTACAACCCTCCAGACCTCTGTCACAACTCCCATATCCAAGGAGGATTGAAAGATTCTGTCCAGTGCCTCCGCTATTCCCAACTTTACTTCCCTCAGCATCTCTCATACATCCCATCCAGACCGGATAAATGTTCTACTTTATTGTGGTACAAACAGTGCTGGACTGAAAGGGGTTAACTGAACCTGTTTGTTCAGTGACTGGAATTAATGTCAGTCTCCACGGACCCTAATTGTTTCACTGGAGGGTTTCCATCTTCTATTAATATGGGAGTCATTTCAATGTATTATCACATAGTGTCAACAGGAGCATCAAACCCGGCAGTAAGAGGGACCAACAGCTCCAGACAGAGGGAGAGGATAGATCAGAATCTGAGAGCAATAGATTGGAATGTTACAACAATGGGTCAGAATCTGAGAGCAATAGATTGGAATGTTACAACAATGGGTCAGAATCTGAGAACAATCGATGGGAATGTTACAACAATGGACAGGAGTTTCATCTGGCAATTTGACGTTCTTTCCACATATTATGACTGGTACTCATTAGACTATCGGATCTTTTTAGCTCTTCAGGTTATTCAATATATTTACTATCCCATCCTCGCTATTATTGGTGTTCCTGGTAAGACTCTTTATCCAGCTATTAATTCTATAAACCGTGTTTAACTGAATTACTGCCCTTGTCATTTTCTCATCCCTCTTTGCTGTTGTTGTTACTCCTGGTGAGTCTTTGATAAAGGCTGTAAACTCTACGAAGCATTGCTAATTTTGTTACTGGTCGTGTAATTTTCTCTCTTGGCGTTGCTTGTGTTTATGTTCCTGGTAAGACCCTGTATAGAGCTATCAGATTGTTGCTGTGCCTAATCTGCACTTACTCTTGAAGAATTCACAGAATCGAACTGGTGGAAGGTATATCAATGTTTATTCACACATTAAATCATCAGGTACAAGCACTCACTACTTGCATGTAATACTACCCCAAGACACGAGGTGATCAGTCTCAGAATGGCAGCTGCCTTTCTATTCTCTGAGTCCATGACTCAAGGAATTTTCTTGAGTGTTCTTCCTCGGGGTTCTCGTGCTGTCACCATTTTCAGTCATTGTCTACTGTGAGTCTAATCATACCTCATGCCAATAGAAACTCCTTTATCTGGTTTGTGCAGGGACACTGTCTGGTAGAATCTCTCTCTTGTTTCAGCCTGCTTTTCTGTATGGTCCACAATTCCTTGACCATCTGTTTGCTCTGCTCCTTCTAACCAGCCCCTCTATGTTTCAAAACGTTGTGTATTGTTGTGTGACGAGCCTCATTGTTTCAATTACGTTCTTATGTGTTTTTACTGAGTCTACACCCACCACTACACCATCACCCCCTTCCCCCTCTGATCATACAGGGCGATGCCCAAGGGATCACACTCTCATGTCTCTTCGGTAGTACACTTCTGCAATTATAATTTCATTGTTAACGCAAGATCATAAGTAGAAAGCATAGTTAAAGAAAGCACAATGTTAACATCGTTGTTACATAATTAATCACTTGTGCGAGCATAACGCAGTCGCAATTTAACTTTTAGAATACATTTGTCATTCATTAATTCATTTTAAGTATCTACCAATAGTTATACAACTACCCTCGTGTTACATAATTAATTGTCAATATTTTAATGGAGCAACTTCGAATACTGATTGCCTTTCAGGTAGCTGTCCAACCTGTGTTCATACATCCTCTCACATTCCTTAATCAATTTCTTAAGTTTCCGAATTAAGTATGTCACATCTATCACCATGACACCCGAAACGACTATCAGGACATGGGAGATAATTCTAAATCAGGGTGCATCTTCACGTTTGACCCCCAGTTCCATAAGTCTTCCCACCAGGTAGAATCATTTATCTCATCAATCTGAACTTGTATCATCTTCCACTGCTGTTCCAGATTGTAGTACACTACAGCAATGGTTTCTCGTTGCTGCCTCTCTTGACCCAAACGTATGGGCAATGGCTGAATAGTATATTCATGTTCCCGAAGGTAATTTATCAAGTCGTCCTTAATACTTTCTGTAACAATTATCGTTTCTGTCTTTCTTTTATGTATGCCGACCAACTCCGTCTTCTCTACTCAAGTTGGTATTTGTGGGTTGACAAGCGACGTACTGTTGCTCACCAGACAAATCCGGTTATGTCCATACTGGTACTTCTTCATTGTGGTGGTTAAGCAATATCTCCCCTTTGCCTGATAGGCCACATGGGTTAACCTGATAATGCCTTCCTCGTTTCCATGGTGCAATTTACAGTGGTATTAAATCCACATTTTGATTCTGCTGTTTTATATGTATGTATGTATATATATATAGAGTGAGGACATATGACCACCTGGTTTTCCAGACGACACTTAGACAAAGTTGTCCCAATTATCTCCTTTCCAATTTTCACAACATAGGTCAATATATCATAGTATTTTCTGTAATCCTCTCCTCGCTGCATCTACTATTCTCTGCAGTAATAGGACAGATGGAAAAGGTTTGCCATCTGCTGACACAAAACCTCTCGCTTCCCACAGAGGTAGGTACTCGGTCAAACAGTTACACACGTACATACTGTCAGAATTTATATCAACCAGTGGGGGAAACATGTGGTTGTGTCAGCACAAAGTGACTGCAGCTCGTTCGGCACACTGCACACTTAAACTCGCCAGTAACTGTCAGGCAATGTCTTTAATAGGTTTTCCATTATGATCCTGTATTTGTAATCCGCACTTTGCCTGCCTAATCCCATCCTCCACTGCAGATGAACCGTCAACAAAAATGTTGAGTGCTGGTTTGATTTCTGTTTTCTTCCGTTGGACACTCCCGCCCCGCACTGATTTTGACACAAAATGTCCCTTGACGGCCTTTTCTGTCAAAACCTGACACTCATGGGGTTCAGCCTGGTAGATTAAATTGTATGCCAAGCATGTCAAAGTATTTTCCTTTTTTACTGAAATATATCTACCTTGCAAGAGCAAGGCCCACCGAGCAATGTGATTCTGATTAACATTACCGTCCTTCAGTCATCCATCCACTAACAACTGGAAGGGTGTGTGTTCAGTTAGGATAGTAACAGGGCTGAGGCTGACAATATAACATTACCGTCCTTCAACCGTCCATCCAGTAACAACTGGAAGGGTGTGTGTTCAGTTAGGATAGTAACGGGGCTGAGGCTGACAATATAACATTACCGTCCTTCAACCGTCCATCCAGTAACAACTGGAAGGGTGTGTGTTCAGTTAGGATAGTAACAGGGCTGAGGCTGACAATATAACATTACCGTCCTTCAACCGTCCATCCAGTAACAACTGGAAGGGTGTGTGTTCAGTTAGGATAGTAACGGGGCTGAGGCTGACAATATAACATTACCGTCCTTCAACCGTCCATCCAGTAACAACTGGAAGGGTGTGTGTTCAGTTAGGATAGTAACAGGGCTGAGGCTGACAATATAACATTACCGTCCTTCAACCGTCCATCCAGTAACAACTGGAAGGGTGTGTGTTCAGTTAGGATAGTAACGGGGCTGAGGCTGACAATATAACATTACCGTCCTTCAACCGTCCATCCAGTAACAACTGGAAGGTTGTGTGTTCAGTTAGGATAGTAACAGGGCTGAGGCTGACAATATAACATTACCGTCCTTCAGCCGTCCATCCACTAACAACTGGAAGGTTGTGTGTTCAGTTAGGATAGTAACGGGGCTGAGGCTGACAATATAACATTACCGTCCTTTAGCTTCCATCCAGTCACAACTGGAAGGGTGTGTGTTCAGTTAGGATAGTAACAGGGCTGAGGCTGACAATATAACATTACCGTCCTTCAACCGTCCATCCAGTAACAACTGGAAGGGTGTGTGTTCAGTTAGGATAGTAACGGGGCTGAGGCTGACAATATAACATTACCGTCCTTCAACCGTCCATCCAGTAACAACTGGAAGGGTGTGTGTTCAGTTAGGATAGTAACAGGGCTGAGGCTGACAATATAACATTACCGTCCTTCAACCGTCCATCCAGTAACAACTGGAAGGGTGTGTGTTCAGTTAGGATAGTAACGGGGCTGAGGCTGACAATATAACATTACCGTCCTTCAACCGTCCATCCAGTAACAACTGGAAGGGTGTGTGTTCAGTTAGGATAGTAACAGGGCTGAGGCTGACAATATAACATTACCGTCCTTCAACCGTCCATCCAGTAACAACTGGAAGGGTGTGTGTTCAGTTAGGATAGTAACGGGGCTGAGGCTGACAATATAACATTACCGTCCTTCAACCGTCCATCCAGTAACAACTGGAAGGGTGTGTGTTCAGTTAGGATAGTAACAGGGCTGAGGCTGACAATATAACATTACCGTCCTTCAACCGTCCATCCACTAACAACTGGAAGGTTGTGTGTTCAGTTAGGATAGTAACGGGGCTGAGGCTGACAATATAACATTACCGTCCTTTAGCTTCCGTCCAGTCACAACTGGAAGGGTGTGTGTTCAGTTAGGATAGTAACAGGGCTGAGGCTGACAATATAAGTAACATTTTGAATCACCCAGAAGACGGCCAGCAAATCTTTTTCACACATTGTAAAGGCCTTTTCTACTGATGTTAACAAGTGAGATGCGTATTCCACTCGGCAGAATCGGCCATGTTTCTTCTGAAGGAATACCGCTGATAAGGTGGTATCTGTGGTAGCGACATCGAGGGCAAAGGGTAGGGGTGGGTCCGGCACCTGCAACACCGGATCTATCGCCAACCACTGGTGGAATGTTGTCGGACCATCATGTAATCCCTGGGGGAGACACATCCAGGTGTACAGTTGTCCGGGAATGTAAACGCAAATTTATATTGACACTCTCGTGCCAGCGAGAGTCTGGATAAAACTCCATCTGCCATTTCTCCGCCCTAGTCTCCAACCGATCCATATCCTGCTGTATCCTCTGACAATCCTCATCAGAATCCGCAACTCCACCAAGCTTTTTGCTGTCCACAAACTTACTAATCAGACCAGCTAAATTTTCCTCCAAATCATTTATATGTACTACAAACAGCAAAGGTCCCAGCACTGATCCCTGCGGAACACCACTATTTACAGCCCTCCATTCAGAAAAGCGCCCTTCCACTGATACCCTCTGTCTTCGATGACCGAGCCAGTTCTGTATCCATCTTGCCAGCTCACCTCTGATCGCGTGTGACTTCACCTTTTGCACCAGTCTGCCATGAGGGACCTTGTCAAAGGCTTTAAAGAGGTCTGTATGGACAACATCCACTGCCCTTCCTTTATCAATCATCTTCGTCACTTCCTCAAAAATCTCAATCAAGTTAGTAAGACACGACCTCCCCTTCACAAAACCATGCTGCCTCTCGCTACTAATAAGTTAATTTGTTTCCAAATGGAAGTAAATCCTGCCCCGAAGAATCCTCTCTAATAATTTCCTACCACTGACCAAAGGCTCACCGGCCTGTAATTTCCTGGATTATCCTTGCTATCCTTCTTAAACAAAGGAACAACATTTGCTATTCTCCAGTCCTCTGGGACATCACCTATAGCCAATGAGGATGCAAAGATTTCTGTCAAGGCCCCAGCTATTTCTTCCCTTGCCTCCCTCAGTATTCTGCGTTAGATCCCATTAGGCCCTGGGGACTTATTTACCTTAATGCTTTGCAAGACGCCCGACACCTCCTCCTCTGTTCCCACAAACTTCAGAACTCTGTGGAGAATCAGAGTGTAGCTCCTCGGAGAGAATCACTACCCTGTCTTTACATGGCTCATGATTCACCCCCAAGGAATTCAAACCCCACCATCCATCGCCAACCGACCAGGATATTTCCAGAATATTTCCTGGATGCCTTCCACCCGGACAGGCTGCCGGCGATTGCCTGCTAAGATTCCGGTTGCCGTAGGACAACTTCACTTTCCCACCACGGATTCCCCATTCTCCACCATTGCCCCCATCTGAGATGCCCCATCACAGCATCCGCTTGGTCACCATCCTGCAATAAAAACCTGTTCATTAACATCTTTATCCAACAACACATCCAATTATGCAAACACAACGCAACTATTCACCCTTGTGGATTCCCTTAATGACTGTCTTGTGGGTTCCCTCGACTTTGCTAGGGATCCTACACAGTGTTTCCCCAGTGTCTGCAGCATGGCTGGTGGAAGGCTGCTGACTTTCACTGGGGAGACTGCATATGGCCTTGCAGGACGTCCTCGAGCAGCTCTGGGCTTTGAGGGCTCGGATTCGGACTGCAACACCTCGACATGGGCAGCAGCAGCCTGAGCTGCTGTTACCCATCAGCCAGCTTTTTTGTGACCTCGCCCTCCGGTGATCTGACACATGAACTATCCGTTCCCCCTGGCCTGGCTGCAGCTCACTCGTGCTCGGTGACTCACCACGTGCAGATTCCGACTCTATACCAACTTCTAAGGTACACAAAGCGAAAGTATTTGATCTGGTGACTATGAGTTTCAGACCAAGTGATGGAGCTTCAACATCAGTGCTGTGCTGCTTGTCTCTCTCTCTGTCACCTGGAGCTGCTGTTACTGGGAAGCTGGCAGTTTTGGGTTATCATTGGAAAGTATAAAATCAGAAGGGGAGGGTTGTGGTGAGGGATTGGGAATGGGATGGAAAGCAGGAGGTCCATGGTCCCACCATCTGCAGCTTGTACATCTTCCCAGACAGTAGGATGAGGGGGAGGTGGGAGTTAAGAAGGAACGTCAGGCAGCAACATAACATCATCCTGAATGCTCTCGGTGATGCCGCATGCTCCGGGCTCTGTCACAGCCGGTCCCATGATGTGGAGAATCATCTCCTCCCTCAGTCTCAGGGGATGAAGGTATGCCTGGTCCCCACCGGATCACTGCTGCTCCCTGTGTTTATGAGCCACCTTGTCCTGTAAGATAGAGGACAGAATGTCACTAATTGTGTTGCACTGTGTTTGTGTGATGTGCCTGCCATAGCTGAATAGCTGGAGGCATGTGGAGGCAGGGAGAGGTGAATGTGAGGCTGGTATCAGTAGAAGGTGTGTGAGGGTGAGATGGAGTATGTGAATGTTAGGTGTGGGTCCTGAGTGTTAGGGACAGCTGATGGGTGAGTGATGGGGGTGTGGTTCATTGAGCAGTGTGAGAGGTTACTGGTGTTGAGGGCAGGAGATGTCATGTGGAGATGAATTCACTGAAATTGACCACCCGTGTGAGTTCATTTAACTTCTTCTGGCTCTTCTGCCAGGTCCTCGGGGCCAGACTTCTTGCACTGACCTCCCTGGCCACCTGCTCCTATTCACTTCGAAGTGCATTTCTTGAGGGTCTGCACCCCACCCCATGGGAACATGGCCTATCTATGCCTTTCACCCTCCATGACTAAGGCGTCCAGCACCACATCCGTGAACCGCAGAACCCTCTCTCTGTCCTAGTATTCCATTTACCTTGTCTCTAATTGCGGCATTTCACAGTCAGCAGCAGCCTCCTGTGATTCAGTGCAACCTCCCTTTAAGAGGAACAGACTGTCTTTAAGAGCTGTATCCTGGATGAAACACGAGCCAGCCTCACACAACCTTAGGCCCCAGCAGACAGACAGCACCGCATGTCACCCTAGGCGGTACATAGAATTCGTAGAAATGAGAAGGCAGCAGGAAGTTTGTGTGTCACCTGCCTCAACATGAATAGGCAAGGGCAGATCACGAATTACAATCCCTACACCCGAAAAGCGAAGCAAACCCGATTTTCTCGCTATATCTATCTTCCTTTCCCACTTACGCATGTCCTCACTCGCTCTCTACACTCTCTGTCTATTTCTCATAGAATCAGAGATTGATGCAGTACAAAAGGAGGCTATTCTGCCCATTGTCTCAGTTCTGTCTCTTGGAATGAGCTACTTAATGAATTCCACCACCAACATCCACCCCCCCCCCCAACTTTCCGCAGTCTCCTTTTTTTCCTATTGAAGTATTTGCTAAATTCCCTTTTGAAAGATATTATTGAATCTGCTTCCACCATGTTTTCAGGTAGTGAATCCCACATCCCAACAACTCGCTGTGTAAGAAAATTCTCCTCATTTCACCTCTGGTTCTTTGTCAATTACCTTCAATCTGTGTCTTCTTAATACTGAACTTCCTGACACTGGAAACAGTTTCACATTAATTACCCTATCAAAACCCTTAATGATTTTGAATTCTATATTAAATCACCCCTTACCCTGCATTGCTCCAAAGAGAACAATCCCAGATTTTCCAATCTCTCCACATAACTGAATTCCCAGATCCCTGGTACCATTCTAATAAATCACCTCTGTATCTTCACTAAGTCCTTGACATCCTTATAAAAGTGTGGTGACCAGAATTGGACATAATCCTCCAGCTGGGACCTAACCAATGATGTACAAACATCAGCATTTCCTCATGAGTTTTATTACTCTGTGCCTCTCTCTCTGACACCAAGGACACTACATGTTACCATCAAAGATCTGTGTGTGTACACCGCAGGTCTCTCTAATCCTGCACCCGCTTTATAATGGTACCATTTATTTTATATTGTTTCTCCTCATACTTCCTACCCATGTCTCACTTCACACTTCACTGTGTTAAATTACATCTGCCATGTTCCTGTCCATTTCACCAGTCAGTCTCTGTCCTCCTGAAGTTTGTTACTATCCTTCTCACTGTTTATTAACATTTCTGAGTTTCCACCCATCACAAAACCTTGACATTATCCCCTCTGTACACAAGCCCATCGTATTAACATACTGCAACAGTGATCCCAACAGTGACCATCGGGATAATAAAAGCAAAATACTGAGGATGATGGAAAGCTGAAATAAGTACAAGTAATTCTGGAAATACACAGCAGGTCTGGGAGCATTTGTGGAGAGAGAAGTAGAGTTAATGTTTCAGGTCAGTGACCCTTCTTCAGAACAGGGCAACGACACTGTGTACTTCCCTCCAGACTGAACAATAAATATTCTCCACTACTCTCTGCTTTCTGCTTCGCATCTCGATCAGATCTGCTTTTACATTTCCCTGCTTTAAGTTGAACCATCCCAGCTACATAACTGTAATCCCTCATCCCTGGAAAAATTCCAGTAAAACTCTTTTATCCCCTCTCCAATGGACTCATGTCCTTCCTAAAATGTGGTTCCCTGTATTGGACACAATGCTCGAGGCGGAGCCGATGTAGTCTTTTCTATAGGTGTAATATAACATCCTGACTATTCGGCTCTGTGTCTCTATTAATAAAACCTAGGAATCTATTTTCTTTGTTAACTGTTTGTTAACCTGTCCAGCTCACTTCAAATATTGCACACAAACACCCCAGGTCTCTCTGTTATTCTCACCACCTTTAAAGTTGTGTTATCTCTCCTCATTCATCCACCTGCAGTTCGCTATCACCTTCTCAAAGGCTATTAGGGGTGGGTGATAACTGCTGGCCCAGCCAGCGACACCCACAACCCATGAATAAATAATATTATAAAATCTTTCCACAATGTATCACTTCACACATCTGCCAGGCCAATTAAATATTAGGAAAACTAAAGCCAGTGTTTTCAAACCCCACATCAAACATTTCTTAGCTACAGACTCCATCCCTCTCCTTGACAACTGTCTGAGACTAAAGCAAAGTGTTTACAACCTGGTGTCATAGTTGCTCCTGCGATGAGCTTCCTACCAAATATTCACGCTATCAATAAAACTGCCTATTTCCACCCCCTTAACATAGTACGACTTCATCCCTGTCTCAGCTCCTCTGCTGGTGAAACACTCTCCCTTGCCTGTGTTACCTGTAGACTTGACTATTCCAACACACTCCTGCCTGGTCTCCCACATTCTACTCTCTGTAAACCTGAGGTGATGAAAAACACTGCTGCCCATGTCCTAACTCACACCAAGTCCTGTTCACCCATCACTCCCTGAACTCACTGACCGACATTGGATCCTGGTCAGCAACACATCAATTTAAAAACTCTCAGCCTTGTTTTCAAATGCTTCAACAGAGTTGCTTGCTAGGCCCTCACAGAGTGCAGTTAAGAGTCAATAACATTGCTGTGAGTCTAGAGTCATATGTGGGCTAGACCAGGAAAGGACGGCAGATTTCTTTCCCTAAAGGACATTAGTGAATCAGATGGTGTTTAACAGAAAACGATGATACTTTCATGGCTCCATGAGTGAGACTAGCTTTCTATTCCAGATTTTAACACACTCCTGGCTTGTCTCACACATTCTACTCTCTGTAAACTTGAGGTCATCCAAACTCTGCTGCTCTTGTGTAAACGCACACCAAGTCCCGTTCCCCGATCACTGACATACATCGGCTGCCAGTTAAGCAATGTCTAGATTTTAAAATTCTCAACCGTGTTTGCAACTCCCTCGATGTCCTCACACCTCCTTATCTATGTAATATTCACCAGCCCCACAACCCTCCAAGACATCTGCACTCCTCCAATCCTGGTCTCTTGTGTATGCTTGATTTTCATCATTGCTCCACTGCCAGCCAGGTCTTCAGCTGCCTAGACCCAAAGCTCTGGAATTCCCTCACTACACCTCTTTTATTTTATTCGTGTGTGGGATATGTGCATCGCTGGCAAGGTCAGCATTTGTTCCCATCTCTAATTGCCCTTGACAAATGAGTGACTTGCTGGGACATTTCACAAGGCATTTAAGAGTTAACCACATTGTTGAGGGTCTGGAGTCACATGGAGGCCAGATCAGGTAAGGACAGCAGATTTCCTTCCCGAAAGGACATTAGTAAATCAGATCGGTTTTGACAACAATCGATGACAGATTCATGGCACCATGACTGAGACTAAATTTCATTTCCAGACTTTTATTAATGAATAGAAATTATTAATAGATTTAATTTTAATTCCCACCAACTGCCATGTGGGAATTGAACCCATGGCATTAGCCTGAACCTCTGGTTTTCTAGTTCAGTGACATTACCGCTATACCACTGTCACTGCCTCTCTGCCTCACTTTCCTCCCTTACGACACTACTTAATACCTCCTGCTTTGACCAAGAAATGTAAGTTGTTGTTGTTGTGCTTTGCCAGATATGATTTGTCATTACCATATCCCTGCTGCCGTCCATTTATTGTCCCATGTTTTTTTCCAAGCAACGAATGTTTTTGTCCTGGGCTGTGAAGTCTAGAAATTTCCCACCAGCGACGTTAGACTGACTGGTCAGTAATTACACTGTTTGCTCCATCTCTCCTTTTTTAAACCGAGTGTAACATTTACAACCCTCCCATCTCTGGCATCAAGCCCATATCCAAGGAGGATTGGAACATTCTGTCACTGCCTCTGCTATTTTCAACATTCCTTCTGTCAGCATCCCCCACACATCCCATTCAGACAGGGTAAATGGTCTACTTTATTGTGGCACAAGAAGAGTTGGACTGAAAGGGGTTAACTGAACCTGTTTGTTCAGTGATTGTAATTAATGTCAGTCACCATGGACCCTAATTGCGTCGCTGGAGGATTTCCCTCTTCTATTAATACAGGACTCCTTTCAATGTGTTATCCCATAGTGTCAACAACAGCATAATCCCGGCGCTATCAAGGATCAGCAGCCCCAGCGAGAGAGAGGATAGATCAGAATCTGAGAACAATAGATTGGAATGTTACAACAATGGGTCAGAATCTGAGAACAATAGATTGGAAAGTTACAACAATTGGTCAGAACATGAGAAAAGTAGCTTGGGATGTTACTACAATGGGAAGCCGGAGTTTCTCCTATTGGTTTGGCCTTGTTACTGCAGATTATTTTTGGATAACATTAGATGATCGGATCTATTATGCACTGAAGATGATTCAAACGATTTATTATCCCATCCTCGCTATTACTGGTGTCCCTGGTGAGTCTCTGTATCCAACGTTTAGAATTATAAGCATATTTTACAGATTTAATGTTCTTGTCATGTCAATCTTGGGAAGTCTGAAGCCATTGTCTTCAGTCACTGCCAGAAACTCCATTCCCTATCCACTGTCTGCATTCCTCTCGCTGCCCAATGTCTGGGGCTGAAACAGACTGTTTGCGACCTCTGCATCCAGTTGACACTGAGCTGAGTTCATCTCCATATTCTCTCCATCACCAACCCTGCCTATCACCACCTCTGTAATATGTCCCGTCTCCACCTCTGCCTCAGCCCATCTACTGCATAAACCCTCATCTGTGCCTTTGTTAAATCCACACTTGACTATTACAATTCTATCCTGGTCACCTTCCAATTCTATCCTGGTCACCCTCCCAGTTATTAACCTCCATAAACCACAGCCCATCCAGAAATCTGCTGCCTGTGTTCTAACTCACACCAAATCCCGATCACCCATCACCCCTGTGCTCACTGATCTACATTGTCTTCCGGTCTGGCAACACCTTAATTTTAATATTCTCATTCTTGTCTTTGAATCTCTCCATGGCCTCACCACTCCAATTAGCCCTATACCCCTCTCGTTTTCACATATTCTTGTAAATCTTATGCCTTTGAAACTTTTTTCAATTCCCTTTTGAAAGTGAATTTCTTTCCCCTCCTTAGCACCTCCGGCTGTGATTTTTACACTAAGGTGCCACTGGTGCCAATGTAACAAAAACCTGGATCTATAAAAACGATGTGAATGGAACCGCCAACCACTTCTCGTGTGGCCAGCAAACTCCCCCATTCTGTGTAGGGATCTAGCCTGGGTGTACTGTCATTTGTTGTTACTCTGAGGAGGGGTTTGGAGTAACGTCAATGTCCCTTTCTAGCAGCTAATATGTACATCTTTGAAACTTGGTCCGTGCGTGTCCACTGATCACGTGTGTTAGTCACTCACAACTAAGCATACATTCAGCAGCACCAGGAATCCCCTCTAGTATTTTTAAAAGAACCAGGCTTCCTGGTCCTGAATATTGAGGGATATTTGACATTCAAGAAGAATAGGATGCTCGGTAAATGTGGAGGGGTGGCACTGTTAATCAAGGATGGTGTTGGGGCATAAGTTCGAGATGACCTCGGTTCAGGAGATCAGAATGTCGAATCGATTTGGGTGGAGGTGAGGAATACCAGGAGAAAGAAGTCACTAGCAGGAGTGGTCGACAGACCTCCTGACAGTAATCACAATGTAGGACATCGTATACAAGAAGAAACATTGTTTACTTGTGATAGACATACGGCAATAATCATGGGTGATTTTAATCTACATATACACTGGAAAAATCAGATTGGGAACAGTAGCCCGGATGAAGAGTTCATAGAATGCTTTCGAGGTAGTTTCTTGGAGCAGCACGTTCTGGAAACAACCAGAGATAAGGTTATATTAGACTTCGTATAATGTAATGTGTCAGGATTAATGAATGACCTCAGAGTAAAGGCACTTCTCGGTAGCAGCGACCACATTATGACTGAATTTTACATCCAGTTTCAAAGAGAGAAGAGTGGATCTATGATCAGTATTTTAAACTTGAATAAGGGCAACTATTTGGGCATGAAAGTTGAGCTCGCTGAAGTGAACTGGGTTACTAGTCTTGGAGATAGATCAATAGAGAAGCAGTGGCAGACATTTAAGGGGATATTTCAGGAATACTCCATAATAAGTATATTCCTACTATCAGGTGGAGGACCCACCAGCGGTTTAGTAAGAAATTACGGAAAACATCACACTTAACGAAAAGGCAGATAATTGTGCAAAGATGAGTGGCAGTTCAGATGATTGGTCAGAATATAAAGAACAGCAGACAATGGCTAACGGGTTAATCAGGAGAAAGACATTCGAGTATAATAGGAAGCTAGCTAGAAATGTAAAAATGGATTGCAAGAGTTTCTCCGTGTATTTAAAAAGGAGAAGAGTAAGTAAAAAGAGCGTTGGTCCTCTGGACAGTGAGAATGTGGAGTTAATAGCAGATAAAAAGGGAACAGCGGATGCAATGAACAAATATTTTGTTTCTGTCTTCACTATCGAGGATACAAGAAACATTCCAGTAGTAGCTGTAAATCAGGAGGTGGAAGGAAGAGAGAAACTTGGTGAAAATACCAAGCTTTACTGAGCAAACGTATGGAGTTGTGGGCTGAAAAGTCCCCGGGTCCTGATGGGCTTCATCCTAGAGTCTTAAAAGAGGTGGCTAATGATGTAGTAGTCGTGTTGTTGTTAATTTTTCAAAGTTCACTAATTTTGGAAAGGTTCCATCAGACTGGAAAGTAATAAATATAACCCCTCTATTCAAGAAGAGGGGGATACAGAAAGCAGGTAACTATAGGCCAGTTAGCTTGACAACTGTCGTGGGGAAGATGTTTGAATCGATCATTAAGGAGGCTTTCGCTGGGCACTTAGAAAAACTCAAGGTAATCGCGAATAGATAGCATTGTTTTGTGAAAGGGAAGTCATCTTTAACCAATTTATTGGAGTTCTTTGAAGGAGTAACATGCGATATGGGTAAAGGGGAGCCCTTTGACATACTGCGCTTGGATTTCCAGAATGCATTAGACAAGGTGCCACATAAAAGGTTATTGTGCAAAGTAGGAGCTCATGGTGTAGTGGGTAACATATTAGCTTGGATCAAAGTTTTATTGGCCAGTTGCCGAAAAGAGGGAGTATGCATGAATGGGTCCTTTTCAGATTGGCAGGATGTGACAAGTTGAGTCCATCATGGGTCTGTGCTGGGGCCTCAACATTTTACAATTTATATGAAAGACTTAGATGAGGGAAGCGATGGCATGTTAGCTAAATTTGCAGATGACTCAAAGATAGGTAGGAAAGTATGTTGTGAAGAGTACACAAGGAGGTTGTAGTCCAATATAGATAGGTTGCAAAATTCCGAGGTGCTGAGGGATCTAGGTTCTGTAGTGCATGAGTCACAATCAGTTCGTAGGTAGGTACAGCAAGTAACAAAGAAGGCTAATGGAATGCTCTCCTTTATTACAAGAGGAATTGAAAATAAAAGTCAGCATGTGATGCTTCAGTTATACAGGACATTGGTGAGACCACATCTCGAATACTGTCTGTAGTTTTGGTCTCCTTATTTAATGGAGGACGTGAATGCTTTGGAGGCGGTTCAGATGTGGTTTACCAGATTGATACCAGGAATGAGCAGGTTGTGTTCTGAGTAAAGGTTGGACGGACGGTCTTGTTTTCACTGGAATTTAGAATAGTGAGGGGAGATTTGACTGAAGTTTAAAAGAACCTGAAAGGCCTTGACATGGTGAATGAGGAAAGGATGTTTCCTCTTGTGGGTGATTCCAGTACTAGGGGGCACTGTTTCGAAATTAGGGGTCGCCGCTTTAGGACAGAGAGGAGGAGAACATTTTTCTCTAGAGGGTTGTGTGACTTTGGAATTCTCTGCCACAGAAGGTGGTGGAGACGGGGTCATTGAATATTTTTAAGGTGGAGACAGATAGATTCTTATCAGGCCAGGGAATGAAAGGTTATCAAGGTTAGATGGGAGTATGGAATTCGAAACACAAACCGATCAGCTATGATCTGATTGAATGGCGGTGCAGACTCGAGGGGCCGAATGGCCTACGTCTGCTCCTAGTTCATATGCGTGTATTTTTTACTCAGCTTGCATGTGAGGTGCTTTTGACTTACTTCTGTTATTGTAAAGTTAGTGGAGGTGCTGTGGATGGTTTTCTGGAGGTTGCGTTGTGAGTTTCTGCAGACATTCATGGAGGACAGAGGATTTGCTAACCGAACTCTGGACGAGTTATGGGGACTGTAGTTACATGACCTACAAATGGAGCAGAGGCTAGAGAGGGGAAACTCTGTAAATTGGGAGGAGGAGGGGGCTCTTCCCTACCCACCCCGGGTTCTCCAAGAGCAAACAGAGCAGTGGTCCTAACATCGAGCCCTGGGGAACACCAGTGCATACTCACCTGGAGTCTGACCAACAACCTTTCACCATTTCTCTCTGTTTACTTTTCACTAGCCAATGTTATATCCACAATATCACTGTCTCTTTAATCCATAGGGTTCAGTTTTCCTAACCTGTCTTTTGAATGTCATTTGATCAACCACCTTTTGAACGTCCATATATATAACTTCAATCACACCACCCTCATCAGCCCTCTCCATTGTTTTATCAAAGAACTCCATCAAGTTTACCTCACCACCACCTCACTCCACTTCTCCACTGTTGTTAAATTATCAGACTGCTTATGCAACATTCAGTACTGGATGAGCAGAAATTTCCTCCAATAAAATATTGGGAAGACTGAAACCATTGGGCTGGATTCTATTGGGCTCCTGATGTAGGTCTCCATGGAGCCACACATCGGGATTGCTGGGCCTGATCTTTCCAGCTGTGCAGAGGCTCGTGGCTCCCCGCCCCCTCCCCCCACCCGCTCGGCAGCGGTACCCTCCTTTAAATATTTCAATAAACTTAATGTATATATTTCAGTCCAATTCCCTGTGATCTTACTGACAGCCCGGGATCTTCCATGCAGCGGCTGACACTCACACACCTTCATAATAAAAGCAAAATACTGCAGATGCTGGAAATCTGAAATAAAATCCAGAAATGCTGGAACCACTCAGCAGGTCTGGCAGCATCTGTGGAAAGAGAGGCAGAGTTAACGTTTCGGGTCAGTGACCCTTCTTCTCACACACCGTCGCTTTCCCGTCCAGGGAAAGCCAACGCCACAGAGGTGGGGAAGGGGGGAAAGTAGGATTTTTAGAGTACTGATGGGGTGGGGGGTGTTGTCTGGTGCTTGTGGTGGGCGTGGTCAACTCTGCATTAATAGTGTAGGGGAAGAAGGGGCAAACTCTACACTTTGGACAGTTGTTGGGTTGAGAGGGTACTCAGCAGTTTAAGTCTTTGGAGGGGATGGTGGGAAGGCAACTATACAATGTAAGTTTTTTGGGGGAAATGGGCAACATTTTATTTGCAGTGCACTGGCGGGGGTGTGTGTACGGGGTTAAACTTTGCACTTTTTGTGGCAGGTCTGGTTGCCCTTTAAAAATGGCACCAGTGTCTGTACAGAGACAGCTGACAGCACTACTGTTGTCGCTGAGGCCGTCCCTGTTACGTGATTGGGGGTGGAGTGGGCGGCCCGTTCACTGTATTAAAATGAGACGTCGCCTGCTACATCACAGTGGCACAGCAGACACAGACTGCACATATGGGCCACCAATGTTTCGCACTCCGCTGGGGAGAATAAAATTCAGCCCCTTGTTTTTGCTTCCCGCTCCAATCTCCCTTCCCTAGCTAGCAATTCCTTCCTTCTTCCTAGTAACTGTCTGGGATTACTATAGTCTGTTCACAACCTTGGTGTCACATTGGACCACAAAATAGGCTTCTAACCTCACACTGGTGCCATCACCACAATCGCCTATTTCCATCTCTGTAACATCACCTGACTAAATCCCTGCCTCAGCTCATCTGCTGAAACCCTCATTCAAGAAAAGAGGCGCTGCTGGATCTGCTACTTGGGAATGAGGTGGGCCAAGTGGATCAAATACCAGTAGGGAAGCACTTAAAGGACAGTGGTCATTACGTCATAAGGTTTAGGCTGACTACATAAAAGGACAAAGGGTAAGAATAATTAACTGAGGGAAGGCCAACTTCAGCGGGGTAAGAATGCAGCTGGGGAAAATAAATTGGAGTCAACGATTGGCAGGAAAACAATAGCTGAACAATGGGCTACCTTCAAAGAAGAGATAGTTTGGGATCAGTCAAGGTATATTCCTTCGAAGGGGAAAGGTAGTGTAAACAAATCCAGAGCTCCCTGAATTACAAAAGAGGTGAGTGACGTAGAGATTAAGATGAAGAAGAAAAAGTGTGCTTATGACAGACGCCAGGTAGACAATCCTACTGAGAACCAGGCAGAGCGGAAGCATAAAAGCAAGTAAGAGAAGTAAAATAGAATATGAGAAGAGTCTGGCGGCTAGCATTAAATGGAGTTCCTAAGTTTTCTATAGACGTATAAACAGTAGGAAAAGGAGGAGTTGCACCAATTAGGTGCCACACAGAGGATTTGCACATGCATGCAGAGGGCATAGTTGAAGTATTAAATGAATACGTTGCATCTGTCTTTACCAAGTGTAACAAAAGTGATTCTTTTTTGGTAAAAAAAAAATATTTCTAAAGGCATTTATGGTTCAGCTGAATAAATGTTAGACCGTTTTTTAATTAAAAATTGAACCACCAAGAGGTCACTGAGAGGGAGCTGGACTGGCAACAGAGTTACTGGTTATCACAAGGCTCGGGTTGGAGATGGATCCGAAACCCTGGTAGCGGGCAGAAAAGTGATAAGTTCTCCTTTGATTAGACAAGCCCCTTCGTCGCAGAGAACACCTGGGATGGACAGAAAAACTGACAAGCTTTCTGGCTGTCGGTCAGTGTGTGTGGTTTTACCTTCTGGAAGGAGATAACGTCAAGTCTGAAGAAAAAGTCAAGAAAGCAGAGAAGACCACAACCCAGCTCATTTTCCAGAAGTTCCAGAACAGACCATGTGAAGTCCACGGAGTTGAGTCATCTTGTTTCCTGTTTGAAGAATGCCTGCTAAAAATAATTCTCAATGCCACCTGAAGAGAACTGTTGTCTGGTAGCCTGGATGTGTGTGCTCAGAAGTTAGACTGCATGCTGGTTTGGAACAACATAACTCATCTGCTGTTTCCTTCAAAATGGGCAACTAGTTAACCCAAATGCTTTTTGTTTGTAACAGAGCTCTGATCGAAAAATCTTTTTATTAGATCTTGTTTTCGGTTAACCAGTGTATATGTCTGTGTTTGAGTTTTAAGGGACGAAGGTAAAAAAAAGTAACTTTAAAATTTGGTTCTGGTTAAAAGGGACTTTGAAGTTTGGTTAAGGTGGGAAGGGGAAGTTAAAAATTAATTGTTGGATTTTTAAAAATTTGATCTGTGTGATATTGTTTTACTTCATTTCCAGTTGAGACTTTTTTATTCGATCCTGGGATGTAGGCATCACTGGCTAGGCCAGCATTTATTACCCATCTCTCCATAACCCTTGAGAAGGTGGTGGTGAACTGCCTTCTTGAATCGCTGCAGTCCATGGGAGGTAGGTTCACTCACAATTGTGTTAGGAATGGACATCCAGGATTTTGACCCAGCGACGGCGACGGAATGGCGATATAGTTCCAAGTCAGAATGGTGTATGACTTGGAGGGGAACTTGCAGGTGGTGATGTTCCCATGCATTTGCTCCCCTTGTCCTAGATGGTAGAGGTCGCGGGTTTGGAAGGTGCTTTCTAAGGTGCCTTGGTGCATTGCTGCAGTGCATCTTGTATACGGTACACACTGCTGCCACTGTGCGTCAGTGTTGGAGGGGCAGCATGTTTGTGGATGGTGTGCCAATCAAATAGGCTGCTTTGTCCTGGATGATGTCGAGCTTCTTGAGTGTTGTTGGAGCTGCAGCCATCCAGGCGAGTGCAGAGTATTCCATCACTCTCTTGACTTGTGCCTTATAGATAGTGGACAGGCTTTGGGGAGTCAGGAGGTGAGTTACTCGCTGCAGGATTCCTGGTCTTACACCTGCTTCATTTATGATAAACTGTTAATTGTTTAGATCAGTAAAGTGTGTTCTATTGTGATGAGAATAGTGTATCTGATGGACTGTTTCAGCAAGTGGGAAAATGAGAAAAAAATGCTGTGACCTGTGGAGAAGCTGGACTGAATTAACAGTGCACACCTCTCGCCTCGGGTCATAACACAAGGAAGAAGGTACAACACAGGCAATGGCGAAAGAGCAGGTAATTAAGAAACAAGAAGGGTTTAAAATTGATAAAGTGGACATATTAGATAGGCTGTCTAGAGGTAAAGTGAATAAAGCACCAGGGCCAATGAGGTGCATCCAAGGATTATGAGGGAAGTGAGGGTGGAAATCGCAGAGGCACTGGCCATAAATTCTCAATCTTCTTTCGACTAGGGGTGATGCCGGAGGACTGGAGAATTGCAAATATTACATCCTTGTTCAAAAATGGGTGTAAAGATAATGCCAAGAACTCCAAGCCAGTCAATTTAACTGCAGTGGTGGGGAAACTTCTAGTAATAATAATTCGGGACAAATTAATAGTCACATGGACAAATTCGGGTTAAGTAAGGAAAACAGCATGGATTCCTGAAGGGCAAATACTATTTAACTAACAGCCTGGAGATTTTGAGAAGGTAACAGAGAGGGTTGATGAGGGCAATGCTATTGATGTGGTGTATTGTATTTACAAAAGGCATTTGATACTGTGCCACATAACAGACTTGTGAGAAAACTTATAGTTCATGAATGAAAAGGGACGGTAACAACATGGGTACGGCTTTGGCTGAGTGGCAGGAAAGAAATAATTGTAGTTTGTGCATGTTTTTGGGGGGCTGGAGGAAAGGATGGAGGTCCCCAGGGGTCAGTGTTGGTAACCCTTGATTTTCCTGATATATATTACAAGAGCGACGTCTCAATTCATTCCATCTTCGCTGCCTCTGGAGAATCCTTGGCATCAGGTGGCAGGACCATATCTCCAACGTGGAAGTCCTCGAGGCGCCCAATATCCTCAGCATATACACCCTACTGAGTCAGCAGCGCTTGAAATGGCTTGGCCATGTGAGCCACATGGAAGATGGTAGGATCCCCAATGACGCATTGTACAGCGAGCTTGTCACTGGTATCAGACCCACCGGCCATCCGTGTCGCTGCTTTAAAGAGATCTGCAAACGCGAAACGAAGTCCTGTGACATTGACCACAAGTTGTGGGAGTAAATTGCCAGTGATCTCTAGTGCTAGCAGATAGCCAGAATGGCGTGTCTGAAGAATGGCAAGTCGAAGAGACTTAACAGTTGGCAGGAAAAAAGACAAAAGCACAAGGAGAGAGCCAACCGTGAAATAGCCTCGACAACCAATTTTATCTGCAGCGCCTGTGGAAGAGCCAATTCACTCTAGAATTGGCCTTTATAGCCACTCCAGGTGCGGCTCCACAAACCACTGACCACCTCCAGGCGCTTATACATTTTCTCTCGAGACAAGGAGGCCAAAGAAGGTAACTGACCAAGACCATGGTGTTCAGGGCACAAATTCAGAGTTTGCAGATGATACGAAACGTGGAAGCATTGTGAACTGTGAGGAGGATGGTGTTGAATTTCAAAAGTACTTAGACAACTTGGTGGAATGGGCAGGCAGGTGGCAGATGAATTTCAATGCAGAGAAATATGAAGTGATTCATTTTGGTAGGATGAATATTGAGATAATGTAAAATAAAGGGCACCATTCTAAAGGAGCAGAGAGACCGAGGTGTATATGTGCATAAGTCATTGATGTTGGCAGGAGAGGTTGAGAGAGCATTTAATAAAGCATACAGTATCCTGGGCTTTATTAACAGGGACATTCAGTACAAGAGCAAGGAAGTTATGTTGAACTTATATAAAACACTGATTCAGCCTCAGCTGAAGTATTCTGTCCAATTCTGGGCACCACACTTTAGGAAGATTGTGAGGGCATTGGAGAGAGTACAGAAAAGATCCATGAGAATGCTTCCAGGCATGAGGAATTTCAGTTATGAAGATAGACAGGAGAAGTTAGGATCATTTTCCTTGGAGAAGAGAAGGCTGAGAGGTGAGTTGATTTGATAGAGTTGTTCAAAACCATGAGGGGTCTGGACAGAGGAGATAGAGAGAAACTGTTTCCACTCGTGAAAAGAATCGAGAACGAGAGGGCACAGATTGAAATTAATGGGTAAGAGAGGCAGAAGTGACATGAGGCAATACTTTTTCACGCAAGGAATGGCTAAGGACTGGAATGTACTGCCTGAGAATGTGATGGAGACAGGTTCAATTGAAGCATTCAAAATGCAATGAGACTGTTATCTGAAAAGGAAGAATGTGCAGGGTTATGGGGAGAAGGCGGGGAATGGCACAAGGTTAATTGCTCTTTCGGAGAGCCGATGTGTACATGATACACTGAATAGCCTCCTTCTGTGCTGTAATAATTATGTGATTCCCTGATTCATGCATTTGTTACCTCTGTGCATAACTATTTCAACTCACTCCTGGCTGATCTCCCACATTCTACACTCTGTAAACTTGAGGTCATCCAAAACTCTGCTGCCCATGTCCTAGCTCACACCAAGTTTTCTTCCTCTATCACTGACCGACATGGCTCCCAGTCAAGCAATGTCTTGATTTTAAAATTCTCATCCTCGTTTTAAATACCTCCATAGAACAAAGAACAAAGATAATTACAGCACAGGAACAGGCCCTTCGGCCCTCCAAGCCTGCGCCGATCCAGATCCTCTATCTAAACATGTCACCTATTTTCTAAGGATCTGTATCTCTTTACTTCCTGCCCATTCATGTATCTGTCTAGATACATCTTAAAAGACGCTATCGTGACCGCGTCTACCACCTCCACTGGCAACGCATTCCAGGCACCCACCACCCTCTGCGTAAAGAACTTTCCACGCATATCCCCCCTAAACTTTTCCCCTCTCACTTTGAACTCGTGACCCCTAGTAATTGAATCCCCCACTCTGGGAAAAAGCTTCTTGCTATCCACCCTGTCTCTCCCTCGCATGATTCTGTACACCTCAATAAGGTCCCCCCTCAACCTCCGTCTTTCTAATGAAAATAATCCTAATCTACTCAACCTCTCTTCATAGCCAGCGCCCTCCATACCAGGCAACATCCTGGTGAACCTCCTCTGCACCCTCTCCAAAGCATCTACATCCTTTTGGTAATGTGGCGACCAGAACTGCACGCAGTATTCCAAATGAGGCCGAACCAAAGTCTTATACAACTGTAACATGACCTGCCAACCCTTGTACTCAATACCCCGTCCGATGAAGAAAAGCATGCCATATGCCTTCTTGACCACTCTATTGACCGGCGTTGCCACCTTCAGGGAACAATGGACCTGAACACCCAAATCTCGCTGTACATCAATTTTCCCGAGGACTTTTCCATTTACTGTATAGTTCACTCTTGAATTGGATCTTCCAAAATGCATCACCTCGCATTAGCCCTGATTGAACTCCATTTGCCATTTCTCTGCCCAACTCTCCAATCTATTTACATTCTGCTGTATTATCTGACAGTCCCCTTCACTATCTGCTACTCCTCCAATCTTACTGTCGTCTGCAAACTTGCTAATCAGACCACCTATACTTTCCGCCAAATCATTTATGTATATCACAAACAACAGTGGTCCCAGCACGGATCCCTATGGAACACCACTAGTCACACGTCTCCATTTTGAGAAACTCCCTTCCACTCCTACTCTGTCTCCTGTTGCCCAGCCAGTTCTTTATCCATCTAGCTAGTACACCCTGGACCCCATGCGCCTTCACTTGCTCCATCAGCCTACCATGGGTAACCTTATCAAACGCCTTACTGAAGTCCATGTATATGACATCTGCAGCCCTTCCCTCATCAATCAACTTTGTCACTTCCTCAAAGAATTCTATTAAGTTGGTAAGACATGACCTTCCCTGCACAAAACCATGTTGCCTATCACTGATAAGCCCATTTTCTTCCAAATGGGAATAGATCTTATCCATCAGTATCTTCTCCAGCAGCTTCCCTACCACTGACGTCAGGCTCACCGGTCTATAATTACCTGGATTATCCCTGCTACCCTTCTTAAACAAGGGGACAACATCAGCAATTCCCCAGTCCTCCGGGACCTCACCCGTGTTTAAGGATGCTGCAAAGATATCTGTTAAGGCCCCAGCTATTTCCTCTCTCGCTTCCCTCAGTAACCTGGGATAGATCCCATCCGGACCTGGGGACTTGTCCACCTTAATGCCTTTTAGAATACCCAACACTTCCTCCCTCCTTATGCCGACTTGACCTAGAGTAATCAAACATCTGTCCCTAACCTGAACATCCGTCATGTCCCTCTCCTCGGTGAATACCGATGCAAAGTACTCGTTTAGAATCTCACCCATTTTCTCTGACTCCACGCATAACTTTCCTCCTTTGTCCTTGAGTTCTCTAGTTACCCTCTTGCTCCTTATATATGCTCCCTATCTCTGTAATATCCTCCAGCTCCACAATCCGCCAAGATATCTGTGCATCTCCAATTCTGGCCACTTGTGCATCCCTGATTTTCATCACTCCACCACTATTATCTGCACCTTTAGCTAATGAGGCTCCAAGTTCTAGAATACCCTCCCTTCACCTCTCCGCTTCTCCACCTCACTTTCATCCTTTAACACGCCCGTTAAAACCTACTTCTTTGACCAAGCTTTAAACTAGTATCTCATTTTCGGGAAGCACCTTGGGACATTTCATTATGTTAAAGGCGCTATATAAATATAAATTGTTGTTGAAGTTTGCCAAACATGATTTGTTATTGCCAGACCCCTGCTGCTTCTTGTTTGTTATCGTATGTTTTTCAAAGAAACGAATATATTTCTCCTGGGTTGTGACCCCATGAAATTTCTCCAGTAGTGATGCGTGTCTGACTGCTCAGTAATTACAGGGTTTACTCTATCTCTCCTTTTCTAAAAAGGGTGTAACAATTACAGTGCTCCAGTCCTCTGTCATCGCTCCCATATCCACGGAGGATTGAAAGATTCTGGCCAGTGCCTCTACTATTTTCACCATTCCTTCCCTCAGTTACCCTCACGCATCCTGTCCAGAGTAAATTTTCTGCTTTATTGTGGTATGCAAGGTGTCGGAATGAAAGAGGTTAACGGAATCTATTTGCTCAGTGACTGCAATTAATGTCAGTCTCTATGGAACCTAATTATTTCACTGGAGCTGCTCCATCTTCTAATAGTAAGGGACTCTTTTCAATGTGTTTTCACATAGTGTGAGTGGGAGCATCATCCCTGACACTAATAAGGACCAGCGTCTCCAGAGAGAGGGGGAGGATAGATCAGAATCCAAGGACAATAGATTGGAATCTGACAATAATGGGTCAGAATCTGAGAACAATAGATTGTAATGTTACAATAATGGGCAGGGGGTTATCCTGGGATCTTGACACTCTTTCTGCATATTATGATCGGCTACCATTAGCATCTCGCATCAATTACGCAGTGAACATTATTCAATACATTTACTATCTCATCCTCACTATCGTTGGTGTTCCTGGTAAGTCTCTATATCCAGCTCTTCATTCTATAAACCATGTTAAACTGCATTACTGTACTTCTCATTTACTCTGCCCTTGCTGATTTTGGTATCCCTCCAGCTATTATCTTTATATAACCATTGCTATCCGCATTATGGTTTGTGTAATTTAATCTCTCATCTTTGCTTCTGTTGTTGCCCCGGTAAGACTCCAGTTCCAGCCATGAGATATGTAAACCTTGCTTCACTGAAATACTGATTTGGAATTTATTTATTTTTTTGAAGACTGAAGCTAGTGTCATTGGTCTCTATAAGAAACTTCATACCCTATATGTGAACCACTTACCTTTCACTGGCCAGTGTCTGAGACTGAACAAGACAGTCTACAACCTCTGTAGTAATTTAAACCTGAGCTGATTTCACCTCCATATTCTCTCCATCAACAAGCATGCCTACTACCACCTCTGCAATAACTGCCATCTCCACCTCGGCCTCAGCCCATCTGCTGCATAAACTCTCATCTGTGCCTTTGTTAAATCTACACGTGACTATTCCAGTTCTATCATGGTCACCTTCCCAGTTATAAACCTCCATAAACCACAACCCAGCCTGCGGCGTTTTCTCAGTGAACATCAACGTCAGCTCGAGGAACAACACCTCATTGTCCGATTAGGCATTCTACAGACTTCCAGACTGAACATTGAGTTCAATAATTTCAGATCAAGACTGGCTCTTTTAATTATTTCGCTTTATCATTTTTTTTTGCCATGTCCTGGCCTTAAACTGGATTTTTTTATGTTGCTGCTTTTGGCTTGGGCTGTTCATTATTTTGTCATTTAACACCTTCGCTGCACTAACGCTTTGTCTTTCACCACACCACAAGCACACTCTCTTTGCCTTTGCCCCATGACCTCCTTGTCAGTTAATCTCTATGACCCTCTGTCCTTTCAACACCTCCTTTTTCTCTTTTGCCCCACCCTTGCTTTATTTCCTTAAAACCTGACCTTTCTAACCTTTGCCAATTCTGATGAAAGGTCACAGGCCTGAAGCGTTAACTCTGCTTCACTCTCCACAGATGCTTCCAGACCTGCTGAGTCTTTCCAGCACTTTTTTTTTTCATTTAAGACTTGTAGTGGAGTTCCCCAGGGATCAATGTTGGGATCGTTTCTCTTCCTGACAAATATTAATGACATGGACCTTGGTGCACAGGGCACAATTTCAAAGTTTGCAGATGATGCAAAACTTGGAAGCATTGTGAACTGTGAGGAGGATAGTGTAGAAATTCAAACGGACATAGACAAGTTGGTGGAATGGACAGACAGGTGGCAGATGAAGTTCAATGTGGAGAAATGTGATGTGATTCATTTCGATAGGAAGAACATGGAGAGGCAATGTAGAATAAATTGTACAACTCTAAAGGGTGTGCAGGAGCAGAGGACCTGGGTGTATATATGCATGGGTCATTGAAGTTGGCAGGAGAGGTTGAGAGCAGTTATTAAACCAGACAGTATCCTGCACTTTATTCACAGCAGCATGGAATGCAAAAGCAAAGAGGTTATTTTGAACTTGTATGAGACACTAGTTTGGCCTCAGTGGCAGTATTACGTCTAGTTCTGGGCACCACACTTTAGGTAACGTGAAGACATTGGGGAGTGTACATAAACATTCACAAGAATGGTTCCAGAGATGAAGAATATCAGTTATGAAGAGAGACTAGAGAACTGGGAACATTTTCCTTAGAGAAGAGAAGGCTGAGAGGAGATTTGAAAAAAAGGTATTCACAATTATGAGGTGTCTGGACAGAGTGGATAGGGAAAAACTGTCCCCACTCCTGAAAGGTTCTAAAACGAGAGGGCAAAGAATAAAAGTAATTGGTAAAAGAAGCAGAAGTGACATGAGGAAAACTTTTTCACACAGCGAGTGCTTCAGATCTGGAATGTGCTGCCTGAGAGTGTGGTGGAGGCAGATTCAATCGAGGTAAACAGGAGGAAGTTGGATAGCTGTCTGAAAAGGAAGTTTGTACAGAGTTACAGGGAGAAGGCAGGGGAGTGACACTAGATGAATTGCTCTTTTGCACAGCCAGTGCAGACACGATGGACTGAATGGCCGCCTGTAACAATTCTGTGATTCTGTGACAGTTGACCACAAAATGAGCTTCCACCGTTATATTCGTGCCATCACTATCACCACCTATTTCCACTTCAATAACATTGCCTGATTTCACCCCTGTCTTAACTCATCCGCTGCTGAAGCTCTCAGTCATGCTTTCATTACCTGTATACTGGACTATTCGAACTCATTCTCCCACATTCTGCTATCTGTAACCTTGAGGTCATCTAAAACTCTGCTGCCTGTGCCTTAACTCACAGAAAGTCTCATTCCCCGATCACTGACCTACATCAGCTCACAGTCAAGCAATGTCTTGATTTTAAAGTTCTCATTCTTGTTTTCCAATCCCTCCATTGCCTCACCCCTCACTAACTCTGGAATCCCCTCCAGCCCCACAAACCTCTGAGATATCTCTGCTTCTCTAATTCTGGCCTCTTGTGCATCCCTGATTTTAATTACTCCACCATTGTGGCCACACCTTCAGTTGCCTCGGCCCAAAGCTCTGGAATACGCTCCCTTCACAGCTCCATCCCTCCATCTCTCCACCTCGCTTTTATCCTTTAAGACACTCCTTTAAAACTTGCCTCTTTGACCAAACATTTGGTCACCTAACCTAATATCTCCCTTGGTGGTTAAGTGTTATACTTTGTTTCATAATGCTGCTGTGAAGTACCTTGGGATAAGTTCTTGCTGAACTTTGCCAGACATGAATTGTCATTAGCATATCCATGCGGCTAGAAAGTTATTATGCTATGCTTTTCCAAGCAAATAATATTTCTGTCCTGGGTTGTGAAATTTCACCACCACTGACGTCAGATTGACTGGACAGTACAGGGTTTACCACATCCCTCCTTTTTGTAAACTAGGTGTATAATTTGCAGCCCTCCAGTGCTCTGTCATCACTCCTATATCCAGAGAGAATTGACAGATTCTGTGCAGTGCTTCTTCCATTTGCACCATTCCTTCTCTCACCAACCCTCAGAATTCCCATCCAGACCGGGTAAATGTTCTAGTTTATTGTGATACAAAAAGTGTTGGATTGAAAGGGGTTCACTGAACCTGTTTGTTCAGTGACTGCAATTAATGTCAGTCGCCATGGACCCTAATTGTGTCACTGGAAGATTTCCCTCTTCTATTAATAAGGGACTCCTTTCAATGTGTTATCACATAGTGTCAGTGGGAGTATCACATCACTCCCGGCACTAAGAGGGATCAGCGGCTCTGGAGAGAGGAAGAGGAAAGATCATAATCAGAGTACAATAGATTGGAATGTTACAACAATGAGCAGGAGTTTCATCTGGGAGTTTAACTTTCTTTCTGCAGATTATGATCAGTTCTCATTAAACAGTCGGATCTATTACTCACTGAGGAATATTCAATACATTTACTACCCCTTCCTGGCTATTATTGGTGTCCCTAGTAAGTCTCTGTATCTAGCTATTAATTCTATAAACCATGTTTAACTGCATTACCATTCTTGTCATTTCCGCTGCCCTCATTGCTGCTGTTGCTATTCCTGGCAAATTTCTGTCCCCAGATATTAGCTCTATAAACCATTGCTATGTCCATTAGAGTGCTTGTAATTTACTCTCCCATCTTTGCTGCTGTTGCTGTCCCTGGTAAGTCTCTATTTCCTGCTATGAGATCTGTAAAATTTGTTTCACTGAAATAATGTTCTTGCTATTTAAATTTGGGAAGAGTGCAGTTGTCATTGGTCTCCATAAGAAATTCCATCCACTATCCATGAACCATGATCTCCTCATTGCCAAATATCTGAGGCTGAACCAGACAGTTTGCAACCTCTGTGTTCTATTTAAATCTGAGCTGAGTTCATCTCCATATTCTCACCAACCCTGCCTACTACCACCTCTGTACTAACACACATCTCCTCCTCTGCCTCAGCCTATCTGCTGCATAAACACTCATCTGTGCCTTTGTTAAATACACACTTGACTATTCCAATTCTATCCTGGTCACCCTCCCATTTATAAACCTCCATAAACCACAGCCCATCCAGAACTCTGCTGCCTGTATTCTAACTCACACCAATCCCGAACACCCATCACCCTTGTGCTCACTGATTTACATTGACTCCCAGTCTGGCAGCACTTTAATTTTATTATTCTCATTCATGTGTTTGAATCCCTCCATGGCCTCACCCCTCCTGTTAGTCCCATTCCCCTGACTGTTCCCATATTCCTTTTGGCCTTCTAGTATTTTCTTCAATTAGCTTTAAAAATAAACTTCACCCCCTCTTTATTCTCCCATTGACCACGATTTTCAGCTCCACAGCTCCACAGGGCCCAACGTCATGGACGCTTGGATCCATAAAATGGTATGAGCTGAGCTGCCGGTCACTTCCAGTGCTCCATGCTGGACAGGGATTTAGCGCTGGACAGGGAGTTAGACCTGGTTTATCAAGCATGTGCTGGTAGTGTGAGGAAGGGTCTGAATATGGTGCCAATCAGCCATTGCAGCAGCTTTGATGTATGTCTTTGAAACTTGGCCTGTGCATGTCCACTGACCGCCTGTGTTAGTCATTCTCAGCTGAACATATATTCAGCAGCACGAGGAGCCCCTCTAGTGTTATTTAAAAGGACCAGACATCCAACTTACAGGTGAGGGGCTTTTGACTTACTTTTGCTATTGTAAAGTTAGTGGAGGTGCTGTGGATGTTTTTCTGGAGGTTGTGTTGTGAGCTGCTGCAGACATTCAGGGAGGACAGAGGATTTGGTGACCCAACTCTGGACGAGGTATGGGGACTGCAGTTGCAGTGTCTCTGGGTCTGTAACTTGACCAACAAATGGAGCAGAGGATGTTGAGAGGGGGTGCTCTCTAAAGAGGGAGGAGGAAGAGGCTTTACCCTACCCACCCTGGGTTTTCCAAGAGCACTTTCCCTACCTTACCTGCCCCAGGAGCAGTGTGTGAGGTGACTCTGATTCAAAAAGGAGTTAGTCACAGAGCGGTGTCACCTCCTGCAACACATGGAGCCTCACACCAGAGTGATGACGGAGCTGTCAGTGGACGTTAAGATCACAGTTTCATTGAAACTCTATGTATTTGGATATTTCCAGGCAACAGCAGGAGACATATCCAGTATAGAGTAGTAGAGGTTGATGGAGTCACAGCGTCATTTACGACACATAAGGAGGCCATTCGCCCATCATTTCCGGTTCTATGTGGAACAATCCAGTCAGTCGCAATCCCCTGCTCAATCCCCGTAGCCCTGTAAGTGCATTTCCTTCAGGTTCCACCCAGTTTCCTTTTGAAGTCATTGATTGTCTCGGCTTCCACCACTCTCATGGGCAGTGAGTTCCAGATCGTTACCATCCACTGTGTTAAAAAGTTCTTCCTCATATTCCACCTGCATCTCTTACCCAAAATGTTCCATTTGTGACCCCCAGTCCGTGTTTCATCACGGGAACAGCTTTTCCTTCAATATCTTATCTAAGCTAATAATAATCGTGTACACCTCTATCAAATCTATCTCAATCCCCATTGCTCCAGGGACAACAAATCCAGCTTCTCCAAACTAACCTTGTAACTAAACCCCCTATCCCTGAAACAATTCTGGTAAATCTCCACTGCACTCTCTCAAGGACCTTTACATCCTTCCTCAAGTGTGGTGATTAGAACTGGACAGAGCTCTCTAGTTGGAGCCTAACCACAGCATTACAAAGTTTCAGCATAGCATCTATAACAGCATACCTGGCACAAAAGAAAAAAAAAACGGGAAAGGTAGCCAAATTATGGCTTTCAAGGGAAATTAGAGATAACATTAGATCCAAGGAAGAGGCACACAAATTCTCCAGGGAAAAAAAATACAACAGACCTGAATATTGGGAGCAGTTTTGAATTCAGCAAAGGAGGACATAGGGATTGATTAAGAAGCAGCAAATAGAGTACGAGAGTAAGCTTGTGGGGGCATAAAAACTGACTGTAAAAGTTTCTATAGGTATGTGAAGAGAAAACAATTGGTGAAGACAAATGTCGGTCCCTTACACTCAGAAACAGGGGAATTTATTATGCGGAACAAAGAAATGGCTGACCATCTAAGTGACCATCTACTTTGATTCTGTCTTCACAAAGGAGGACACAAATATCAAACCAGAAATGTTGGGGAACACAGGGTTTAGTGAGAGATAGGAAGTTAAATACATCAGTATTAGTAGAGAAATGGTGTTGGGCCTGATAATCTTAATCCAAGAATAATTAAGGAAGTGACCCTAGAAATAGTGGATGCACTGGTGGACATCTTCATAGATTCCATGGACTCTGGAACAGTTCCTACAGATTGGAAGGTAGCTCATGTAACCCCACTCTTTAAAAAGGGATATATAGAGAAAACAGAGAATTATAGACCAATGAGCATGACGTCGAAAGAGGGGAAAATCCTGGAGCCATTATCAGAGATTTTATAGCAGAGCACTTGGAGAACAGTGGTAGAATTGGACAAAGTCATCATGAATTTACGAAAATGAAATCATGCTTGTCAAATCTACTGGAATTCTTCGATGATGTAACTAGTAAGAGTTGATGAGGGGGAGCCAGTGGATATGGTTTATTTGGACTTTCAGAACGCTTTTGACAAAGTACCATATAAGAGATTAGCGTGTAAAATTAAAGCACATGGGATTGGGGGTAGTTTATTGTGATTGATAGAAAATTGGTTGCCAGACAGGAAACAAAGAGTAGGAACAAATGGGTCATTTTCTGAATGGCAGAACGTGAACAGTGGGTACCACAGGGATCGGTGTTAGGACCCCAGCTGCGCACAATATATATTCATGATTTAGATGAGGGACCTAAATATAATATCTCGAAATTTTCAGATGACATAAAATTGGGTGGGAGGGTGAGTTGTCAGGAGGAACCATAGAGGCTTCAATGTGATTTGGGCAAGTTGAGTGAGTGGGCAAATGCATGGAAGATGCAGTATAATTGTGGGCAAATGTGAGGTTATCCACTTTGGTAGCAAAATCAGGAAGGCAGATTATTATCAGAACTGGTATAAACTGAGAGAAGGGAATTATTGGTGTTCTAGTACACGAGTTGCTGAAGGTATGCATGCGGGTGTAACAGGCGGTAAAAAGGCAAATGGTACGCTGGCCTTTATAACGAGAGGATTCGTGTACAGGAGCAGGGATGTCTTGCTGCAATTATACAGAGCCTTGGTGAGGTCACATCTGGAATATTGTGTTCAGTTTTGGTCTCCATATATGAGGAAGAAGGTTCTTGCAATCGAGGGAGTGCAGCGAAGGTTTACCAGACTCATTCCTGGAATGGCGGGACTGATGTATGAGGAGAAATTGAGTCGGTTAGGATTATATTCGCTGGGGTTCAGAAGAGTGAGGGAGGGATCTCATAGAAACCTGCAGAATTATAATCAGTCTGGACAGACTAGATGCAGGAAGGATGTTCCCGATGTTGGGGTGTCCTGAACCAGGGGTAACAGTCTAAGGATAAGGGGTAAACCTTTCAGGACTGAGATGAGGAGAAATTTCTTCACCCAGAGAGTGGTGAGCCTGTGGAATTCGCAACCACAGGGAGCAGTCGAGGCCAAAGCATTGTATGTTTTTAAGAAGGTGTTAGATATAGCTCTTGGTTCTAAAGGGATCAAAGGATATGTGGGGAAAAGATTACTGAGTTGGATGATCAGCGATGATCATAACGAATGGCGCAGCAGGCTCGAAGGACAGAATGGCCTACTTCTGCTCCTATTTTCTAGGTTTCTATGTTTCCCTGCTTTTGTATCCTTGCCTCCAAGATCTGATATGTTTTACTAAACACTCTCCTAATATGTCCTGCCACCTGCAATGATAAATGCATATGGAGCCCCAGGTCCCTCTGCTCCTGCACAATGTTCAGAACTGTGTCATTAAGTCTATATTGCCTTCCTATTCCTTCTGGCAAAAGGCATCACCTCATACTCCTCTGTATTAAATTCCACCTGCCATTTCTCTGTTAATTCTGCTGGATTGTCGATATCCTGTTGCAGGCAGTTTGTGTCATCCTCAGTGTTTGCCACGCGTCCAAGTTCGGTGTCATTGGCAAGCCTTGAAATTCTGCTCTGTATTCCAAGATCCAAGTCATTTATATATAGCAAAAAAAAAGTGGTCCTAACACTGACCCTTGGGGAACATCACTGCCTACCATCCTCCAGTCTGAAAAACAACCATTTAACACTACTCACCCTTTTCTTTCCATCAATCAATATTTGATCCAATTGGATGCTAATCCATGTGATTCAATTTTGTTATCCAACATTTTAGAACATAGAACATAGAACAGTACAGCACAGTACAGGCCCTTCGGCCCACGATGTAGTGCCGAACCTTTAACCTACTCTAAGATCAAACTACCTACACACCCTTCATTCTACTATCATCCATGTACCTATCCAAGAGTCGCTTAAATGTCCCTAATGTATCTGCTTCTACTACCGCCGCTGGCAGTGCGTTCCACGCACCCACCACTCTCTGTGTAAAGAACCTACCTCTGACATCTCCCCGAAACCTTCCTCCAATCATCTTAAAATTATGCCCCCTGGTGATAGCCCTTTCTGCCCTGGGAAAATGCCTCTGGCTATCCAATCTATCGATGCCCCTCATCATCTTGTACCCCCTCTGTCAAGTTACCTCTCATCCTTCTTCGTTCCAATGAGAAAAGACCGAGCACCCTCAACCTTTCTTCGTAAGACATGCACTCCAGTCCAGGCAGCATCCTGGTAAATCTCCTCTGCACCCTCTCTAAAGCTTCCACATCCTTTTGTGTGGTACTTCATCAAACGCTTTCTTAAAATCCATGTAGACCATTCACCACATTCTTTTCATCAACCTGCTCTGTTACTTCATCAAAATAAATTCAATTAGTTCATGAAAGCATGATCTGCTTTTTAAAAATCCGTGCAGACAACCCTTAATTAACTCAAACATCTCCTAGTGTGTGTTGATTTTTTTCCCGCTGATTTAGTTTCTAAAACCTTCCTCACCACTGATGTTAAACTAACTGACCAGTAGTTGCGAGGCCTGTGTGTTGTCCATTCCCATTGATAATTCTGGGAGGTGAGGGTGACCATCTGTGTCATCGTTTTTTCGCTCAGCAGGGAGAAGCAGAATGAGAGATCCCGTGGCTTTGTCAGGATAGCGGGAATCCTGATGGTGTAGGTGTCTCTGCGGGGGCCCCATGTCAATGGGGAGAGGTACAGGAACTGAAAGAACTCTCACTCCATTAATGAACAGTTGGTGTGTGAGCATGCCCAGTACATCATGTTGGTGAATGTTCACTACCCTGTCAGCAGCCACCATACCTTCATTCTGAAGCAGTCAGCCATTCTCAACACTTAGGGCTTCCATACAGAACCAGAATGTGGCTCCTCGGAGGCAAAGAAAAAAACCGTCTCGACGCAGCTCATGTTTCTACATCCCCAAACCACCTACCACCGCCACCCAACCTCCCACAATTAACATGTGTATAATGTGAGCAATGGAGTCACCAGGAACATGGTGGGACAGGCCATCGGTGTGATGAAGCAATGCTTCCAATGTCTGAACCGCACGGGGAGAGCCCTCCAGTACACACTGAAGCAGGTGTCCAAGTTCATGGTGTTCTGCTGCACCCTTCATATCATCACCATCATGAGGACACAGGCATTGGCACCAGGAATCCGGAGGACACCTCAGGAGGAGGAGGAGGACACAGGGAGGATATTTCCTGGACGCCTTCGAACTAGACAGGCTGTCGGAGAGTACCTGCTAAGATTTTGTTTCCCATAGGACAACTTCCCTTTCCCACCATGGATCCCCCATTCTCCACCATTTCACCCATCTGAGATGCCCCATCACAGTGTTCCCTTGGTCACCATCCTGTAATAAAAACCACCAACATAAACCTTTTCAGTAAAATCTTTATCCAACAACACATCCAATTATACAAATAAAAATGGAACTATTCACCCTTGTATATTCCCTTAGTCTCTGTCTTGTGCGTTCCCTCGACTTGCCTCGTGTTCCCCAGTGTTTCCCTAGTGACTGCAGCATGACTGGTGGAAGACTGCTGACTTTCATTCGGGGAGACTGCAGATGACCTTGCAGGATGTCCTCGAGCAGCTCTGGACCTTGAGGGCTTCGATTCAAACTGTACCACCTCGACATAGGCAGCAGCCCAGTAATGTTCTGATCTGAGTCCTGTGTATTATAACCCGTTTGTGACCTCGCTGTCCGGGAGCTGCCACATGCACTATCCTTTCCCCCTGCCCTGGCTGCAGTTCGTGCGTGTTCGATGAATCAGCATGTGCAGATTCCGACTCTATACCAGCCTCTAAGGCACACACAGTGGATGTATTTGAGCTGGAGGCTGTGAGTATCAGACTAAGTGATGGGGCTTCACCATCAGTCCTGTGCTGATGCTCTCTCTCTCTGTCTCCTGGAGCTGCTGTGACTGGGAAGCTGGCAGTTTTGGGGTACCATTGGGAAGTGTAAAATCAGAAGGATCGTATTGGGATGAGAGATTGTGGGTGGGTTGGAAAGCAGGAAGTCCATGATCCCACCATCTGCAGCTTGTACATCATCCCAGTCAGCAGGATGTGGGGGGAGGTGGGAGTTAAGAAGGGGCATAAGGCAGGAACATAGCATCATCCTGAATGCTCTCGGCGATGCCGGATGCCACGGGCTCTGTCACAGCCGGTCCCATGATGTGAAGAACCATCTCCTCCCTCAAGCTCAGGGGATGAAGGTATGCCTGGCACTCGCCGGTTCACTTGCTGCTCCCTGTGATTATGGGTCCCCTTGTCCTGCAAGAAAGGAGGCAGAATATTAATGATTGTGTTACATTGTGTTTTGATGATATGCCTGCCATAGCTGAATAGCTGGAGGTAATTGGAGGCAGTGAGAGGTGGGTGTGAGACTGCTATCAGTACAAGGTGTGTGAGGGTGAGGTGGAGTATGTGAATGTTAGGTGTGAGTCCTGAGTGTTAGGGACTGCTGATGGGTGAGTGACGGGGGTGTGGTGTATTGAGCAGTGTGAGAGGTTGGTGATGTTGGGGGTAGGAGGTGCCATTTGGAGATTAATTCAATGACATTGACCACCCGTATGAGCTCATTAAACTTCTTCTGGCTCTGCTGCCAGATTCTCGTGGCGAGAGTTCTTGCATTGACCTCCCTGACCACCTTCACCGATTCCCTTCGGAGGACGTTCCTTGAGAGTCTCCACCCCATCACACGGAAACAGAGCCTCTCTCCTCCTGTCACCCTTCGTAACTAAGACATCCATCCCCACATCCGTGAACCACAGAACCCTCTGTTGCAGTGTGCTATTTACCTTGTCTCCAATTGCAGAATTCACAGTGAGCAGCAGCAGCCTCCAGTGAATCAGTGCATCTTCTCTTTAAGAGGGACAGACTGCGTTTAAAAGCTGAACCTGGCTGAAGCATGTGTCAGCCTCACACACCTTGAGGGCCCTGTTAAGCATCCAGACAGACAGCCGCGCGGTTTAAACGGGGTGGCACGTAGAATTCATGGAAATGAGGAGGCAGCAGGAAGTGTGTTTGTCACCTGCCTCAACAGGAACGGGCACGGGCAGATCATGATCCCTCTGCCCAAAAACACGACGTACTCTCTATTTCTATTTGCTGTTCTCTCTTTCACACTTTCTCACTCTCTGTCTTTCTCTCTCTCTTCACTCACTTTCTCTTGCTCATAAAATAAGAGATTGATGCAGCACAGAAGAAGGCTATTCGGCCCTTTGTGTCAGTGCTGTCTCTTCGAAAGAGCCATATAATTAGTTCTTCTTTCCCCCTCTTTCCCCAGACTCCTGTTTTTCTTTTCCTTTTCAAGTATTTGCTAAATTGCCTTTTGAATGATATTATTGAATCTGCTTCCACCATGTTTTCAGCCAATGCATTCCAGGTCCCAACAACTCGCTGTGGAAGAAAATTCTCCTCATTTCACCTCTGGTTTTTTGTCAATTACCTTCAGTCTCTGTCTTCTTAATACTGAACGTTAGATTTTTGGATTTAGAAACACAGCACTGAAACAGGCCCTTCGGCCCACTGAGTCTGTGCTGACCATTAGCCACCCATTTACACTAATCCTGCACTAATCCCATATTCCTACCACATCCTCACCTGTCCCTATATTCCCCTACCACCTACCTATACTAGGGGCAATTTATAATGGCCAATTTACCTATCAACCTGCAAGACTTTTGGCTGAGGGAGGAAACACACAAACTCCACACAGGCAGTACCCATAATATGAGGCTGCAGTGCTAACCACTGCACCACTGTGCCGCCCCTGTTTCTGACACTGGAAACAGTTTCACATTGATTACCTTATCAAAACCCTTCATAATTTTGAATTTTATATCAAATCTCCCCTTACCTATCACTGCTCTAATGAGAACAATCCCAGCTTTTCGAATCTATCCACGTAACTGTATTCCCAGATCCCTGGTACCATTCTAGTAATTCACCTCTGTATCTTCACTACGTCCTTGACATCCTTACCAATGTGTGGTGATCAGAATTGGACACCATTCTCCATCTGGGACCTAACCAATGATGTATAAATATCAGCATTTCCTCCTGAGTTTTATTACTCTGTGTCTCTCTCTCTAACACCAAGGACACTGCATGCTACTAACTAAGATCTGTGTGTTTACACCCTAGGTCTCTCTAATCATGCACTCACTCTATAATGGTATCATTTATTTTATATTTTTTTCTTCTCATACTTCCTACCCAAATGTCTCACTTCACATTTCAATGTGTTAAATTCCATCTGCCATGTTCCTGCCCATTTTACCTGTCAGTCTCTGTCCTCCTGAAGTCTGTTACTGTCCTTCTCACTGTTTATTAACATTTCTGAGTTTCCTTCCATCTGAAAACTTGGACATTACCCCCTCTGTACACAAGCCCACTGCATTAGCATGCAACACCAGGGATCCCAACAGTCACCCTGGGGAACCCCACTGTGTACTTTGCTCCAGCTGAAAAACAGCCATTATTCCCTACTCCCTGATACCTGTCACCTAACTAATTTCTTGCATGCTGGGATTGAAAAAGAAAAAAAAGGACTTCCATTTATGTAGCGCCTTTCATGACAACTGCATGTTCCAAAGCGAGTGACAATCAACGTTTCCTTATAATGCCGACTCACTCTTGTACTGTTGGAAAAAGGGCAGCCAATTTTCGCACAGCAAGATCCCACAAGCAGCAATGTGATAATGACCAGATCTGTTTTTATGATGTTGCTTGATGGATAAATATTGTCCAGGCCACAGGGAATAATTCCCCTGATCTGCTTCTAAATAATCCCATAGGATCATTAGCATCCACCTGAGAGGGCAGATGGGGCCTTGGTTTAACGTTTCATTCGAAAGACTGCTCATCTGATAGCGCAATACTCCCTCAGTACTGTCGCTGCAGTGTCAGCCTTGATTCTTGTGAAAAAGTCATTTCATGACACTTGATCCTGGAAGCTTGTGACTGAAAGGGGAGAGAGCTACAAACTGAGCCCCGGCTGACTTTGGCCCTTTAATCCCATGTGTTTCTAATTGGGTCACACGGCTGTTATATCGTACTTTATCAAACACCTTTTGAAACGATAGGAAAATTGTAAAAGTACAGGCAGGAAAAGTCATAGAAACATATAATAGCATTGCATGGAAGGGGGTCATTTGGTCTATGAAGTCTGTGCTGGCTCTTTTGATGAGTTTCCAGTGAGTTCCACACCCTGGATCTTTCCCAGATCCTTGATCTTTTCCCCTTAATATCTAACCAAATCACTTTTTGAATCTACTTTTGAATCTGTATCCTTCAGCCTATCATACAATAATTTGCAAATCCGAAACAAAAATTGCATTACAATAATCCCCATGTCAACTCTGCTCCTTTTTTCCAATCACCATAAATCTATGTCCTCTGGTTAATGGCCCCTCATACATTAGAAACATTATATAATTTATATAAACCCTTCATGATGTTAAATATCCCTATTTAATCACCTTGTAAATGTCCCTGCTCCAAGGAAAACAATCCCAGCTACATAACTGTAATCCCCCATCCCTGGAAAAGTTCCAGTAAAACTCTTCTGTCCCCTCTCCAAGGTTTCATGTCCTTCCTAAAGTGTGGTTTCCAGTATTGGACACAATACTACAGATGGAGCCGGACTAGTCTTTTCTACAGGGTTAACACAATATCCTGGCCTGTCTACTCTGTGTCTCTATTAATCAAGCTTAGGAATCTATTTGCTTTGTGAACTGTTTGTTAACCTGTCCAGTTACTTTCAAAGATTGCATACAAACACCTCAGGTCTCTCTGTTACTCTCAATAGCTTTAAAGTTGTGCCATTCAGCTTGTATTATCCCTGGTCATTCATCTGCATGCAGCTCAACATCACCTTCTCAAGGGCAATTATGGATGGACAATAAATGCTGGCCTAGTCAACGACACCCACATCCCATGAACGGATAATATATATCAAATCTTCCGACAATGTATCACCTCACACATCTGCCATGCCAATTAAATATTAGGAAGACTGCAGCCGTTGTTTTCAAACCCCATGTCAAAAGTTTCCTAGCTACAGACTGGATCTCTCTCCTTGGCAACTGTCTGAAACTAAAGCAAACTGTTCACAACCTGGTTTCATAGTTGATGCTGCGACGAGCTTCCTGCTAAATATTACTAAAACAGCCTACTTACACTTCCATATCATCACCCAACTTTGCCCCTCTCTCAGCTCTTCTGCTGATGAAACACTCCCCCTTGCCTGTGTTACCTGTAGACTCGACTAGTCCAACACACTCCTGGCTGGTCTCCCACATTCTACCCTCCATAACCCTGAGGTGATCCAATGCACTGCTGCCCATGTCCTAACTCACACCAAGTCCTGTTCACCCATTACCCCCTGTACTCACTGACCTACATTGGCTCCTGGTCAGCAACACCTCAATTTTAAAACTCTCAGCCTTCTTTTCAAATCCTTCATTATCTCACTCCTCCTTATCTGTGTAATCTCCTCCAGCCCGACAACCCTCCGAGATATCTGCACTCATCTATTTCTGGCCTCTTGAGCATCTCCGAGTTTAATTGCTCTACCATTGGTGGTCCTGCCTTCAGCTGCCGAGGCCCTATGCTCTGGAAGAGGAGAGCAGAACTTCCAGGGAGGAATTCCTGGAAGATAAATGTCAGTGAATTAAACACTAAAATAAAAGCAAAATATTGCGGATGCTGAACACTGGAAATACTCAGCAGGTCTGGCAGCATCTGTGCAGAGAGAAACAGAGTTAATGTTTCAGATCTGTGACCCTTCATCAGAACTGGTAAACGTTAGAAATGTAACAGTCTTTGAGCAAGTGAAAGAGGGGAAGGGGGAAGAAGAACAAGAAGGAGGGACTGTGATGGGACAGAGAGGGGATAGATTAAATTACAGACTGTTACATTCCTAACGTTTACCAGTTCTGATGAAGGGTCAGAGACCGGAAACATTAACTCTGTTTCTCTCTACACAGATGCTGCCAGACCTGCTGAGTATTTCCAGCACTTTCTGGTCTCATCCCTGAGCTTTGGAATTCTCTCCCCAAACCCTAAATGCAATAAGCTGCACTGAGTCCAGTTTTAGGGAGTCCTGCTTGGACAGAGTACTAAATGCAGTAAAGTTATCGAGAGATTGAATTTTAAGTGATCGAAGAGTCGATCTCTTTCCAACAATTTGTTAATTTTACATTTAGCATTTCACTTAATTTTAAGCTGCATTTGTACTTTATTTCACAATCTGTTTGTGAGAATTGGACAGTTAATTGATGCTGATGGAAAAGGAAGGTCAGTGTCAGCTTGGATATAAAACTGGCTTAATGACAGAAAACAGTGAGTTGCGGTAAATAGTTGGTATTCAAACTGGAGAAAAATAGACAGTAGTGTTCCCCAAGGGTTAGTGCTAGGAACACTGTTTTATTCTGATATGTATAAATGATTTGGATAATGGCTTACAGAGAAACATTTCAAAATTTGCAGGTGATACCAAACTTGGAGGCGGGGCAGGCATTGAGGTTGATACCAATCGATGTAAGAGGACAGAGATAGGCTAGCAGAATGGGCAGACGAGAGGCAAATGGAATTTAATACAGACAAGTGTCAAGTGCTGCATTTTATCAGAAGTAACAGGGAGAGGCAATATACACTTAATGGTAAAGTTCGAAAGAGTGTGCAGAGACAAAGGGACATGGGCTTCATGCACATAGATCCCTGAAGGTGGCAGGATATATTGAGAGAGTCGTCATTAAAGCATATGGGATCTTGGGCTACATAGATAGAGGTGGTGAGTTCAGAAGAAGGAAAGTTATGCTGTAACTTTATGAAGCTCTGGTTAGGCCCCAACTGGAGTACTGCATCCAGTTCTGTTCATCACACTTTAGGAAGGATGTGAGGGTCATTGACAGGGTGTAGAGGAGGTTTACTTTAATGGTTCCAGAGATGGAGGATTTTCAGTACAGTATAGTCTGTAAAAGCTGGGATTGTCTTCCTTGGAGTAATGGAGATTGAGGGGAGATTTGATACATGTATACAAGATGATGACCTGTTTGGATAAGGTAGACAGGAAAAGATGTTCCCATTAGCTGATGGTACAAGGACTGGAGTTAAGATTGAGGGCAAGAGTTAAGGGGGATGTGATGAACAACATTTTTACACAACGAGTGGTAATGGCCTGGAAATCATTGCCTACGAGGGTGGTGGAAGCAGAGAAGGTGAATTATTTCAAAAGTATATTGGATGAACACTTGATGTAAATAAACTTGCAGGAATATGGAGTCAGAGCTGGGGTATGAGACTGGCTGGATTTATCTACAAAGAGCTGGCATGGACTCGATGAGCAGAATGGCCTAATTCTGTGCTGAAATGACTATGACTCTACGACTCTCTGACAGGGGAATACTATTACTACTTTTAGTTTAGTTTAGAGATACAGCACTGAAACAGGCCCTTCGGCCCAGCGAGTCTGTGCAGACCATCAACCACCCGTTTATACTAATCCTACACTAATTCCATATTGCTACCACATCCCCACCTGTCCCTATGTTTCCCTACCACCTACCTATACTACAGGCAATTGCTAATGGCCAATTTACCGATCAACCTGCATGTCTTTGGCATGTGGGTCGAAACCGGAGCACCCGGAGGAAACCCACGCAAACACAGGGAGAACTGGCAAACTCCACACAGGCAGTACCTAGAATTGAACCCGGGTCACTGGAGCTGTGAGGCTGCGGTGCCAACCACTGCGCCACTGTGCTACCCTATACTGCGAAAGTTTATAATGGACTGGGCAGTATCACCCTGTGGAACCCCGTGATGTAAGTGAAATGTTTGATGCCCCAGAACGTGGTTAACAAATGTCCTTCACAAACAGAGTAAATCAGTTCAGTTCCACTGACAATTCTGGAGTCATTCACAATGGGGAGTAATTTCTCCTCGTTTTCTCTACATAGGACAGCAGTCAGGCTTTTCACTGTGTCCACCACCTCCATGTTGAAAGTCTTGTCAGGGTTAGGTGAGATAAGACACGTTGCCTGGGCGACAGCTTTCTTCAATTGTGTTGCTGCTTCTATGCTCACTTCAGTCCAACCGGGTTAAACCTGGTCATCACCATCATTAGGTAGTTCATAAAGAGGAGTCACAGTCTCTGCAAATCGAGGGATGAGAGTCCACTGATACCCCACCAGCCTGAGGATAGGACACAGGGCAGGACTTTGAGGTGGACAGGGGTAGATACTGGATGAGGGTCCACTGATACCCAGCAGCCTGAGGATAGGACACAGGGCAGGACTTTGAGGTGGACAGGGGTAGATACTGGATGAGGGTCCACTGATACCCCAGCAGCCTGAGGATAGGACACAGGGCAGGACTTTGAGGTGAACAGGGGTAGACACTGGATGGTCTCGACCTGATGCTGGTGTGGGCTGATGCAGGATGATCTGATCTGGGCACGTAGAAAGGTGACACGGTCTTGCACCAGTTAGGCCTTACGTGGATGGCCTTTTAGTCCAGCTCCCAAAGTAACTGCAGTAGTTCCTGTAAAAGGGTTAAATATGTGGACACGTCTGTGGTGATGAGAAGATCATCGACATATTGCAGCAAGCAGGAAGACTGTGAAAATCTCAGAAGGGACCCGGCTACACGTTTGTTGAAAATAGTGGGGTTATTGTGGAACCCCTTGTGACAGACATGTCCAGGAGTACCTCTGTTCCTCAGAAGTGAATGTGAATTTAATTTGTTTCTCTAGTTTTACTGGGATACTACAATAACCATTAGAGATATCCAGGGTGGAGAAGACAGCCCTGCCACTGAGAATACGGGAGAGTAGGGTGGGTGTCTATCAGACAACCGGGTTCACGCAGGGTTGACTGAATTGAGTTTGTGGTGGTCAATAGTCAGTCACCAGCTGCCATCCGGTTTTCCAACCAGTCAAATCGGGCAGTTAGAAGGGAACATGGCTTCATGAACTACACCCTGGTATAACAATGACATGATATTGTCTGGAATGCATGACATAATCTCAGCTCGGTAAGAATACTGCTTCATGGATCATGCAATGGTTAGTTAATTTCTTCGGGTCTGCTCTTGCTTGCATAGTCATCTTTATGGGTTGTGGATACACTCGACACCGACTCGAGAATCACCTGTACCTCAGGGTGATCAGAGGTGTCTGGTTCCCACTCCTCTGATATTTTAATCATGAATATTGAGGTTACACTGGACACCAGAGTAGGGGTATGTTTTAATGTTCTACAATGTACAAATATCGGGATAATCAATTACTGCTGATTACCTTTGAGCACATTACTGCCCAGTAGTCCCTGTCCATTATGCAGGATCATATAGAAGGCAGGCAGGACTTTGACATGAGCTGTGTTCCCTCTCCTACACCACTGTAAGATCTGATCCAGGGTCACAGATTAACCAAAAGGAGGTCGAAGGGTCACAAGCAGTTTATTGAGGAGTAACAGTTCAAATACAGCACAAAATCAGAATAGACATAGTGGACATACGGCCTGTGGCAGGTGAGAAAGGCTTTCTGGCTATGGATCAAATGTAAGAAGCTATTATGAAAGACGTTATAGCAGGACACACAGAATAATTCAAGGTGATCAGGCAGAGTCAACATGCTTTTGTGAAACGGAAACCATGTTTAACCAATTTATTGAAGTTCTTTGAAGAAGTAACAGGTGCTGTGGATAAAGGGGAACTGGTGGATGTACAATACTTAGATTTCCAGAAGGGATTTCATAATGTGCCACATCAAAGTTCATTGCGGAATATAAAAGCTCATGGTGTAGGGGGCAACCTATTGGCTTGGATAGAAGATTGGCTAGCTAACAGGAAACAGAGAGCAGGCTTAAATGGATCATTTTCTGTTTGGCAAGATGTAACGAGTGGAGTGTCACAGGGATCAGTGCGGGTGCCTTAGCTCTTTACAATTTATATAAATCACTTGGATGAAGGGGCCAAAGGTATGTTTGCTAAATTTGCTGATGACAGAAACGTCGGTCAGACAGTATGTTGTGACGTGGACACAAGTGAACCACAAAGGGGTAGATAGATTGAGTGATTGGGCAAAGATCTGGTAAATGGAGTATAATGTGGGAAAATATGAAATTGTCCATTTTGGCAGGAAGAATAAAAATTAAGCATATAATCACAATGGTGAGAGATTTCAGAGCTCTACCATCCAGGGGGAACTGAGAGTCCTTGTGCATGAATTGTAAAAGGTTAATATGTAGGCATTGCAAGTAGTTAGGAAAACTAATAGAATGTTATTGGCTATTGCAGGAGGAATTGAATACAAATGTAGGGAGGTTACGTTTCAGTTATATAGGGAGACCACTTCTGGAATACTGTGTACAGTATTGGTCTCCTCATTTAAGGACAGGTGGAAATGCATTCGAAGCAGTTCAGAGATGGTTTACTAGACTAATGCCTGGAATGGGGGTGTTCTCTAATGAGGAAAGGCTGGACAGGCTAGGCTTATGTCAGCTGGAGTTTAGAAGAGTCAGAGGCGACTTGATTGAAACTTATAAGATTCTGAGTGTGGGACAGAGCAAATGAGGCCGACAGAGAGAGAAAGAACGAGAGAGAGAGAGCTCAATTCATCTGCTGCTAAAAACCTCATCCATGCCTTTTTTTATCTCGAGACTTGACTATTCTAACACACTCCTGGCTGGTCTCCCACATCCTACTCTCTGTAACCTGTGGTCATCCAAAACTCTGCTGCCATCTTCTTCTTTCTTTTGGGCCTCCTTATCTCGAGAGACAATGGATACGCGCCTGGAGGTGGTCAGTGGTTTGTGAAGCAGCGCCTGGAGTGGCTATAAAGGCCAATTCTGGAGTGACAGGCTCTTCCACAGGTGCTGCAGAGAAATTTGTTTGTTGGGGCTGTTGCACAGTTGGCTCTCCCCTTGCGCCTCTGTCTTTTTTCCTGCCAACTACTAAGTCTCTTCGACTCGCCACAATTTAGCCCTGTCTTTATGGCTGCCCGCCAGCTCTGGCGAATGCTGGCAACTGACTCCCACGACTTGTGATCAATGTCACACGATTTCATATCGCGTTTGCAGACGTCTTTATAACGGAGACATGGACGGCCGGTGGGTCTGATACCAGTGGCGAGCTCGCTGTACAATGTGTCTTTGGGGATCCTGCCATCTTCCATGCGGCTCACATGGCCAAGCCATCTCAAGCGCCGCTGACTCAGTAGTGTGTATAAGCTGGGGATGTTGGCCGCTTCAAGGACTTCTGTGTTGGAGATATAGTCCTGCCACCTGATGCCAAGTATTCTCCGAAGGCAGCGAAGATGGAATGAATTGAGACGTCGCTCTTGGCTGGCATACGTTGTCCAGGCCTCGCTGCCGTAGAGCAAGGTACTGAGGACACAGGCCTGATACACTCGGACTTTTGTGTTCCATGTCAGTGCGCCATTTTCCCACACTCTCTTGGCCAGTCTGGACATAGCAGTGGAAGCCTTACCCATGCGCTTGTTGATTTCTGCATCTAGAGACAGGTTACTGGTGATAGTTGAGCCTAGGTAGGTGAACTCTTGAACCACTTCCAGAGCGTGGTCGCCAATATTGATGGATGGAGCATTTCTGACATCCTGCCCCATGATGTTCGTTTTCTTGAGGCTGATGGTTAGGCCAAATTCATTGCAGGCAGACGCAAACCTGTTGATGAGACTCTGCAGGCATTCTTCAGTGTGAGATGTTAAAGCAGCATCGTCAGCAAAGAGGAGTTCTCTGATGAGGACTTTCCGTACTTTGGACTTCGCTCTTAGACGGGCAAGGTTGATCAACCTGCCCCCTGATCTTGTGTGGAGGAAAATTCCTTCTTCAGAGGATTTGAACGCATGTGAAAGCAGCAGGGAGAAGAAAATCCCAAAAAATGTGGGTGCGAGAACACAGCCCTGTTTCACACCACTCAGGATAGGAAAGGGCTCTGATGAGGAGCCACCATGTTGAATTGTGCCTTTCATATTGTCATGGAATGAGGTGATGATACTTAGTAGCTTTGGTGGACATCCGATCTTTTCTAGTAGTCTGAAGAGACCACGTCTGCTGACGAGGTCAAAGGCTTTGGTGAGATCAATGAAAGCAATGTAGAGGGGCATCTGTTGTTCACGGCATTTCTCCTGTATCTGACGAAGGGAGAACAGCATGTCAATAGTCGATCTCTCTGCACGAAAGCCACACTGTGCCTCAGGGTAGACGCGCTCGGCCAGCTTCTGGAGCCTGTTCAGAGCGACTCGAGCAAAGACTTTCCCCACTATGCTGAGCAGGGAGATTCCACGGTAGTTGTTGCAGTCACCGCGGTCACCTTTGTTTTTATAGAGGGTGATGATGTTGGCATCGCGCATGTCCTGGGGTACTGCTCCCTCGTCCCAGCACAGGCATAGCAGTTCATGTAGTGCTGAGAGTATAGCAGGCTTGGCACTCTTGATTATTTCAGGGGTAATGCTGTCCTTCCCAGGGGCTTTTCCGCTGGCTAGGGAATCAATGGCATCACTGAGTTCCGATTTGGTTGGCTGTATGTCCAGCTCATCCATGACTGGTAGAGGCTGGGCTGCATTGAGGGCAGTCTCAGTGACAGCATTCTCCCTGGAGTACAGTTCTAGGTAGTGCTCAACCCAGCGGTCCATCTGTTTGCGTTGGTCAGTGATTATGTCCCCCGATTTAGATTTGAGGGGGGTGATCTTCTTGATGGTTGGCCCAAGAGCTCTCTTCATGCCATCATACATTCCTCTGATGTTTCCGGTGTCTGAGGCCAGCTGAATATGACTGCATAGGTGTTGCCAGTAGTCGTTTGCGCAACGCCTAGCTGTTCTTTGTGCAGTACTTCTGGCTGCTTTAAGTGCTGCGGATGTTAAATCGCTGGGGGCTTTCTTGTAGTTCAAAAGTGCAATGCGCTTAGCGGCTATGACAGGTTCCAGCTCTTCATTATGAGATTGAAACCAGTCTGCATTTCTCTTCGCACTTTTGCCGTAGGTGGTCAAAGCTGACTCATAGATGGCGTCTCTGATGTGGGCCCACTTGGTCTCAGCATCCCCTGTGGGAGTGTTTTGAAGGGCTGTTACAAGTGAATTTAGAAATTTTTGTAACAGCTGTGGGTGAGAAATTCTGCTCGTGTTGATGCGCGGGTGGCCCTTCTGCTTGGAATGATGCAACTTCTTTGGTCTGAGTCTAACCTTGCTGCACACCAGGGAGTGGTCGGTGTTGCAGTCCGCACTGTGGAAGCTGCGTGTGATTTGAACACTGTTTAAGGCGGCTCGCCTTGTGACAATGAGGTCTAGCTGGTGCCAACGACGTGATCTTGGGTGCCTCCATGAAACCTGGTGACAGGGTTTAGTGTGAAAGAACGAGTTGGTGATGCAGAGGTTATGATAGGTACACAACTCAAGCAGTCTCTGCCCGTTCTCATTCATCCTTCCAACGCCATAGCGCCCAAGGCAGGAGGGCCATGAGTCATGGTCGGCCCCAACCCTGGCATTAAAGTCCCCCAGCAGGAATAGGTGTTCGGTGTTGGGGATGCTGCTAATGATGTTATGGAGTTGTTCATAGAACTGGTCTTTAGCTTCAGGTGCGGAACAGAGTGTTGGAGCATAGATGCTGAGTAGGTGTACTGGACCAGAGGTGGTGAGCAGTCGGATGGACAGTATGCGTTCCGAGCCATTTGAGGGAGGCTTTATCATGCTGAGCAAGGAGTTTCTGATGGCGAAGCCCACTCCATGCTGTCTTGGTTCTTCAGGATCCCTGCCCTGCCAGAAGAAGGTGTAGTCTTGCTCTGCTAGAGAGCCACTCGCGGGGAGGCGAGTCTCCTGAAGTGCTGCAATGTCCACATTGAGTCTACTGAGCTCGTTGTTAATGATGGCGGTCTTCCGAGAATCGTTGATTTGTGTAAGGTCTTCCGACAGGCCAGGACACATAGTTCTGACGTTCCAGCTTGCAAAGCGAAGGGCTGGTACCTTCTTTCCTTTTTTCATGTTGTTTGGTGCGGTGTATCAGTCCACCTTTCGGGCAATGACCCTGAGCTCCAAGCACCCATTGAAGCAGGCAGACTGTGGCGGGACAGAACCTTATTGACCGGGGGCTGCCCGGTTTGAGGCGGGCGGTAGCTGTCCAGTGAGGTGCAATGACCTCTCCCACCGACAAAGGCAACCCGTGGCGCCCAGTTTCTACGCCAATTTATCTGGACTTATAACCCGTAACTGCTGCCTTCCGTGTTGTTTCAGTCGCTGTGAGGCAACTATGGAGTGACCTCTCCATGGCGCATGCCTGGGCAAATTTATGGAGGTTGAGAGTTGCCCAGTCGTCAAAACCCCCCTCTCGGCCTTTCTGGTGGGGTCCAAAGGAGTGCAGGACACGACGTTTGGCACCAGTATGGCTGCAGGAACTGCCGGAAACATGCCAAAGGTGACACATGACCGCCTACGGGGTTCCGCTCCGGATTTTCTGTTAGGGTTTACTCCCTTAGCCTTGGTCTCTCCCGAGACGCCCACAAGGCAGTGGGGTTGTTGGGGCCCCTACACAGGTGTAGGATGGTGCCGGTGGGAGGAGGGGATGCAAGGGGGAGGGGTAGAGGGAGGGGGTGGGGGGGTGCAGGGGAAGGGGGTGCGGGGTGAAGATGGTGCGAGGGGGGGCGGGCTGGGACGGGGTTGTGAGGGGGTGAGATGAGAGGGTGGAGCAGGGAAGGGGACGGGGGTGGGGGGGGTGGAAGGTGGGTAAGGGGGGGAGGGGGGGTGGAATCTGGTGCAGGTAATAAGCCATTTCCTCAGTGCCCACCATCGACGTCCGGAAAGCTCATCCACGTCCTTCGGGAGGTGAAGCATCATTTGGCAGACTTAGAGGTGATTACATTTGTTAAGTGTTTTTTTTTGCAGTGGTTTAAATAAAGGCATGCAGCATTGCCGACAGTGCGCTGCAGATGCTCTCCGAGCCATCTCCCGCGGGCGCTTTGAAGTTGCGGCCGGGGGGGCCGTTCGTGGATGTTTTGGGTGTTCGGGGCACCTTTTCCCAGGACTTCTCTCGGGTCCCGCAGCTCCTTCTTCACCTCAATGGACTTACCGCATGCCGTGGCTGCAGACACTCTGGACTGTGAAGACAGCAGGATCGGAGATTGAAGTATCGGCAGCTGTTCTCGTCAGTTTCATCCGGATCAATTCCATTGAGAAAACAAAGAGCAGGTGTGGCTGGGGGAGGGCAGTGGGCCCAGGTAACATACACTAAACTAACTGTTAACTTTTCGATAGGGCAAAAATGAACTGATTTAAAGAGCCAGGGGAATTTAAACAGTTTAAGAGGGCAGATTGGGGGAGAAAACGTTAGGGATGGGAGCAGATGGCCATGGATAGAGTTGAGCAGCAAGGGAGCTTCCTAGGGAGCTTCCAGCCCAGGAGCCATCTTGAAGTGATTGAACCTGTGGTCATCCAAAACTCTGCTGCCATCTTCTAATTTACACCAAATTCTGTTCACCCAACATCCCTGTGCTCACTGACCTGCATTGGCTCTTGGTCCAGTAACACCTCAATTTTAATATTCTCACTCATGTGATCAAATCCCTCCATGTCCTCACCCCTCAGATTATCCCAATCCCCTGTTCATTTCCAATGTTCCTGAAACATGTTCATCTTATTTCCAATTCCCGCTTAAAAGTGAGTTTCTTTCCCTCTGTCACTCTTCATATAACATAGAACAAAGAGCATAGAACAGTACAGCACAGTACAGGCCCTTCGGCCCACGATGTTGTGCCGAACCTTTAACCTACTCTAAGATCAAACTAACTACCTACCCTTCATTCTCCTATCATCCATGTACCTATCCAAGAGTCGCTTAAATTTCCCTAATGTATCTGCTTCTACTACCACCACTGGCAGCGGATTCCACGCACCCACCAATCTCTGTGTAAAGAACCTACCTCTGACATCTCCCTGAAACCTTCCTCCAGTCACCTTACAATTATGCCCACTAGTGATAGCCCTTTCCACCTGGGAAAAAGTCTCTGGCTATCCACTCTATCTATGCCTCTCATCATCTTGTACCCCTCTATCAAGTCACCTCTCATCCTTCTTCGCTCCAATGAGAAAAGCCCTAGCTCCCTCAATCTTTCTTCATAAGACATGCCCTCCAGTCCAGGCAGCATCCTGGTAAATCTCCTCTGCACCCTCTCTAAAGCTTCCATACCCTTCCTTTAATGAGGCGACCAGAACTGAACACAATATTCCAAGTGTGGTCGAACCAGGGCCTTATAGAGCTGCAGCATAACCTCGCAGCCCTTAAACTCAATCCCCCTGCTAATGAAAGCCAACACACCATACGCCTTCTTAACAACCCTATCAACTTGGGTGGCAACTTTGAGCGATCTCTGGACATGGACCCCAAGATCCCTCTGTTCCTCCACACTATCAAAAACCCTGTCTTTAAGCCTGTATTCTGCATTCAAATTCGACCTACCAAAATGAATCACTTCACACTTTTCCAGGTTGAACTCCATCTGCCACTTCTCAGCCCAGCTCTGCATCCTGTCAATGTCCCGTTGCAACCTGCAACAGCCTTCCACACTATCCACAACTCTAGCAACCTTCGTGTCATCGGCAAACTTGCTAACCCAGCCTTCCACTTCCTCATCCAAGTCATTTATAAAAATCACAAAGAGCAGAGGTCCCAGAACAGATCCCTGCAGAACACCACTGGCCACCGAGCTCCATGCTGAATACTTTCCATCTACTAACGCCCTCGGTCTTCTATGGGCCAGACAATTTTGTATCCAGACAGCCACAGTGTGGTTTTCCTGACCACACATTTCATCTCTCCTGCTGCACTCATGCTGTGGAAGCTTGGATCCATAAAATGGTGTGAGCTGCACTGCCGGTCACATCCAGCACATTGTACAGGACACCCAGGCTGGCCGGGGTGCTCGTGTCGGTGTAACGTGTGTGTGTCTGTAGTGTGAGGAGAGGTCTGAATATGAAGTCGATCAGCCATTTCAGCAACTTTGATGTACGTCTTTGATACTTGGTCCTTGCATGTATACTGACCACCTGTGTTAGTCACTCTCAGCTGAACATACATTCAGCAGCACGAGGATCCCCCTCTAGTGTTAGTTAAAAGGACCAGGCGTCCAACTTGCAGGTGAGGGGCTTTTGACTTACTTCTGTTATTACAAAGTTAGTGGAGGTGCTGTGGATGGTTTTCTGGAGGTTGTGTTATGAGCTGCTGCAGACATTCAGGGATGAGAGAGGACTTGGTGACACAACTCTGTACGATGAATGGGGACTGTAGTTACAGTGTCTCTGCGTCTGTAACATGATCAACAAATGGAGCAGAAGCTGCAGAGAGAGTGAAAGCTCTGGAAAGAAAGAGGAGGAATGGCCTCTGCCCTACCCACCCTGGGTTTCCAAGAGCAAAAAGAGCAGTGGTCCTAATATTGAGCCCAGGGGAACACCACTGTATACTCCCATTGAGTCTGAACAACAACCTTTCACCACTTCTCTCTGTTTACTGTTCCTTAGCCAATGTTATATCCACACTGTCACTGTATGTTTAATCCATAGTGTTCAGTTTTCCTAATTTGTCTATTGAATGTCACTTGATCGAACATCTTTTGAAAGTCCATATGTATAACTTCAATCACACCACCCTCATCAACCCTCTCCATTGTTTTACCTCACCACCACCTCTCTCCACTCCTCCACTGTTGTTAAATTATCAGACTGATTATCCGACACCCAGCACTGGATGAGCAGAAATTTCCTCCAATTAAATATTGGGAAGACTGAAGCCATTGTTTTCACTCCCCACTCCAACTCTGTTCCCTTGCTATTGATTCCATCCCTCTTCCTGGTGACAGTCTGAGATTGAGACAATATGTTTACATCCTTGGTGTCACATTTCATCACAACATGAGCTTTAACCTCATTTTCAGGGTAGAATTACAACCGCCTATTGCGACCTCAGTAACATCGCCTGACTTCACCCCTGTCTCAGCCCATCTGCTGCTGAAACCTCATTCATGCCTTCGTCACCTCTCGATGTGACTATTCCAACTCACTCCTGGCTGATCTCCCACATCTACTCTCTGTAAACATGAGGTCATCCAAAACTCTGCTACCCATGTCTTAGCTCACACCAAGTCCCGTTCATCTATCACTGACTGACATTGGCTCCCAGTCAAGCAATGTCTTGATTTTAAAATTCTTATCCTTGTTTTCAGATCCCTCCATGGCCTCGCCCCCCGCCCCATATCTCTGTAATCTCCTCCAGCTCCAGAACCCATCGAGACATCTGTGCTCCTCTAATTCTGGTCTCTTTTACATCCGTTATTTTAATCACTGCACCACTGGCGACCGTGCCTTCAGCTGCCGGGGCCCAAGCTGCAGTATCCTCCCTACACATCTCCGCCTCTGCACCTCTCCATCTCACCTTCCTCCTTTAAGACATTCCTTGAAACCTTCCTCTTTGGCTAACCTGTTGGTCCTTTGACCTAATATCTCCTGTTGTATCTCAGTTCGCACTTTGCTTCATAATGCTCCTGTGAAGCACCTTGGGATTTTTTATTACATTAAAGGCAATATCTAAATATAAATTGTTGTTTTTGTTGTTGTTTGCCAGACATCAATAGTCTTTAGCATATCCAGGTTGCTAACCATTTACTATCCAATGTTTTTACAAGCAACAAGTATTTTTCTCTTGGGTTGTCACGTCTACAAATGTCCCCAGTCGTGACACTAGTCTGACTAGTCAGTAATTACAGCATTTATCGCATATCTCCTTTTTTAAACAGGATGTAAGATTTACAATCCTCCAATCCTCTGTCATCACACCCATATCCAAGGAGGATTGGAAGATTCTGGACAGTGCCTCTGCTATTTCCACTATTCCTTCCCTCAGAAACCCCTATACATCCATTCAGACTGGGTAAGAGTTCCAGTTTATTGTGGTACAAAAAGGTGTTGGATTGAAAGGTGTTAACTGAAACTGTTTGTTCAGTGACTGTAATTAATGTCACTCTCCATGGACCGAATTGTGTCACAGGAGGGTTTCCCTCTTCTATTAATATGGGACTCCTTTCGATGTGTTATCCCATACTGTCAGCGGGAGCATCACGCCCGGCACTCACAGGGATCAGCGGCTCCAGAGAGAGGGAGAGGATAGATCAGAATCTGAGAACAATAGGTCAGAATCTGAGAACAATGGGTCAGAATCTGAGAACAATGGGTCAGAATCTGAGAACAATGGGTCAGAGTCTGAGAACAATGGGTCAGAATCTGAGAACAATGGGTCAGAGTCTGAGAACAATGGGTCAGAGTCTGAGAACAATGTGTCAGAATCTGAGAACAATGGGTCAGAGTCTGAGAACAATGGGTCAGAGTCTGAGAACAATGGGTCAGAATCTGATAACAATGGGTCAGAATCTGAGAACAATGGGTCAGAGTCTGAGAACAATGGGTCAGAATCTGAGAACAATGGGTCAGAATCTGAGAACAATGGGTCAGAATCTGAGAACAATGGGTCAGAATCTGAGAACAATGGGTCAGAATCTGAGAACAATAGATTGGAATGTTACAACAATGAGCAAGAGTTTATCCTCAGAACTTCACGATCTTTCTACACATTATGATCGGTTCTCATTAGACTTTCGCATCTACCTCGCACTTCGGATTGCTCAATACATTTATTATCCCATCCTCGGTGTTGTTGGTGTCCCTGGTTAGTATCTGTTTCCAGGTATTTATTCCTTAAACCATGTTTAACTGTATTATATTCCTGTAATTTACTCTACCCTCCTTGCTGCTGTTGTTAATCCCGGTGAATATCTCCAGTAATTACCTTGATTAACCATGTTTAACTGCATTACTGCTCCTGTAATTTACTCTGCCCTCCTTTCTGCTGTTGTTATTTCTGCTGAATCTCTATCTCCAGAAATCAGCTGCATAAACCACTGCGAACGGTATTTCAGTTCTTGTAATTTACTGTCTCCTCTTTGCTGCTGATACTGTCACTATTTCCAGCTAGGAGATCTGTAAACCCTGTTTACTGAAATACTGTTCTGGAACGTAAATTGTGGGAAGCGAGAAGACAGTGTCATTGGTCCATTGGTCTCCATCACAAACTCCATCCCCTATCTGTGAACCACATACCCGATCCTGAGGCTGAACCAGACAGTTTACAACCTCTGTGTTCTATTTTTACCTTACTTGAGTTCATCTCCAAATTCTCTCCATCACCAACCCTGTCTACTACCACCTGAGTAATATCACCCGTCTCCACTTCTGCCTCAGCCCATCTGCTGCATAAACCCTCATATGTGCCTTTGTTAAATCCACACTTGACGATTCCGAATCTCTCCTGGTCACCCTCCCAGTTATAAACCTCCATAAACCACAGCCCATCCAGAACTCTGCTGCCTGTATCCTAACTCACACCAAATCCCGATCACCCATCACCCCTGTGCTCACTGATCTACATTGGCTCCCGGTCTGGCAGCACCTTAATTTTAATATTCTCATTCTTGAGTCTGAATCACTCCATGGACTCACCACTCCATTAGTCCCATTCCCCTGTGCATTTCCCATATTTCTGCAAATAATATGCCTTCAATCTTTTCTAAATTCTCTTTTTAAAGTGAATTTCTTTCTCTCTGTATCTGTTCCTAGCCACGATTTTCAACTCTACAGACCCACTGGTGCTGAGGGCGCAGAAGATGGGACCCATAAAATGATGCGAACCACACAGCCGGCCACTTCTAGTGTGGTCAGCACAGTGTTCCATGGTGGGCAGTACACTTGTGTGGTCAGCACAGTGCCCAATGGTGGACAGAGCTCTAGTATGGTTAGCACAATGCCCCATGCTGGATACGGCTCTCGTATGGTCAGCACAATGCCCCATGCTGGACAGGGCTCGAGTATGGTCAGCACAATGCCCCATGCTGGACAGGGCTCCAGTATGGTCAGCACAGTGCCCCATGCTGGACAGGGCTCTAGTATGGTCAGCACAATGCCCCATGCTGGACAGGGCTCGAGTATGGTCAGCAAAATGCCCCATGCTGGACAGGGCTCTAATAAGATCAGCACAGTGCCCCATGCTGGACAGGGCTCTAGTATGATCAGCACAGTGCCTCATGCTGGACACGGCTGTAGTATGGTCAGCACAGTGCCTCATGCTGGACAGGGCTCTAGAGTGGTCAGCATAGTGCCCCATGCTGGACAGGGCTCTAGTGTGGTTAGCACAATGCCCCATGCTGGACAGGGCTCTCGTATGGTCAGCACAATGCCCCATGCTGGACAGGGCTCTCGTATGGTCAGCACAATGCCCCATGCTGGACAGAGCTCCAGTATGGTCAGCACAGTGCCTCATGCTGGACAGGGCTCCAGAGTGGTTAGCACAATGCCCCATGCTGGACAGGGCTCTCGTATGGTCAGCACAATGCCCCATGCTGGACAGGGCTCTAGTATGGTCAGCACAATGCCCCATGCTGGACAGGGCTCTAGTATGGTCAGCAAAGTGCCCCATGCTGGACAGGGCTCTAGAGTGGTCAGCATAGTGCCCCATGCTGGACAGGGCTCTAGTGTGGTTAGCACAATGCCCCATGCTGGATACGGCTCTCGTATGGTCAGCACAATGCCCCATCCTGGACAGGGCTCTAGTATGGTCAGCACAATGCCCCATGCTGGACAGGGCTCTAGTATGGTCAGCACAATGCCCTATGCTGGACAGGGCTCCAGTATGGTCAGCACAATGCCCTATGCTGGACAGGGCTCTAGTATGGTCAGCACATTGCCCCATGCTGGACAGGGCTCTAGTATGGTCAGCACAATGCCCCATGCTGGACAGGGCTCTAGTATGGTCAGCACAGTGCCCCATGCTGGACAGGGCTCTAGTATGGTCAGCACAGTGCCCCATGCTGGACAGTGCTCCAGTATGGTCAGCACAGTGCCTCATGCTGGACAGTGCTCTAGTATGATCAGCACAATGCCCCATGCTGGACAGGGCGCTAGTGTGGTCAGCACAATGCCCCATGCTGGACAGGGCTCTAGTATGGTCAGCACAATGCCCCATGCTGGACAGTGCTCCAGTATGGTCAGCACAATGCCCCATGCTGGACAGGGCTCTAGTATGATCAGCACAATGCCCCATGCTGGACAGAGCTCTAGTGTGGTCAGCACAGTGCCCAATGCCGGACAAGGCTCTAGTATGGTCAGCACAATGCACCATGCTGGACAGGGCTCTAGAGTGGTCAGCACAATGCCCCATGCTGGACAGAGCTCTAGTATGGTCAGCACAATGCCCCATGCAGGACAGGGCTCTAGTATGGTCAGCACAGTGCCCCATGCTGGACAGGGCTCTAGTATTATCAGCACAATGCCCCATGCTGCACAGGGCTCTAGAGTGGTCAGCACAATGCCCCATGCTGGACAGGGCTCTAGAGTGGTCAGCACAGTGCCCCATGCTGGACAGGACTGTAGTGTGGTCAGCACAGTGCCCCATTCTGGACAGGACTCTAGTGTGGTCAGCACAATGCCCCATTCTGGACAGGGCTCTAGTATGGTCAGCACAATGCCCCATGCTGGACAGGGCTCTAGTATGGTCAGCACAGTGCCCCATGCTGGACAGGGCTCTAGTATGGTTAGCACAATGCCCCATGCTGGACAGGGCTCTAGTATGGTCAGCACAATGCCCCATGCTGGACAGGGCTCTAGTATTACCAGCACAATGCCCCATGCTGGACAGGGCTCTAGTATGGTCAGCACAGTGCCCCATGCTGGACAGGGCTCTCGTGTGGTCAGCACAGTGCCCCATGCTGGACAGGGCTCTAGTATGGTTAGCACAGTGCCCCATGCTGGACAGGGCTCTAGTGTGGTCAGCACAATGCCCCATGCTGGACAGGGCTCTAGTATGGTCAGCACAGTGCCCCATGCTGGACAGGGCTCGAGTATGGTCAGCACAGTGCCCCATGCTGGACATGGCTCTAGTATGGTCAGCACAGTGCCCCATGCTGGACAGGGCTCTAGTGTGGTCAGCACAGTGCCCCATGCTGGACAGGGCTTTAGTATGGTCAGCACAGTGCCCCATGCTGGACAGGGCTCTAGTATGGTCAGCACAGTGCCCCATGCTGGACAGGGCTCTAGTATGGTCAGCACAGTGCCCCATGCTGGACAGGGCTCTAGTGTGGTCAGCACAGTGCCCCATGCTGGACAGGGCTCTTGTGTGGTCAGCCCTGTGCCCCATGCTGGACAGGGCTCTGGAGTGGTCAGCATAGTGCCCCATGCTGGACAGGGCTCTAGTATGGTCAGCACAATGCCCCATGCTGGACAGGGCTCTACTATGGTCAGCACAATGCCCTATGCTGGACAGGGCTCTAGTATGGTCAGCACAATGCCCTATGCTGGACAGGGCTCTAGTATGGTCAGCACATTGCCCCATGCTGGACAGGGCTCTAGTATGGTCAGCACAATGCCCCATGCTGGACAGGGCTCTAGTATGGTCAGCACAGTGCCCCATGCTGGACAGGGCTCTAGTATGGTCAGCACAGTGCCCCATGCTGGACAGTGCTCCAGTATGGTCAGCACAGTGCCTCATGCTGGACAGTGCTCTAGTATGGTCAGCACAGTGCCCCATGCTGGACAGGGCGCTAGTGTGGTCAGCACAATGCCCCATGCTGGACAGGGCTCTATTATGGTCTGCACAATGCCCCATGCTGGACAGTGCTCCAGTATGGTCAGCACAATGCCCCATGCTGGACAGGGCTCTAGTGTGGTCAGCACAGTGCCCAATGCGGAAAAGGCTCTATTATGGTCAGCACAGTGCCCCATGCTGGACAGGGCGCTAGTGTGGTCAGCACAATGCCCCATGCTGGACAGGGCTCTAGTATGGTCAGCACAATGCCCCATGCTGGACAGTGCTCCAGTATGGTCAGCACAATGCCCCATGCTGGACAGGGCTCTAGTATGATCAGCACAATGCCCCATGCTGGACAGAGCTCTAGTGTGGTCAGCACAGTGCCCAATGCCGGACAAGGCTCTAGTATGGTCAGCACAATGCCCCATGCTGGACAGGGCTCTAGTATGGTCAGCACAATGCCCCATGCTGGACAGGGCTCTAGAGTGGTCAGCACAATGCCCCATGCTGGACAGAGCTCTAGTATCGTCAGCAGAATGCCCCATGCAGGACAGGGCTCTAGTATGGTCAGCACAGTGCCCCATGCAGGACAGGGCTCTAGTATTATCAGCACAATGCCCCATGCTGGACAGGGCTCTAGTATGGTCAGCACAATGCCCCATGCTGAACAGGGCTCTAGAGTGGTCAGCACAGTGCCCCATGCTGGACAGGACTGTAGGGTGGTCAGCTCAATGCCCCATTCTGGACAGGACTCTAGTGTGGTCAGCACAATGCCCCATGCTGGACAGGGCTCTAGTATGGTCAGCACAATGCCCCATGCTGGACAGGGCTCTAGTATGGTCAGCACATTGCCCCATGCTGGACAGGGCTCTAGTATGGTTAGCACAATGCCCCATGCTGGACAGGGCTCTAGTATGGTCAGCACAATGCCCCATGCTGGACAGGGCTCTAGTATTACCAGCACAATGCCCCATGCTGGACAGGGCTCTAGTATGGTCAGCACAGTGCCCCATGCTGGACAGGGCTCTAGTGTGGTCAGCACAGTGCCCCATGCTGGACAGGGCTCTAGTATGGTCAGCACAGTGCCCCATGCTGGACAGGGCTCTAGTATGGTCAGCACAGTGCCCCATGCTGGACAGGGCTCTAGTATGGTCAGCACAGTGCCCCATGCTGGACAGGGCTCTAGTGTGGTCAGCACAGTGCCCCATGCTGGACAGGGCTCTAGTATGGTCAGCACAGTGCCCCATGCTGGACAGGGCTCTAGTATGGTCAGCACAGTGCCCCATGCTGGACAGGGCTCTAGTATGGTCAGCACAGTGCCCCATGCTGGACAGGGCTCTAGTGTGGTCAGCCCAGTGCCTCATGCTGGACAGGGCTCTAGTATTATCAGCACAGAGCCCCATGCTGGACAGGGCTCTAGTATGGTCAGCACAGTGTCCCATGCTGGACAGGGCTCTTGTGTGGTCAGCCCAGTGCCTCATGCTGGACAGGGCTCTAGTATGGTCAGCCCAGTGCCTCATGCTGGACAGGGCTCTAGTGTGGTGAGCACAATGCCCCATGCTGGACAGGGCTCTAGAGTGGTCAGCACAATGCCCCATGCTGGACAGGGCTCTTGTGTGGTCAGCCCAGTGCCTCATGCTGGACAGGGCTCTAGTATGGTCAGCCCAGTGCCTCATGCTGGACAGGGCTCTAGTGTGGTGAGCACAATGCCCCATGCTGGACAGGGCTCTAGAGTGGTCAGCCCAGTGCCCCATGCTGGACAGGGCTCTAGTATTATCAGCACAATGCCCCATGCTGGACAGGGCTCTAGTGTGGTCAGCACAGTGCCTCATGCTGGACAGGGCTCTAGTATGGTCAGCACAGTGCCCCATGCTGGACAGGGCTCTAGTATGGTCAGCACAATTCCCCATGCTGGACAGGGCTCTAGAGTGGTCAGCACAGTGCCCCATGCTGGACAGGGCTCTGGAGTGGTCAGCATAGTGCCCCATGCTGGACAGGGCTCTAGTATGGTCAGCACAATGCCCCATGCTGGACAGGGCTCTAGTATGGTCAGCACAATGCCCTATGCTGGACAGGGCTCTAGTATGGTCAGCACAATGCCCTATGCTGGACAGGGCTCTAGTATGGTCAGCACATTGCCCCATGCTGGACAGGGCTCTAGTATGGTCAGCACAATGCCCCATGCTGGACAGGGCTCTAGTATGGTCAGCACAGTGCCCCATGCTGGACAGGGCTCTAGTATGGTCAGCACAGTGCCCCATGCTGGACAGTGCTCCAGTATGGTCAGCACAGTGCCTCATGCTGGACAGTGCTCTAGTATGGTCAGCACAGTGCCCCATGCTGGACAGGGCGCTAGTGTGGTCAGCACAATGCCCCATGCTGGACAGGGCTCTATTATGGTCTGCACAATGCCCCATGCTGGACAGTGCTCCAGTATGGTCAGCACAATGCCCCATGCTGGACAGGGCTCTAGTGTGGTCAGCACAGTGCCCAATGCGGAAAAGGCTCTATTATGGTCAGCACAGTGCCCCATGCTGGACAGGGCGCTAGTGTGGTCAGCACAATGCCCCATGCTGGACAGGGCTCTAGTATGGTCAGCACAATGCCCCATGCTGGACAGTGCTCCAGTATGGTCAGCACAATGCCCCATGCTGGACAGGGCTCTAGTATGATCAGCACAATGCCCCATGCTGGACAGAGCTCTAGTGTGGTCAGCACAGTGCCCAATGCCGGACAAGGCTCTAGTATGGTCAGCACAATGCCCCATGCTGGACAGGGCTCTAGTATGGTCAGCACAATGCCCCATGCTGGACAGGGCTCTAGAGTGGTCAGCACAATGCCCCATGCTGGACAGAGCTCTAGTATCGTCAGCAGAATGCCCCATGCAGGACAGGGCTCTAGTATGGTCAGCACAGTGCCCCATGCAGGACAGGGCTCTAGTATTATCAGCACAATGCCCCATGCTGGACAGGGCTCTAGTATGGTCAGCACAATGCCCCATGCTGAACAGGGCTCTAGAGTGGTCAGCACAGTGCCCCATGCTGGACAGGACTGTAGGGTGGTCAGCTCAATGCCCCATTCTGGACAGGACTCTAGTGTGGTCAGCACAATGCCCCATGCTGGACAGGGCTCTAGTATGGTCAGCACAATGCCCCATGCTGGACAGGGCTCTAGTATGGTCAGCACATTGCCCCATGCTGGACAGGGCTCTAGTATGGTTAGCACAATGCCCCATGCTGGACAGGGCTCTAGTATGGTCAGCACAATGCCCCATGCTGGACAGGGCTCTAGTATTACCAGCACAATGCCCCATGCTGGACAGGGCTCTAGTATGGTCAGCACAGTGCCCCATGCTGGACAGGGCTCTAGTGTGGTCAGCACAGTGCCCCATGCTGGACAGGGCTCTAGTATGGTCAGCACAGTGCCCCATGCTGGACAGGGCTCTAGTGTGGTCAGCACAATTCCCCATGCTGGACAGGGCTCTAGTATGGTCAGCACAGTGCCCCATGCTGGACAGGGCTCTAGTATGGTCAGCACAGTGCCCCATGCTGGACAGGGCTCTAGTATGGTCAGCACAGTGCCCCATGCTGGACAGGGCTCTAGTGTGGTCAGCACAGTGCCCCATGCTGGACAGGGCTCTAGTATGGTCAGCACAGTGCCCCATGCTGGACAGGGCTCTAGTATGGTCAGCACAGTGCCCCATGCTGGACAGGGCTCTAGTATGGTCAGCACAGTGCCCCATGCTGGACAGGGCTCTAGTGTGGTCAGCCCAGTGCCTCATGCTGGACAGGGCTCTAGTATTATCAGCACAGAGCCCCATGCTGGACAGGGCTCTAGTATGGTCAGCACAGTGTCCCATGCTGGACAGGGCTCTTGTGTGGTCAGCCCAGTGCCTCATGCTGGACAGGGCTCTAGTATGGTCAGCCCAGTGCCTCATGCTGGACAGGGCTCTAGTGTGGTGAGCACAATGCCCCATGCTGGACAGGGCTCTAGAGTGGTCAGCACAATGCCCCATGCTGGACAGGGCTCTTGTGTGGTCAGCCCAGTGCCTCATGCTGGACAGGGCTCTAGTATGGTCAGCCCAGTGCCTCATGCTGGACAGGGCTCTAGTGTGGTGAGCACAATGCCCCATGCTGGACAGGGCTCTAGAGTGGTCAGCCCAGTGCCCCATGCTGGACAGGGCTCTAGTATTATCAGCACAATGCCCCATGCTGGACAGGGCTCTAGTGTGGTCAGCACAGTGCCTCATGCTGGACAGGGCTCTAGTATGGTCAGCACAGTGCCCCATGCTGGACAGGGCTCTAGTATGGTCAGCACAATTCCCCATGCTGGACAGGGCTCTAGAGTGGTCAGCACAGTGCCCCATGCTGGACAGGACTGTAGTGTGGTCAGCTCAATGCCCCATTCTGGACAGGACTCTAGTGTGGTCAGCACAATGCCCCATTCTGGACAGGGCTCTAGTATGGTCAGCACAATGCCCCATGCTGGACAGGGCTCTAGTATGGTCAGCACATTGCCCCATGCTGGACAGGGCTCTAGTATGGTTAGCACAATGCCCCATGCTGGACAGGGCTCTAGTATGGTCAGCACAATGCCCTATGCTGGACAGGGCTCTAGTATGGTCAGCACAATGCCCTATGCTGGACAGGGCTCTAGTATGGTCAGCACATTGCCCCTTGCTGGACAGGGCTCTAGTATGGTCAGCACAATGCCCCATGCTGGACAGGGCTCTAGTATGGTCAGCACAGTGCCCCATGCTGGACAGGGCTCTAGTATGGTCAGCACAATGCCCCATGCTGGACAGGGCTCTAGAGTGGTCAGCCCAGTGCCCCATGCTGGACAGGGCTCTAGTATTATCAGCACAATGCCCCATGCTGGACAGGGCTCTAGTGTGGTCAGCACAGTGCCTCATGCTGGACAGGGCTCTAGTATGGTCAGCACAGTGCCCCATGCTGGACAGGGCTCTAGTGTGGTCAGCACTGTTCCCCATGCTGGACAGGGCTCTAGTGTGGTCAGCACAGTGCCCCATGCTGGACAGGGCTCTAGTATGGTCAGCACAGTGCCCCATGCTGGACAGGGCTCTAGTATGGTCAGCACAGTGCCCCATGCTGGACAGGGCACTAGTATGGTCAGCACAGTGCCCCATGCTGGACAGGGCTCTAGTGTGGTCAGCCCAGTGCCTCATGCTGGACAGGGCTCTAGTATTATCAGCACTGAGCCCCATGCTGGACAGGGCTCTAGTATGGTCAGCACAGTGCCCCATGCTGGACAGGGCTCTTGTGTGGTCAGCCCAGTGCCCCATGCTGGACAGGGCTCTAGAGTGGTCAGCATAGTGCCCCATGCTGGACAGGGCTCTGGTGTGGTTAGCACAATACCCAATGCTGGATACGGCTCTCGTATGGTCAGCCCAGTGCCTCATGCTGGACAGGGCTCTAGTGTGGTGAGCACAATGCCCCATGCTGGACAGGGCTCTAGAGTGGTCAGCCCAGTGCCCCATGCTGGACAGGGCTCTAGTATTATCAGCACAATGCCCCATGCTGGACAGGGCTCTAGTGTGGTCAGCACAGTGCCTCATGCTGGACAAGGCTCCAGTATGGTCAGCACAGTGCCCCATGCTGGACAGGGCTCTAATATGGTTAGCACAATGCCCCATGCTGGACAGGGCTCTAGTATGGTCAGCACAATGCCCTATGCTGGACAGGGCTCTAGTATGGTCAGCACAATGCCCTATGCTGGACAGGGCTCTAGTATGGTCAGCACATTGCCCCTTGCTGGACAGGGCTCTAGTATGGTCAGCACAATGCCCCATGCTGGACAGGGCTCTAGTATGGTCAGCACAGTGCCCCATGCTGGACAGGGCTCTAGTATGGTCAGCACAATGCCCCATGCTGGACAGGGCTCTAGAGTGGTCAGCCCAGTGCCCCATGCTGGACAGGGCTCTAGTATTATCAGCACATTGCCCCATGCTGGACAGGGCTCTAGTGTGGTCAGCACAGTGCCTCATGCTGGACAGGGCTCTAGTATGGTCAGCACAGTGCCCCATGCTGGACAGGGCTCTAGTGTGGTCAGCACTGTTCCCCATGCTGGACAGGGCTCTAGTGTGGTCAGCACAGTGCCCCATGCTGGACAGGGCTCTAGTATGGTCAGCACAGTGCCCCATGCTGGACAGGGCTCTAGTATGGTCAGCACAGTGCCCCATGCTGGACAGGGCTCTAGTATGGTCAGCACAGTGCCCCATGCTGGACAGGGCTCTAGTGTGTTCAGCCCAGTGCCTCATGCTGGACAGGGCTCTAGTATTATCAGCACAGAGCCCCATGCTGGACAGGGCTCTAGTATGGTCAGCACAGTGCCCCATGCTGGACAGGGCTCTTGTGTGGTCAGCCCAGTGCCCCATGCTGGACAGGGCTCTAGAGTGGTCAGCACAGTGCCCCATGCTGGACAGGGCTCTGGTGTGGTTAGCACAATACCCAATGCTGGATACGGCTCTCGTATGGTCAGCACAATGCCCCATGCTGGACAGGGCTCTAGTATGGTCAGCACAATGCCCCATGCTGGACAGGGCTCTAGTATGGTCAGCACAATGCCCTATGCTGGATAGGGCTCTAGTATGGTCAGCACAATGCCCTATGCTGGACAGGGCTCTAGTATGGTCAGCACATTGCCCCTTGCTGGACAGGGCTCTAGTATGGTCAGCACAATGCCCCATGATGGACAGGGCTCTGGTATGGTCAGCACAGTGCCCCATGCTGGACAGGGCTCTAGTATGGTCAGCACAATGCCCCATGCTGGGCAGTGCTCCAGTATGGTCAGCACAGTGCCTCATGCTGGACAGGGCTCTAGTGTGGTCAGCACAGTGCCCAATGCCGGACAAGGCTCTAGTATGGTCAGCACAATGCCCCATGCTGGACAGGGCGCTAGTGTGGTCAGCACAATGCCCCATGCTGGACAGGGCTCTAGTATGGTCAGCACAATGCCCCATGCTGGACAGTGCTCCAGTATGGTCAGCACAATGCCCCATGCTGGACAGGGCTCTAATATGATCAGCACAATGCCCCATGCTGGACAGAGCTCTAGTGTGGTCAGCACAGTGCCCAATGCCGGACAAGGCTCTAGTATGGTCAGCACAATGCCCCATGCTGGACAGGGCTCTAGTATGGTCAGCACAATGCCCCATGCTGGACAGGGCTCTAGAGTGGTCAGCACAATGCCCCATGCTGGACAGAGCTCTAGTATGGTCAGCACAATGCCCCATGCAGGACAGGGCTCTAGTATGGTCAGCACAGTGCCCCATGCAGGACAGGGCTCTAGTATTATCAGCACAATGCCCCATGCTGGACAGGGCTCTAGTATGGTCAGCACAATGCCCCATGCTGGACAGGGCTCTAGAGTGGTCAGCACAGTGCCCCATGCTGGACAGGACTGTAGAGTGGTCAGCTCAATGCCCCATTCTGGACAGGACTCTAGTGTGGTCAGCACAATGCCCCATTCTGGACAGGGCTCTAGTATGGTCAGCACAATGCCCCATGCTGGACAGGGCTCTAGTATGGTCAGCACATTGCCCCATGCTGGACAGGGCTCTAGTATGGTTAGCACAATGCCCCATGCTGGACAGGGCTCTAGTATGGTCAGCACAATGCCCCATGCTGGACAGGGCTCTAGTATTACCAGCACAATGCCCCATGCTGGACAGGGCTCTAGTATGGTCAGCACAGTGCCCCATGCTGGACAGGGCTCTAGTGTGGTCAGCACAGTGTCCCATGCTGGACAGGGCTCTAGTATGGTCAGCACAGTGCCCCATGCTGGACAGGGCTCTAGTGTGGTCAGCACAATTCCCCATGCTGGACATGGCTCTAGTATGGTCAGCACAGTGCCCCATATTGGACAGGGCTCTAGTATGGTCAGCACAGTGCCCCATGCTGGACAGGGCTCTAGTATGGTCAGCACAGTGCCCCATGCTGGACAGGGCTCTAGTGTGGTCAGCACAGTGCCCCATGCTGGACAGGGCTCTAGTATGGTCAGCACAGTGCCCCATGCTGGACAGGGCTCTAGTATGGTCAGCACAGTGCCCCATGCTGGACAGGGCTCTAGTATGGTCAGCACAGTGCCCCATGCTGGACAGGGCTCTAGTGTGGTCAGCCCAGTGCCTCATGCTGGACAGGGCTCCAGTATTATCAGCACAGAGCCCTATGCTGGACAGGGCTCTAGTATGGTCAGCACAGTGCCCCATGCTGGACAGGGCTCTAGTGTGGTCAGCACAGTGCCCCATGCTGGACAGGGCTCTAGTATGGTCAGCACAGTGCCCCATGCTGGACAGGGCTCTAGTGTGGTCAGCACAATTCCCCATGCTGGACAGGGCTCTAGTATTGTCAGCACAGTGCCCCATGCTGGACAGGGCTCTAGTATGGTCAGCACAGTGCCCCATGCTGGACAGGGCTCTAGTATGGTCAGCACAGTGCCCCATGCTGGACAGTGCTCCAGTATGGTCAGCACAGTGCCTCATGCTGGACAGGGCTCTAGTGTGGTCAGCACAGTGCCCAATGCCGGACAAGGCTCTAGTATGGTCAGCACAATGCCCCATGCTGGACAGGGCGCTAGTGTGGTCAGCACAATGCCCCATGCTGGACAGGGCTCTAGTATGGTCAGCACAATGCCCCATGCTGGACAGGGCTCCAGTATGGTCAGCACAATGCCCCATGCTGGACAGGGCTCTAGTATGATCAGCACAATGCCCCATGCTGGACAGAGCTCTAGTGTGGTCAGCACAGTGCCCAATGCCGGACAAGGCTCTAGTATGGTCAGCACAATGCCCCATGCTGGACAGGGCTCTAGTATGGTCAGCACAATGCCCCATGCTGGACAGGGCTCTAGAGTGGTCAGCACAATGCCCCATGCTGGACAGAGCTCTAGTATGGTCAGCACAATGCCCCATGCAGGACAGGGCTCTAGTATGGTCAGCACAGTGCCCCATGCAGGACAGGGCTCTAGTATTATCAGCACAATGCCCCATGCTGGACAGGGCTCTAGTATGGTCAGCACAATGCCCCATGCTGGACAGGGCTCTAGAGTGGTCAGCACAGTGCCCCATGCTGGACAGGACTGTAGAGTGGTCAGCTCAATGCCCCATTCTGGACAGGACTCTAGTGTGGTCAGCACAATGCCCCATTCTGGACAGGGCTCTAGTATGGTCAGCACAATGCCCCATGCTGGACAGGGCTCTAGTATGGTCAGCACATTGCCCCATGCTGGACAGGGCTCTAGTATGGTTAGCACAATGCCCCATGCTGGACAGGGCTCTAGTATGGTCAGCACAATGCCCCATGCTGGACAGGGCTCTAGTATTACCAGCACAATGCCCCATGCTGGACAGGGCTCTAGTATGGTCAGCACCGTGCCCCATGCTGGACAGGGCTCTAGTGTGGTCAGCACAGTGTCCCATGCTGGACAGGGCTCTAGTATGGTCAGCACAGTGCCCCATGCTGGACAGGGCTCTAGTGTGGTCAGCACAATTCCCCATGCTGGACATGGCTCTAGTATGGTCAGCACAGTGCCCCATATTGGACAGGGCTCTAGTATGGTCAGCACAGTGCCCCATGCTGGACAGGGCTCTAGTATGGTCAGCACAGTGCCCCATGCTGGACAGGGCTCTAGTGTGGTCAGCACAGTGCCCCATGCTGGACAGGGCTCTAGTATGGTCAGCACAGTGCCCCATGCTGGACAGGGCTCTAGTATGGTCAGCACAGTGCCCCATGCTGGACAGGGCTCTAGTATGGTCAGCACAGTGCCCCATGCTGGACAGGGCTCTAGTGTGGTCAGCCCAGTGCCTCATGCTGGACAGGGCTCCAGTATTATCAGCACAGAGCCCTATGCTGGACAGGGCTCTAGTATGGTCAGCACAGTGCCCCATGCTGGACAGGGCTCTTGTGTGGTCAGCCCAGTGCCTCATGCTGGACAGGGCTCTAGTGTGGTGAGCACAATGCCCCATGCTGGACAGGGCTCTAGAGTGGTCAGCACAATGCCCCATGCTGGACAGGGCTCTTGTGTGGTCTGCCCAGTGCCTCATGCTGGACAGGGCTCTAGTATGGTCAGCCCAGTGCCTCATGCTGGACAGGGCTCTAGTGTGGTGAGCACAATGCCCCATGCTGGACAGGGCTCTAGAGTGGTCAGCCCAGTGCCCCATGCTGGACAGGGCTCTAGTATTATCAGCACAATGCCCCATGCTGGACAGGGCTCTTGTGTGGTCAGCACAGTGCCTCATGCTGGACAGGGCACTAGTATGGTCAGCACAGTGCCCCATGCTGGACAGGGCTCTAGTGTGGTCAGCGCTGTCCCCCATGCTGTACTGGGCTCTAGTGTGGTCAGCACAGTGCCCCATGCTGGACAGGGCTCTAGTATTATCAGCACAGTGCCCCATGCTGGACAGGGCTCTAGTATTATCAGCACAATGCCCCATGCTGGACAGGGCTTTAGTATGGTCAGCACAGTGCCCCATGCTGGACAGGGCTCTAGTGTGGTCAGCACTGTCCCCCATGCTTTACAGGGCTCTAGTGTGGTCAGCACAATGCCCCATGCTGGACAGAGCTCTAGTGTGGTCAGCACAGTGCCCCATGCTGGACAGGGCTCTATTATTATCAGCACAGTGCCCCATGCTGGACAGGGCTCTAGTATTATCAGCACAATGCCCCATGCTGGACAGTGCTCTAGAGTGGTCAGCACTGTCCCCCATGCTGTACAGGGCTCTAGTATGGTCAGCCCAGTGCCTCATGCTGGACAGGGCTCTAGTGTGGTCAGCACAGTGCCCCATGCTGGACAGGGCTCTAGTGTGGTCAGCACAGTGCCTCATGCTGGACAGGGCTCTAGTATGGTCAGCACAGTGCCCCATGCTGGACAGGGCTCTAGTGTGGTCAGCACTGTCCCCCTTGCTGTACAGGGCTCTAGTGTGGTCAGCACAGTGCCCCATGCTGGACAGGGCTCTAGTATTATCAGCACAGTGCCCCATGCTGGACAGGGCTCTAGTATTATCAGCACAATGCCCCATGCTGGACAGGGCTCTAGTATGGTCAGCACAGTGCCCCATGCTGGACAGGGCTCTAGTGTGGTCAGCATTGTCCCCCATGCTGTACAGGGCTCTAGTGTGGTCAGCACAATGCCCCATGCTGGACAGAGCTCTAGTGTGGTCAGCACAGTGCCCCATGCTGGACAGGGCTCTAGTATTATCAGCACAGTGCCCCATGCTGGACAGGGCTCTAGTATTATCAGCACAATGCCCCATGCTGGACAGTGCTCTAGAGTGGTCAGCACTGTCCCCCATGCTGTACAGGGCTCTAGTATGGTCAGCCCAGTGCCTCATGCTGGACAGGGCTCTAGTGTGGTCAGCACAGTGCCCCATGCTGGACAGGGCTCTAGTGTGGTCAGCACTGTCCCCCATGCTGTACAGGGCTCTAGTATGGTCAGCCCAGTGCCTCATGCTGGACAGGGCTCTAGTGTGGTCAGCACAGTGCCCCATGCTGACATGGCTCTAGAGTGGTCAGCACAGTGCCCCATGCTGGACAGGGCTCTTGAGTGGTCAGCCCAGTGTCTCATGATGGACAGGGCTCCAGCGAGTCATACTATGTTTGTGATACTCATGTGAGGATATTTTTGAATGTGACTTCAATGTCCCAACCAGACAGCTTTGAGTACGTCTTTGAAATCAGTTCTCGGCATGACCACTGACTGCTTGTGTTAGTCACTGTCAGCTGAATATACATTTAGCATCACAATGAATCCCCTCTAGTGTTATTTAAAAGGACCAGGCATCCGACCTACAGGTGAGGGGCTTTTGACTTACTTCTGCTATTGTAAAGTCAGTGCAGGTGTTGTGGATGGGTTTCTGGAGGTTGCGTTGTGAGCTGCTGCAGACATTCAGGGAGGACAGAGGATTTGGTGACTCAACTCTGTACGAGGTATGGGGACTGTAGTTACAGTGTCTCTGGATCTGTAACATGACCCACAAATGGAGCAGAGACTGCAGAGAACGGAAGCTCTGTAAAGATGGAGGAGGGACTCTTCCCTACCCACCCCGGGTTTTCCAAGAGCTCTTTTCCTACCTACAATTAACCCAAGAGCAGTGTGTGAGGTGACTCTGATTCAATAAGGAGGTGGTCGCAGAGCTGTGTCACCTCCTGTAACACGACCTGTAGACTCACTCCAGGGTGAAGACGGAGCTGTCAGTTTCATTGAAAGTCTATATATCTGGATCTTTCCAGGCAGGAGCAGTAGACACATACAGCATAGACTCATAGAAATCAATGGAGTCGTAGAGTCATGCACAACACAAAAGGAGGCCATCTCTCGCTGGAGTAATCCAGTCAGTGCCACTCCCAGCTCATTCCTCATATACCTGTAAGTTAATTTCATTCAGTTTCCTTTTGAAATCATTGATTGTCTCGGCTTCCACAACCCTCATGGGCAGTGAGTTCCAGCTCATTAACATCCACTGTGTAAAAAAGTTCTTCCTCATATTCCCCTACATCTCTTACCCAAAAGCTTCCATCTGTGTCCCCTGGTCCGTGTTTCATCAGTTAATGGGAACAGTTTTTCCTTGTCTATCTTATCTTAGCCTATCATAATCTTGTACACCTCTATCAAATCTCTCTCAAACTCCTTTACTCCAGGGAGAACAACTCCATCTTCTCCAAACTCACTTTGTAACTAAACCCCCATCCCTGGAACCATTCTGGTAAATCTCCTCCGCACACTCTCAGGGACCTTCACATCCTTCCGAGTGTGGTGACCATAACTGGACATAGTTCTCTCGTTGGGGCCTAACCAAATCTTTATAACGTTTCAGCATAACTTCCCTGCTTTTGTATCTTTGCCTCTAACGATGAAGCCCAAGATCTGATATGTTTTGCCAAACATTCTCCGAATATGTCCTGCCACCTTCACAGATCAATGCATTTAGAGCCACAAGTCCCTCTGTTCCTGCACAATCTTTAGAACTGTGTCATTAAGTCTATATTGCCTTCCTATTCCTTCTGACAAAATGCATCAGCTCACACTCCTCTGTATTAAATTCCACCTGCCACTTCTCTGTCCATTCTGCTAGCCTATCTATATCCTGTTGCAGACAGTTTGTAACATCCTCACTGTTTACCACTCCTCCAAGATTGGTATCATCAGAAAACTGTGAAATTCTACTCTGTATTCCAAGAACCATGTCACTTATATATAAAGCAAAAGAAAAACTGTGGTCCTAACACTGACCCTTGGGGAAAATCACTGTCTACCATCCTCCAGTCTGAAAAACAACCATTTAACACATTTCTCTTTTTGCTGTCCTTTGCACAATTTTTGATCCAATTGGATGCTATTCCATGAGCTTCAATTTTGTTAACCAAACATTTGTTTGGTTCTCCATCAAATACTTTCATAAATTCCATGTCGACAACATCCACCACATTCCCTTCATCAACCATCTCTGATCATCGAAATAAATTCAATTCGCTCAGTCAAGCATAATCTGCCTTTTAGAAATCCGTGCTGACACTCCTTAATTAACTCAAACCTCTCCAAGTGTGTGTCGTCCTTTTTCCCTGATTATTGTTTCTAAAACCTTCCTCACAACTGATTTTAAACTAACTGACCAGTAGTTACTAGGCCTGTGTATTGTCCATTTATAATTCTGGGAGGTGAGGGTGGCCATCTTTGTCATCATTTTCCCCCTCAGCAGGGAGAAGCACGATGAGAGATCCCGTGGCTTTGTCAGGATAGCGGGAATCCTGATGGTGTCCGTGGCTCTGAGAGGCCCCCATGTCAACGGGGAGAGGTACAGGAACTGAAAGAACTCTCACTCCATTAATGTACAGTTGGTGTCTGAGCATGCCCAGTCCATCATGTTGGTGAATGTCCTCTATCCTGGCAGCAGCCACCATACCTTCATTCAGCAGTCAGCCGGTCCCAACACTGCGGGTCTCCATGCAGAACCAGAATGTGACTCCTCGGAGACAAAGAAAACCCCCCCTAGACACAGCTCGTGTTTCTACACCCCCAAACCACTTCCCACCGCCAACCAACCTCACACAATTAACATGTGTACAACGTGAGCAATGGAGTCACCAGGAACATGGTGGAACAGGCCATCGGTGTGATGAAGCAATGCTTCCGACGTCTGAACCGCTCGGGGGGAGCCCTCCAGTACACACTGGAGCAGGTGTCCAAGTTCATGCTGTTCTGATGCACCTTTCATATCATCACCATCATGAGGACACAGGCATTGGTACCAGGAATCCGCAGGCTACCTCAGGAGGAGGAGGAGGCAGGGAGGATACTTCCTGGAAGCCTTCGACCCGGACAGGCTGTCGGACATTCCCTGCTAAGATTCCGGTTCCCATAGGACAACTTCCCTTTCCAACCACGGATCCCCCATTCTCCACCATTACACCCATCTGAGACGACCCAGCACAGTGTTATTACAGGACAACAGGAACTATTCAGTCCGACGTGTCTGCATCGCCTCTCCGAATGAGCAATTCCTAATCCCATTCCCTGTCTTCTTCCATCAACGCTGCACATTCTTCCTTCTAATACACCAGTTTATTCAGCTTTAGCATGTTTTTGATGTGGTCACCCAACAGCTGAAAATTATGCAGGGAGAGAGTGAATGGGTGATCCCCAGACAGTCCAAAAGAATCAGGCAGGTAGTGCTGCAAACCCTTGAGTGCATCTCACTCTCCAACAGGTATTCAGTTCAGAATAGTGAGGAAAGTGATGCTTCACCTGGGGAGCGCAGCCAGAGCCAAGTCCGTGTCAACACGGGTGGCTGAGCTGCAGAGCGGGGTCGAGGGATGACTGGAAGAGCCTTAGTGTTCAATAGTCAGGGAAACAGGCAGGCGTTTATGTGGCCACAGACGTGAATCGAGGATGGTGTCATGCTTGTCTGGTTCCAGGGACAAGGATGTCACTGAGCGACTGCAGAGCATCTTGAAGGAGAAGGGGAACAGCCAGCTGTCATGGTCCACATCGGAACCAGCGACAAAGGTAGAAAGAGGAATGTCGTCCTGCAGTCAGAATTTATGGAGCTAGGGAAGAAATAGGCCAGCAGGACCTCAAAGTGTTAACTTCTGGATTACTCCCAGTGCCATGCACAACTGAGTATAGAAATAGAAAACTAAGACAGATGAATGTGTGGCTGGGAAGATGGTGCAGGAGGGAGAGCTTCAGATTCCTGGGACATTGGGACCAGCTTTGGATTAGATGGGACCTGTGCAGGCCGGACTGGTTGCACCTGATCGGAGCCGGGACTGGGTTACTTGCAGAACGTTTTGCTAGTGCTGTCGGGGAGGGTTTAAACTAGTTTTGCAGAGGGATGGGGACCTGAGTGAAGAATCAGTAGGGACAAAACCTGAAACGAAAATAGAAGGCAGAAAATTAATGGACGAGTCCAGGAGACAGAGGAAAAGAGGGTTAGAATTCCTTTTTAAAAGAGGTTGGCAGTGCTCAATGGTATCTATTTCAATGCAAGGAGTATAGCAAATAAAGTTGATGAGCTGAGGGCACAGATAGACAGGTAGCAGTATGATATCATAGCTATTACAGAAACATGGCTGAAGGAGGGACAGGAATTGCAGCTCAACGTTCCTGTTTACAGGGTTTTCAGACACGATAGGGAGGGGGATATGAAAGGAGGGGAAGTGGCAATTTCGGTCAAGGAATCTATTGCAGCTGTGAGGAGGGATGATATGTTGGAAGGTTCATCAAATGAGACCATATGGATTGAGCTAAGGAACCAGAAAGGGACAATCACACTGTTGGGAATGTAATCCCGACAGCCAAATAGTTAGAGTAAGATAGAAGATCGGATATGTAGGCAAGACTCTGAGAAGTGCAAGAACCATCGGGCAGTAATAGTAGGGGATTTTCATTACCCCAATATTAACTGGGATAATTTTAGTATGAAAAGAATTGAGGGAACAGAAATCTTGAGGTGCATTCAGGAGAACGTTTTTGACCAGGATGTAGCAAGTCCAACAAGAGAGGGTGCGGTTTTAGACATTGTTTTAGGAAATGAAGATAGGCATGTGGAGGAGTGCCAGTGGGGGAGCATTTTGGTGGGAGTGATCATAATTCAGTAGTTTTAACTTAATTATGGGACAGGACAAGAGATATATCAGCAGTTAGAGTTCTCAATGGGGCAAGGCCGATATTACTAAACTGAGGAGTGAAAGTTGTACCCCAGGCTGTTCAACTGAGGAAACAGCTGTTTGAAGGTAATTCAGTTTCAGAGCAGTGGGAGGCATTCAAAGGGGAGATTCCAGAGGTTCAAGATAAACATGTTCCCACAAAGAAAAAGGGTGAGGCGGCCAAATCTCGAGTACCATGGATGTCAAGGAGCCGACAGGGTAGGATAACGCAGAAAAGCAAAGCTTATGTCCGACACTGAGAACTCAATACTGCAGAAAGCCGAGAGGAGTATAGAAAGTGGAGGGATCAAATCAAAAAGGAAATTAGGAAAGGAAAGAGAGGGCATGAAAGAATATTGGCGAGCAAAATCAAGGTGAACTCAAAGATGTTTTCTCAATACATTAAGAGTAAGAGGATAACTAAGGGGAGAGTAGGCCCCATAGTAGATCAGAAAGGTAACCTTTGTATAAGGGTGGAAGATATTGGACTGGTTCTTATTCAGCACTTTGCGTATGTCTTCAGAAAAGAGGGGGGATTTAGATATTGTCGTTAAGGAGGAAAAGTGTGAATTATTGGATATAATAAACATAGGGAGAGAGGAAGTATTAATGGGATTAGCATCCTTGAAAGTTGATAAATCACCAGAGCCGGATGAAATGTACCCCAGGCTGTTCAAAGAAGTAAGAGAGGAAATAGCAGAGGGTCTGCCCACCATCATTTCCCAATCTCACTAGATACAGTTGTGGTGCCGGAGTATTGGATAATTGCTAACATTGTACCTCTGTTTAAAAAGGGAGCGAAGGATAGTCTGAATAATTACAGGCTAGTCAGTATAACATCAGTAGTGGGCAAATTATTGGAATCTATTCTGAGAGACGGGATAAACTGTCATTTAGAAAGGCACAGGTTTATCAAGGATAGTCAGCATGGATTTGTTAAGGGACGCTCTTGTTTAACCAAATTGATTGAATTTTTTGAAGATGTTACAGGGAATATAGAAGAGGGTAGTGCAGTTGATGTGGTCTACATGGATATTAGCAAGGCTTCTGACAAGCTCCCACCTGAAAGATTGGTTCAAAAAATAAAATCCCATGGCGTCCAGAGAAATGCAGAAAAGCGGATACAAAATTGTCTCAGTGGCAGGAAACAAAGGGTAATTTATTGACAAGTATTTTTGCGACTGGAGGACTGTTTCCAGTGTCATTCCACAGGGCTCAGTAATGGGTCCCCTGCTTTTTGTGGTCTATATTAAAGACTTAGATGTAAATGTAGTGGGTATGATCAAGACTTTTGCAGACAACACAAAGATTGGCCATGCGGTGGATAGCGAGAAGGATAGCTGTTGGCTGCAGGAAGATATTGACGGTCTGGTCAGATGGGCAGAAAAATGGGAATCGACCTGGATAAGCGTGAGGTGATGCTGTTGGGGAGCTCACACAAGCAAAGGAATACACGATTACTCGGACAATACTGAGAAGTGTAGAGGAAGTAAGGGACTTTGGAGCGAATGCCCATAGATCCCTGAAGATAGCAGGACAGGTCAATAAGGCAGTTAAGAAGGCATATGGAATCATTTCCCTTTTTAGCCGAGGTATAGAATGAAAGATCTGGGAGGTTATGCTGGAACTGTCTTAATCATTGGTTAGGCCACAACTTGAATACTGTGTGCAGTTCTGGTAACAGAAAGGATGTAATTGCACTAGAGAGGGTTCACAGGAGATTTACGAGGATGTTGCCAGGACTGGAAAAATGCAGCTAAGAGGAAGTATTGGATCGGCTGGGGTTGTTCTCCATGGAACAGAGAAGGCTGAGGGGCGATCTGATTGAAATGAACAAAATTTTGCGGGGCCTGGATAGAGTGGAGGTGAAGGGTCTATTCACATTAGCAGAAAGATCAGTGACTAGGGGACATAGATTTAAAGTGATTGGTAGAAATATCAGAAGGGAGTTGAGGAAAAACATATTCACCCAGAAATACAAAATTGCCTCAGTGACAGGAAGCAAAGGGTAATTGTTGACGGGTATTGACTGGAGGACTTCCCCGTGGTTTTCCACGGGGCTCGGTACTGGGTCCCCTGCTTTTAGTGAGGGTCTGTAACTCACTTCATGAAAGGATGGTTGAGGCAGAAACCCTCCACTCATTCAAAAAGAGCCTGGATGTGCACCTCAAATGTCATAATCTGCAGGGCTAGGGATCAAATGCTGGATTAGAATAGGTGGATAATTTTTCAGCTGGCACAGACACGATGGGCCAAGTGGCCTCTTTCTGTGCCTTAAACTTTCTACGATTCTATGATTCTATCACACGAAACACGCAATCCTCGCTAACACTCACAATTACGTCAACAAACTATCAAGATTATCAGAAATGATTTTCCATGAAGCTATCCGTGCGACTCGCCTTTTATTAAGACATGATTTTACAAGCAAGAAATATTTTTGTGCTGGGTTATGGCCTCAACAATTTTCCAAGAATCAGCATTGGACTGATAGTTACAGGGCTTATCCAACCTCTCCATTTTTAAACAGGGTGCAACATTTACAGCCCTCCAGTTCTCTGGCATCTTTTTTTTATTCATTCATGGGATGTGGACATCGCTGGATAAGCCAGCATTTATTGTCCATCCCTAATTGCCCTTGAGAAGGTGGTGGTGAGCTGCCTTCATGAACCACTGCAGTCCACGTGGGGTAGGTACACCCACAGTTCTGTTAGGAAGGAGTTCCAGTATTTTGACCCACTGACAGTGAAGGAACAGTGATATAGTTCCAAGTCAGGATGATGTCTGGCTTCGAGGGGAACTTGCAGGTGCTGGTGTTTCCATACATCTGCTGCCCTTGTCCTTCTATGTGACAGAGGTTGTGTGTTCGGAAGATGCTGTCTAAGTAGACTTGGTGCGTTGCTGCAGTGCATCTTGTAGATGGTACACACTGCTGCCTCTTTGCGTTGGTGGTGAAGATAGTGAATGTTGTGGATGGGGTGCCAATCAAGTGCTGCTTTGTCCTGGATGGTGCCGAGCCTCTTGAGTGTTTTTAGAGCTGCACCCATCCAGGCAAGCAGAGAATATTCCATCACACTCCTGACTTGTGCCTTGTAGATGGTTGACTGGCTTTGGTGAGTCAGGAGGTGAGTTACTCGCCTCAGGATTCCTCGCCGATGACCTGATCTTTTAGCCATGGTATTTATATGGCTACTCCTGTTCAGTTTCTGGTCAATGGTAGCCCCTAAGATGCGATAGTGGGGGATTCAGCTATGGTAATATCATTGAATGTCAAGGGGGATGATTAGATTATCTCTTGTCGGAGACCGTCATTGCCTGGCGCTTGTGCAGAGTGAACGATACTTGCCAATTATCAGCCCAAGCCTTGACATTGTCCAAGTCTTGCTGCATTTCTACACGGACTGCTTCAGTATTTGAGGAGTCACAAATGGTGCTGAAAATTGTGCAATCATCAGCGAACATCCCCACATCTGACCTTATCATTAAAGGAAGGTCATTGATGAAGCAGCTGAAGATGGTTGGGCCCAGGACACAACACTGAGGAACTCCTGCAGTGATGTCCTGGAGCTGAGCCGATTGACCTGCAACAACCACAACCATCTTCCTTTGTGCTAGGTATGACTCCAACTAGCAGAGAGTTTTCCCCCTGATTCCCGCTGACTCAATTTTTGCTCGGGCTCCTTGATGCCATACTCAGTCAAATGCTGCCTTGGTGTCAAGGGCAGTCACTCATACCTCACCTATTGAATTCAGCTCCTTTGTCCATGTTTGCACCAAGACTGTCATGAGGTCAGGAGCTGTGTGACCCTGGCGGAACCCAAACTGAGCGTCACTGAGCTGTTCATTGCTAAGCAAGTGCAGTTTGGTAGCATTGTCGTTGACACCTTCCATCACCTTACTGATGATTGAGAGTAGGCTGATGGGGCGGTAATTGGCCGGGTTGGACTTGTCCTGCTTTTTGTATGCAGGACATACCTGGGCAATTTTCCACATTGCAGGATCGAGGCCAATGTTGTAGCTGTACTGGAACAGTTTGATGGGGGAACAGAAGTTCTGGAGCACAGGTATTCAGTACTATTTCCGGAATATTGTCAGGGCCCATAGCCTTTGCAGCATCAAGTGCCTTCAATCGTTTCTTGATATCACGCAGAGTGAATCGAACCCTGAGAAACAGTACTGTATACTCCCCTCCACCTCCAGTCTGAACAATCACTGTTCACCACTTCTCTCTGCTTTCTGTCCCTGAGTCAGTGTCATATCCACACTATCACTGTCACATTAATCCATGTCATGACAAGTCTATGAAATATCCACACTATCACTGTCACATTAATCCATGTCATGACAAGTCTATGAAATATCCACACTATCACTGTCACATTAATCCATGTCATGACAAGTCTATGAAATATCCACACTATCACTGTCACATTAATCCATGTCATGACAAGTCTATGAAATATCCACACTATCACTGTCACATTAATCCATGTCATGACAAGTCTATGAAATATCAACACTATCAATGTCACATTAATCCATGTCATAACAAGTCTATGAAATGTCATTTGATCACAGGCCTTTTGAAAGTCTATATACATAAATGGATATACACGAGTAGGGGAGGAAGATGTTGGTATGGTTCTTAATGAATACTTTGTATCTGTCTTAACAAAAGAGGGGAACGATGCAGATATTGTGGTTAAGGAGGAGGAGAGTGAATTATTGGATCTGATATACATAGGGAGAGAGGAAGTATTAATGGGATTAGCATCCTTGAAAGTTGATAAATCACCAGGGCCAGGTGAAATGTATTCCAGGCTGTCAAATGAAGTGAGAGAGGAAATAGCAGAGGGTCTGACCATCATTTTCCAATCCTCACTGGATACAGGTATAGTGCCGGAGGATTGGTGAACTGTTAACATTGTACCTCTTTAAAAAGGGAGCAACGGATAGACAGAATAATTGCAGACCAGTCAGTGTAAACTCAGTAGTGGGCAAATTATTGCAATGTATTCTGAGAGACAGGATAAACTGTCACTTGGAAAGGCTCAGGTCAATCAAGGATAGTCAGCATAGATTTGATAAGGGAAGATATTGTTTGACCAACTTGATTGAATTTTTCGACAACGTAGTAAGGATGATAGATGAGGGTCGTGCAGATGATATGGTCTACATGGATTTTGGCAAGGCTTTTGACAAGGTCCCATGTGGCATACTAGTTAAAACAAATAAAATCCCATGGAATCCAGGGAACTGCAGCAAGCTGGAGACAAAATTGGCTCAGTGACAGGAAACAAAGGCTGTTTGTTGACGGGTGATTTACTGACTTGAGGTCTGTTTCCAGTGGCGTTCCACAGGGCTCAGTACTGGGTCCCCTGCTTTTTGTGGTGTATATTAACGATTTGAACGTAAATGTAGGGGGCATGATCAAGATGTTTGCAGATGGTACACAGATTGGCCGTGCGGTAGATAGCGAGGAGGATAGCTGTAGGCTGCTCGAAAATATTGATGGCAGAAAAGTGTCAAATGGAATTCAACCTGGTTAAGTATGAGACGATGTAATTGAGGAGGTCAGACAAGGCAAAGGGATAGACGATCAATCGGAAAATACTGAGAAGTGTAGAGCAAGTGAGGGACCTTGGAGTCAATGTCCACTGATCCCTGCAGGTAGCAGTTCAGGTCGATAAGGTGGTTAAGAAGGCATATGGAATCCTTTCCCTTATTAGCTGAGGTATAGAATACAAGAGCAGGGAGGTTAAACTAGAACTGTATAAATCATTGGTTAGGCCACAACCTGAGTACTGTGTGTAGTTCTGGTCACCTCATTGCACAAAGGATGTAATTGCATGAGAGAGGCGACTGAGGAGATTTACAAGGACTGGAAAAATGCAGCTCTGAAGAAAGATGAGATAGGCTGGGGCTATTATACTTGGAACAGTGAAGGCTGAAGGGAGATCCGATTGAAATGGACATAATTTTGTGGGGCCTGGATAGAGTGGAGGTGAAGAGTCTATTCATCTGAGCAGAGAGATCAGTGACTAGGGGGCAGTGAATTAAAGTGCTTGGTAGAAGGATTAGCGGGGAGTTGAGGAGAAACTTGTTCACCCAAAAATACAAAATGGGCTCAGTGGCAGGAAACAAAGGGTAATTGTTATAATAAAAGCAAAATACTGCAGAAGCTGGAAATCTGAAGTAAAAACAAGAAAGGCTGGAAATACTCGGCAGGTCTGGCAGCATCTGTGGAGAGAGAAGCAGAGACTGTAATTAATGTCAGTCTCCATGGACACACCACAGCCCAGACCCTGAGACTGAAATAAATGCACACACACACACACACACACACACACACACACACACACACACACACACACACACACACACACACACACACACACACACACACACACACACACACACACACCCCACAGCCCAGGCCCTGAGAATTATATATATGCACACACACCACACAGTCCAGACCATGAGACATATATATATATATATATATATATATATATCACACACACACACCACAGTCCAGGGCCTCACACTTATATACATGCACACACATACACACACACAAAGCCCAGACCCTGAGAGTATATATATGCGCACACACACACACACACACACACACACACACACACACACACACACACACACACACACACACACACACACACACACACACACACACACACACACCACAGTCCAGACCCTGAGACTTATATATATGCACACACACACACACCGCAGCCCAGGCACTGAGACTTATATATATGCACACACGCGCACACACACACACACACCACAGCCCAGGCACTGAGACTTATATATATGCACACACACACACATAAACACCACAGCCCAGACCCTGAGACTTATATATATATGCACACACACACACATAAACACCACAGTCCAGGCCCTGAGACTTATATATATATATACACACACACACCACAGTCCAGGCCCTGAGACTTATATATATACACACACAAACACCACAGTCCATGCCCTGAGACTTATATATATACACACACACACACACCACAGTCCAGGCCCTGATACTTATATATATACACACACAAACACCACAGTCCATGCCCTGAGACTTATATATATGCACACACAGACACACCGCAGCCCAGGCACTGAGACTTATATATATGCACACACGCGCACACACACGCACACACCACAGCCCAGGCACTGAGACTTATATATATGCACACACACACACATAAACACCACAGCCCAGACCCTGAGACTTATATATATATGCACACACACACACATAAACACCACAGTCCAGGCCCTGAGACTTATATATATATATACACACACACACCACAGTCCAGGCCCTGAGACTTATATATATACACACACACACACACCACAGTCCAGGCCCTGATACTTATATATATACACACACAAACACCACAGTCCATGCCCTGAGACTTATATATATACACACACACAGACACCACAGTCCAGGCCCAGAGACACTACATATATACACACACACACACCACAGTCCAGGCCCTGAGACTTATATATAAACACACACACACCACAGTCCAGGCCCAGAGACTTATATATATATATATATATATATATATATATATATATATATATATATATATATATATACATACACTCACACCACAGTCCAAGCCCTGAGACTTATATATATACACACACACACCACAGTCCATGCCCTGAGACTTATATATTTATATATATATATATATATATATATATATATACACACACCACAGTCAAGGCCCTGAGACTTATCTATATATATATATATATATACACACACCACAGTCAAGACCCTGAGACTTATATATTTACTTCTTTATATATATACACACACACCACACTCCAGGCCTCGAGACTTATATATATACACACACACACACCAATGTCCTGGCCCTGAGACTTATATATATACACACTCACACACACCACAGTCCAGGCCCTGAGACTTATATATATATACACACACACACACCACAGTCCAGGCCTTGAGACATATATATACACACACACACCACAGTCCAGGCCCTGAGGCATATATACACACACAGACACACCACAGTCCATGCCCTGAGAATAATATATATATAGATACACACACACCACAGTCCAAGCCCTGAGACTTACATATACACACAAACACACACCACAGTCCATGCCCTGAGACTTATATATATATACACACACACACACACCACAGTCCAGGCCCTGAGACTTATATATATATACACACACAAACACCACAGTCCAGGCCCTGAGACTGATATATCTACACACACACCACAGTCCAGGCCCTGAGACTTATATATATATAAATACACACACACCACAGTCCAGACCCTGAGACTTATATATTTACTTCTTTATATATATACACACACACCACACTCCAGGCCTCGAGACTTATATATATACACACACACACACCAAAGTCCAGGCCCTGAGACTTATATATATACACACTCACACACACCACAGTCCAGGCCCTGAGATGTATAAATATACACACTCACACCACAGTCCAGGCCCTGAGACATATATACACACACAGACACACCACAGTCCATGCCCTGAGACTTACATATATACACAAACACACACCACAGTCCATGCCCTGAGAATAATATATATATACACACACACACACCACAGTCCAGGCCCTGAGACATATATACACACACAGACACACCACAGTCCAAGCCCTGAGACTTACATCTCTACACAAACACACACCACAGTCCATGCCCTGAGAATAATATATATATACACACACACACACCACAGTCCAAGCCCTGAGACTTACATATATACACAAACACACACCACAGTCCAGGCCCTGAGGTATATAAATATATACACACACACACCACAGTCCAGGCCCTGAGACTTATATATATACACACACAAACACACCACAGTCCAGGAACTGAGACTTAGATATATATATATGCACACACACAACAGTCAAGACCCTGAGACTTATAAATATATATACACACACACCACAGTCAACACCCTGAGACTTATAAATATATATACACACACACTACAGTCAAGACCCTGAGACTTATAAAGATATATACACACACAGACACCACAGTCCAGACCCTGAGACCTATATATATATATAAACACACACACCACAGTCCAGGCCCTGGGGCATATATACACACACAGACACACCACAGTCCAAGCCCTGAGACTTACATATATACACACACACACCACGGTCCAGGCCCTGAGACTTATATATATACACACACACACCACAGTCCAGGCCCTGAGATAGATATATATATGTGTATATATATATATATATGTACACTCACACACACCACAGTCCAGGCCCTGAAACTTATATATATATATACACACACACACCACAGTCCAGGCCCTGAGACTTATATATACACACACACATACCACAGTCCAGGATCTGAGACTTATATATATATAAATACACACACACCACAGTCCAGGCACTGAGACTAATATATATATATATACACACACACACCACAGTCCAGAATCTGAGACTTATATATATATATATACACACACACCACAGTCCAGACCCTGAGACTTATATATTTACTTCTTTATATATATACACACACACCACACTCCAGGCCTCGAGACTTATATATATACACACACACACACCAAAGTCCAGGCCCTGAGACTTATATATATATATACACACACACCAAAGTCCAGGCCCTGAGACTGATATATCTACACACACACCACAGTCCAGGCCCTGAGACTTATATATTTACTTCTTTATATATATACACACACACCACACTCCAGGCCTCGAGACTTATATATATATACACACACACACCAAAGTCCAGGCCCTGAGACTTATATATATACACACTCACACACACCACAGTCCAGGCCCTGAGACTTATATATATACACACACACACACACACCACAGTCCAGGCCCTGAGACATATATATACACACACACACCACAGTCCAGGCCCTGAGGCATATATACACACACAGACACACCACAGTCCATGCCCTGAGAATAATATATATATAGATACACACACACCACAGTCCAAGCCCTGAGACTTACATATATACACAAACACACACCACAGTCCATGCCCTGAGACTTATATATATATACACACACACACACCACAGTCCAGGCCCTGAGACTTATATATATACACACACAAACACCACAGTCCAGGCCCTGAGACTGATATATCTACACACACACCACAGTCCAGGCCCTGAGACTTATATATATATAAATACACACACACCAGAGTCCAGACCCTGAGACTTATATATATACACACTCACACACACCACAGTCCAGGCCCTGAGATGTATAAATATACACACTCACACCACAGTCCAGGCCCTGAGACATATATACACACAGAGACACACCACAGTCCAAGCCCTGAGACTTACATATATACACAAACACACACCGCAGTCCATGCCCTGAGAATAATATATATATATACACACACACACACCACAGTCCAGGCCCTGAGACATATATACACACACAGACACACCACAGTCCAAGCCCTGAGACTTACATCTCTACACAAACAAAACACCACAGTCCATGCCCTGAGAATAATATATATATACACACACACACACCACAGTCCAAGCCCTGAGACTTACATATATACACAAACACACACCACAGTCCAGGCCCTGAGGTATATAAATATATACACACACACACCACAGTCCAGGCCCTGAGACTTATATATATACACACACAAACAGACCACAGTCCAGGAACTGAGACTTAGATATATATATATGCACACACACTACAGTCAAGACCCTGAGACTTATAAATATATATACACACACACCACAGTCAACACACTGAGACTTATAAATATATATACACAAACACTACAGTCAAGACCCTGAGACTTATAAATATATATACACACAGACACCACAGTCCAGACCCTGAGACCTATATATATATATAAACACACACACCACAGTCCAGGCCCTGGGGCATATATACACACACAGACACACCACAGTCCAAGCCCTGAGACTTACATATATACACACACACACCACGGTCCAGGCCCTGAGACTTATATATATATACACACACACCACAGTCCAGGCCCTGAGATAAATATATATATGTGTATATATATATATGTACACTCACACACACCACAGTCCAGGCCCTGAAACGTATATATATATACACAAACACACACCACAGTCCAAGCCCTGAGACTTACATATATACACAAACACACACCACAGTCCAGGCCCTGAGGTATATAAATATATACACACACACACCACAGTCCAGGCCCTGAGACTTATATATATACACACACAAACACACCACAGTCCAGGAACTGAGACTTAGATATATATATATATGCACACACATTACAGTCAAGAAACTGAGACTTATAAATATATAAACACACACACTACAGTCAAGACCCTGAGACTTATAAATATATATACACACAGACACCACAGTCCAGACCCTGAGACCTATATATATATATAAACAGACACACCACAGTCCAGGCCCTGGGGCATATATACACACACAGACACACCACAGTCCAAGCCCTGAGACTTACATATATACACACACACACCACCGTCCAGGCCCTGAGACTTATATATATATACACACACACCACAGTCCAGGCCCTGAGATAGATATATATATGTGTATATATATATATATGTACACTCACACACACCACAGTCCAGGCCCTGAAACGTATATATATATACACACACACACCACAGTCCAGGCCCTGAGACTTATATACACACACAGACACACCACAGTCCAGGCCCTGAGACTTATATACACACACAGACACACCACAGTCCATGCCCTGAGACTTATATATATATAAACACACACACCACGGTCCAGGCCCTGAGATAGATAGATATATGTGTATATATATATATATGTACACTCACACACACCACAGTCCAGGCCCTGAGACTTATATATATATATACACACACACCACAGTCCAGGCCCTGAGAATTATATATACACTCACACACACCACAGTCCAGGCCCTGAGACTTATATATATATATAAACACACACCACAGTCCAGGCCCTGAGATAGATATATATATGTGTATATATATATATATATGTACACTCACACACACCACAGTCCAGGCCCTGAGACTTATATATATATATATATAAACACACACCACAGTCCAGGCCCTGAGACTTATATATATATATAAACACACACACCACAGTCCAGACCCTGAGATAGATATATATATGTGTATATATATATATATGTACACTCACACACACCACAGTCCAGGCCCTGAAACGTATATATATATACACACACACCACAGTCCAGGCCCTGAGACTTCTATATATATATAAACACACACACCACAGTCCAGGCCCTGAGACTTATATATATATATATATATATATAAACACACACCACAGTCCAGGCCCTGAGACTTCTATATATATATATATATATAAAGACACACACCACAGTCCAGACCCTGAGATAGATATATATATGTGTATATATATATATATGTACACTCACACACACCACAGTCCAGGCCCTGAAACGTATATATATATATACACACACACACCACAGTCCAGGCCCTGAGGTATATAAATATATACACACACACACCACAG